>NC_041749.1:68397323-68754702 GCF_004115215.2 Ornithorhynchus anatinus | reverse complement strand
GTTGACCCGACCCGACCCGATCAAACTCAAAGTCAAGCGGCTAGCAGCCGAGAGAGTCCCGGAGCTCATGACCAAATGTCTCTGAGGCGGCGGCGGAGGCCCTGAGCAAAGATGTATTCCTTCCTAATAACAAGGGAGGATTGCTCATCTGTTTAGAAGTAAACTGATGAACAGATATAGTACACGCTCACTGCCCCTACAATGTAATATAGACAAGGGAGACTGGAATTTAATGCAGCATTTTCATCCAGAGAAAATAAAGAAATTTCATATCAATACTCATCAGCACCTTTTGTTCAGGTACTAGCTGATATTCAAAGCTTATAGTACTACCTAAAGGCATCTGCTGTAGAGTATTCTACCACAGGAGATTTTTTTCCATGACCTCTACCAGTGATCAATTTTTGCCCTGAAGCATGCATTATGCTATTTTCCACATACATTGTCACCACTTCATCCCTGCAGCATGTACAATCAAGATATAAGGCACTTCACAGGCCTGTCTTCCTAAGCCCTTGGTGTAAGAACAAAATTGATGACTAGAAGAATTCAAATGTCCCGTAAGTAGTCCTGCTCAGCATTCTTTGTCATATGAATCAGAGCAATTTGATGCACTACCCTTTTGCTATAACCTGTGTCACCTTTCTATCACTAAAGGATTTTTATCCTTTCAGCAATCCTCTCTTTGGCTTTCTGGACAGGACACTCATTTTTGTCATTAGCAGTTCTAACCAATAAAAGATAAGCTGGAGGGAAAGGAAAGTCAGTCAATGAAAATAGAGATAATTGAAAGGTTAAAGCAGGTTATGATATTGTAATTTTCTGGCCACACTAAGCATTTTAAAATTCTGAAACCTCAAATGAAAAGAAAAAAATTTAATCAGAACAGAAAGAGACTCAGAATTAATCCATTTTCATGGCAGAGATTGCAAGGAAGGTGTGAAATCAGGCACAAGAACTAAAACATGACTATTGCAGCTTCCAACGTTTTTCTAGTTTTGTCTCCTTCATTAGCTGCTGTACTTCAGGGACACACAGACTTTCCATGCTGAAAAATAATTGGGGAAGCCAACACAAAATTCCTTTTTCAGCCCCCTCTGTGGAGTGAAATGCATAGTGGGAATTTTTTTTTCTTGCTGGAAAAGCCAGAGTTAGCCTGATGTCCTGTTTCGTTCCTCTGACTTCATTTGCATTATTTCCCTCATCTGTAAAGTGGGGGTCATCTAGCTTGTCTGAGAAATGCTTTGTATTTTGAAGTGATTAAATGAAGGGAATAGTAAGGAGTCGATAGAAGCACAGTGTTAAGTATTTCCAAAGTGTTGGAATACTAAAAAATTACTTTGAAAACCCAGTCCCTAGTGATTATTCCAAGAACAGCAAACCTTGCTTTTGTCTGAGAAAATTTAGCAAGAAAGCCAAGTGAACAGAAGGAAAATCCACCTCTGGCTGAGAAAAAAATGTATTTATCTTCACGGATAATAAGAAGATACCTAATTCTAAAATTGCTCAAGCAATTGGCCAATCGATAGATACCAATGCAAACAGTTGCCCTTAGTCTAATAGTAAACTGCCACGAACTCAATGCAATCATCCCTGCAAGGAGACCAGGTAATCTCTCAATATGCTGTGTCTATCCCAATCTGCAAAACTTATTTATTTTTAGCTTCTAGCACAGTTTCTAGCACAATTTCTCTATTAAAGGTTGACAACTTTTTCAAGAGACCTGAGACAAGCTGGTAGAGCAGGAAGTTATTGAAATCAAAAAGTCTGGAGGACTGCTGAGAAGGTGATTAGTAGAGAGTTGACTTTGAATATCAAAGAGGAATGAAAGGTAACTCATTTCATGAAGCTGAGTAAGTCTGCAAACAAACTTTTCAAATGTGTCATGAGGGATCCCAACTAGCTCTATGTCTAGAAGAAACGATTCTTGAGAAAGTGTGGTGGTATAGTACTTACACACACACACACACACACACACACACATGAGTTGTATGACTAGCCCCTGACAAGAGGGTAGCATGTAAAGCATCTTCCAGAACTAAGGCAGCTTCTGGAACATCCTGATTGAGTTTCTAGGTTTTACTATTCTTATTCAAAGTGGCAGGAGTTAGTGGCTCTTAAAAAGCCATATCCACCATAATTATTAGCTCAAGGAGCTTGGAACTGCACATGAGCATCTTAGGACACTGTTAAGGACTGTAGCCCCAGTTTATTTGCCCAAATGTGATATTCCCCATTGCAATTAAAATGTTTAGTTATAAAGAGACAATGAATCAAGAGGGATTCTGCCATTTCGTACAGTCAGGCATACTCAAGTGCATTTACTAAATATTACATAAAAATGAAAAGAACGTAAACTGCATGATTCCCCAAGATTAAAATCAGCAGTACTCCCCAGTGTACAAAACACCTTCCTGAGGTTTTTTCCAGCTGAGTTGGAAGGGGCCAGGGTGAAATGAGAAGTAAAATGATAAGCACTGGAAATCGTAGGGCCAACCGTAACTCAATCATGAATGCCAAGCCAAATAGAACTGCCCTGAGCCGAGGGACAAGATTTTATTGCAACAAGAACTCTAAAACAAGTTATCTGCCACAGCCTTCTTATTTACTGAGGAAGCGCAGGAATCGAGTAATTTCACAGAAGACACCGGGGAAAAGGTAGATGAAATTATTTTTTCAAAAAGATTTTAGATTCCTAGTCAGTATTTCTTATGTAAAGAGTAGAGAAGAAGGGCAGTGGCAGTCAGAGAAGAAAATATACAATTTTGGGCTGCATACAAAAAAGCACAAAGAATAAACACCTGTGAATTTTAGGTTGAAATGGAAAGTTCCCATTTCAGGGGAGATAGGAGCATTTAGGACCCTGGGAACAATAACCCTTTAATTTACATGTTGCCTTTCATCTAAAGAGCTCATATTCATTATCTCATCTACTGCCATTGCACTATTGTGATGGAGGACAGTGGGACAGCTATAACCATCATCATTTTGTAGGTGGAGATGTTAACTAACCTGATGAATGTCACAGAGGAGAGTCATAGTATCTAAGTAGTGTGTGTATTCTATTCTATTCCTCTAGACTGTAAGTTCATTGTGGGTAGGGAATGTGTCTAATTACTGTTATACTGTACTCTCCCAAGACCTTAATACAGTGCTCTTCTCACAGTAAGCACTCAATAACTATGACTGGTTGACTGATTGATTACTTGATGATACACTTGATCCTCAAATGATGTGACTGATCATACCACAGCTATGAGACATAACCTCCTGATATAAGACATTCAGGAGTGGGGTGGTTCATTTCAAGAAGAGGCTTCAGAATGCTCACCAAAGTCTCCAATGATCTCCTTCTTACAAAATCTAATAGGCCTTACTCTTTCCTAATTTTCCTTGAGTTCTCAACTGTATTGAAAACTAGAGATCAGCAGGGCTAAATTTTCAGGCTGTATCCTCTGGGCCACAGGCTAAGGAGGCCCTGATCCCCAGAGCAATGTGACTGGAGCCACTGCCGCTTCAGGTAATTGCAGTGGCATCCTCACCTTTCTGACATACTGATGTGGGTTGAGACTGTCCTTGATGGGGAGAAAGGACCAGTGGAACATAAGCCCTGAGATGCCTACAAGAAGGTCCTGGGGTGAGGGATGGGGAGTGGGAAGTAAGTGTTAAATCCAGGGAAAGGCAGTTTAAATTGAAATCGTGTTTTTTCATTGCCCAATTAGTTCATTAGGAATAATTGAAAGAGGACTATTAAACTTTATTGAGATCTCTGATCTTGGTGTTGGCCTGCAGTAGGGCTGGTAGAAAAGTTCCAGTTCCAGATAGATGTGTAGATCAGGGAAGCTGTGGGAGACGAGCACTTTCACCACGAGCTTGCTCTAGCCTCTCCACCTACATAATGGGGATGGCTATAGGTGCTCCATTGTCCATCATAATAGTGCTATGGCAGTAGATGAGGTAATGAATATGAGCTCTTTAGGTGAAAGACAACATGTAAATTAAAGGGCTATTGTTTCCAGGGTCCTGAATACTCCTTTCTTCCGGGAGTGATTCCCTCGCCTTCCGAGAGGTGCCTGGGCTTGAGACAGGAGGTGGTGGCAATGGTTTGAGGTGTGCTAGGTGTAGAGATATAGAAACTGCTGGATGGCTTTAGGATCCAACAAAGTACAACTTAACAGAGTTGGTAGAGACATTCCCAGCCCACAAAGAGCTTACAGTCTAGAGGGAGAGACAGACATTAATATAAATAAATTACAGATATGTACATAAGTGCTGTAGGGCTGAGAAAGCAGTGAATAAAGGGTGCAAATCCAAGTGGAAGGGTAATACAGAAGGGAATGAGAGAAGAGGAAATGAGGGCCTAGTCAGAGAAGGCCTCTTGGAGGAGATCTGCCTTCAATAAATCTTTGAAGGTAGGGAGAGTAATTGTCTGCTGGAAATGAGGAGGGAATGCAATCCAGGCCAGAGGCAGGACATGGCCGAAGTTGGTGGCGATATAGATGAGATCAAAGTGCAGTGAGTGAGTAGGCTGGCATTAGAGGACTGAAGTGAGCAGACTGGGTTGAAGAAGGAAATCAGGGAGGTAAGGTAAGAAGGCAAGGTGATTGAGTGCTTTGAAGCCAATGGGAAGTAGTTTCTGTTTCATGCAGTGGTGGATGGACAACCATTGGAGTTTCTTGAGGAGTGGGAAACATGGACTGAATGTTTTTGTAGAGAAATGATCTGGTCAGCAGAGAGACATATGGACTGGAGTGGGGAAAGGCAGAAGGCAGGGAGTTCAGCAAGGAGGCATATGCAGTAATCAAGCTGGGATATGAATCAATCAACACTGTTTATCGATCACTTTGTGCAGAGCACTGTACTAAGCACTTGGGAGAGTAAAGTTGAGTTAGTAGGCATGATCCCTGCTTCAGAGGAGCTTACAATATAGTGGAGGAGGCAAATCCATGTTGATTTTGATGTGGCTCTTCTTCCCCATTAAATAGCTCAGGAATGCTGCCTTGCATGTAGCTAGTGTTCACATGTATTCATTCGTTCATTCAGTCGTATTTTTTGAGTGGTATTTGGTATTTTTTGCTAAGCGCTTACTATGTGCCGAGCACTGTTCTAAGCGCTGGGGTAGACATAGGGGAATCAGGTTGTCCCACGTGGGGCTCATAGTCTTAATCCCCATTTTACAGATGAGGGAACTGAGGCACAGAGAAGTTAAGTGACTTGCCCACAGTCACACAGCCGACAAGTGGCAGAGCTGGGATTCGAATTCATGAGCCCTGACTCCAAAGCCCGTGCTCTTTCCACTGAGCCACGCTGCTTCTCTATGCTTACTGTGCAGAGCACTGTACTAAGCACTTGGGAAAGTATAATACAGCAATAAAGAGAGAAAATCCCTGCCAACAACGAGTACGTTCTCTGGGTTTATTGTACTGGAGAATCCAGTTCTTCCGTAATACCTGGTGAATTTTTTAACTACATCTAGGGTGTATATAAACTCTGGAATATTAATATATCTGTATGTATGCATTTAAGTTTATAACAGTGCTATACATCCTTTTGGAGCTTAATAGATATTTGATGATGATAATTAAAATGATGATAGAATGAGACTATAAAGCTTAGCATATTTTGAAAAATACATGGCAACCTTAACACAACAGCAGGGAAGAAACAGCATCACTGAGGAGCATCACCACCCTACCCACCTTCAAAGCATTAATTTAGGTCACACCTCTACCAAGAGGCCTTCCCCGATTAAGCCATCTTTTCTCTGGCTCCCTCTCCCTTGTGCATCATCTATGCACTTGGATCTGTGACCTTCTACCCATCCTCAACCTCACAACATTTTTTTAGGGTATTTGTTATGTGCTTACTATGTGCCAGGCACTGAAGTAAGCACTGGGATAGATACAAGTTAATTAGACTGGACACAGTCCATGTCCCACATGGGACTCACAGTCTAATTACCCATTTTATGGGTGAGGTAATTGAGGTACAGTGAAGTTAAGTGATTTGCCCAAGGTCATACAGCAGACATGTGGAGAAGCTGAGATTAGAACCCAGGTCCCTCACATTCCCAGGCCTGTGCTCTATCCGCTAGGCCACACTGCTTCTCACTTATGTACATAGCTTTAAATTGTAGAACATTTATTTATATTAATGTCTCTCTCCCTCTAGACTGTAAGCTCGTTATGGACAGGAAATGTCTTCCTACTCTGTTGTATTGTACTCTCCTATGTTCTCAGCCCATAGTTAACACTCAGTAAATACTATTGATTGGTTGACTGAGGGATTTTGATAATTAGTGTAAACTAGAAGTTGTAATAGGACGACATGGATAGTTTTCAGATTGATTATTCATAGAAGAATCTAAAGTATTTTATAAATGTACAAAAAATATGACTGCTATTCTCTAAGGGGATCTCCTTAAAATAACAGTTTGGATACTTAACTGCAGCCTCCCAAATAATTTACAGGCTCAGTAATAATTTAGGGAGAAGAGAAAAGATAAGAGGTCCCAGCCAAGGAAAAAAGCTGGCATTCTTTTTTTAAAACTGAGCTGAGAAGATGGAAAATCGATAACACAGGGAGATTCCAAAAAGTTATTCCAGACTATGGGAACAGGTGAGAAGGTGATCCAAGCAGCATTGCTGAGCCTGTATGGAGAGGGAAAAGGAGATGGCAGGACAGCCTTAGTAGAGTCGGTTTGTAGGGATACTTGAGCAAGTTGGAATCCACTAGATAGGCTGGAATTTACCCACAGGGGATTTCAAAACATGCAAGGTTATTCTTCTGAATATGATCTCACTCTGAAGAGGGAATTGCTGGAGTTGTTCGAGGGAAGAGTTATACATAGGAGAAGCCAGGCAGCATCCTTCTGCTCATGCCAGAGGCTAGAGACTTAGGGAATATGTGGCCTACAAAAATATAAATAACTAATATGATAATAAATATTTTATATAGCCATATACAGAGACCCTGCAATATTTAAATCTGAATTTATACCTTAGGTGCAAATCAAAATAGTTTGCCAATTTTACTAACACCTTTAGACAAAATGGATTGTGTGTTCATACTGTTTTATCATTTTGCTTTATTCTGTGATTATTTACATAATCGTTTGCTTTTCTGGGCAACCTCTAAAATGAAAATTCTTATGATTCATAGCTGATTGCTGGACAATTATGTTTGTGCTGTGATAAGTACTGAGGTGCATTGAAAATATGTAATTTAGGGTTATTTTTGTACCTCAATGATGTACAACAATTACAGACTAGCTTTATGTGATCCAGTATCATGAGTCCTGCCTAAAAAGAAAATGGATGTTGGTGTTTTAATGAGGATATGAATAGGCCATATTTTTATAACAATAATATATTCTTGGAAAGATGTCTCAGAGATGCCACCAGAAGGAGAAAGGAAGGACCTGCTCAGTGCACAGAAACCTCTATATGTATAATGCAGAGGGTGGTCTGGATCGGGTTGGATTAACTAGTGTAATGGAGCAACTGCTAGGGGCCCTACACTTCTAGGGTTCTAGGATACTTGCTCAAGTACACCAGTGATTTAGCCTTCCTAGGATGTGTACCTCCTGGAAGTTCCTTTGCATCTGATGATTTCCTTCAATGGGCTCCAAATTAAGTAAGCTTATGGAACCAGAGAAGAGAGCAACTCCCTGACTTGGAGCCATTTAGAGTGGCAAGATTTTTCTACTCAAGGATTCTTCCTCTCCACCACCACCATCACATACACACACACTTCCCCTAATCTGAACTTTGTTCTGAGGAGTCCTCAGTTCAACCTAATTTTCTAGGTCTGTTTTGCTCATGTTTCCATCTTGGGCTAACTGTAATTTTGATACTACAACCTGTTTCTTGATATTTGTACAATTTTGATCATTTCTGATTTGATAGGGAAGAAAAAGATTGGTTTTTGCAATGTTCACATTTCCTTACTTACTGGTTAACCTCAAAGTAATGGGGAATTTGGAGATATAAACCATCTCCTGGGAGTTTTCTTATGAAATATTGAAAGCTGTCATTACTGGGCTTGATCAAGGAGTCAGGTCTACCTTAAGCAAGTTGTCTTCAGTGTTACTGTATCAGTATCCTTTCAACCCCCAATTTCCCGTGAATCCTCAAACCAGTAAGGTGAACAAATCAGGAACTGTGGGGCTGTTTGTGGCAGTTGTGTTACTGGTCTGGGCCATAGTGAGTTAGTGTCAGGTAAGCCAAAGAAGATATTGAGTTGCACAAAGGACAGAGTAAAACCTGAATAGATGATAACCAGTGGGTCAGAAAAAAAACAGCTTGAGAGAGAGCCAGAAAACTGTTATAAAGCAGTAGAAAGTAAGTCCTTGTAGAAGTCTACAATCCACCATGATGTGGTTTAATGCAAGGCATTAAACTGCACAATAGAGCGACATTTTACCAAAAACAGCCATTTGGCTCAATACGATCAATATAAACGATCTTTGTTTTTTTTTCTTCCTGTCTAATTAACTGATAAGTCCCAAAAAACAGAGAACCTTTTTCCCCTCTCTTAAGGCACACAGCCTATTTGGGGACTGAATAAACAATAGTGTAGTGGTACAGATGAACACTTCCCACTGCACTTTTAAAAACAGAAGGGAAAAGAGACTATTTAAATGAAGTTACAGATGCCTATTCCTGTTTTTATTAGTTTTTTACTGAGTAGCTTGCTTTTCATTGTCAATCCCTTTACCCATGCATAATAGTCAAAATTTAGTGTAATTATTTTTCCTAAGTGGTTGCTGTTAATTAAATATTCTTATTAGAGGCTAAACAAATAGACCCATATTCAGCAGTTAATACTTGATGTTACCATAGCACTCTTCATCTGAAATCCTCACAACCCTTTATCAAAGAGTCAGAAAGGCAGAGATAAGTTGCTAGAGAAGCAGCGTGGCTCAGTGGAAAAAGCACAGGCTTGGGAGTCAGAGGTCATGGGTTCAAATGCCAGCTCAGCCGCTTGTCAGCTGTGTGACTTTGGGCAAGTCAATTAACTTCTCTGTGCCTCAGTTACTTCATCTGTAAAATGGGGATTAAGACTGTGAGCCCCACGTGGGACAACCTGATCACCTTGTATACTCTCCAGCACTTCGAACAGTGCTTTGCACATAACATGTGCTTAACAAAATACCATCATTATATTATTAAGCTAAATAATTCCTTAATACTGAGAGAATAGAAGGAATCTCAAAGGCTATTTGGTCCACCCATTGCCTAAATCATCTCAGGCAAAGGCCTGTCTAACCAATTTCTAAAAACCCCTAGAGGAGAGTTTATAGCCTCCCACAATAGTCTTGGGAGAGTACAATACAATAGAGTTGGTAGACATTATCTCTGACCTCAAGGAGCTTACAGTCTAGTGGGGGAGACAGACAATAAAATAAATTACAGAGAGGGTAAATGGTAGGGTATTCAGATATGTACAGGAGTGCTTTGGGGCTGAGTTGGGGTGAGTATCAAAGTGCTTAAGACTCTTGAAGGTCACCACTGACCTCCTTCTTGCCAAATCTAATGGCCCCTACTCCATTCTAATTCTCCTTGACCTTCAACTGCCTTCTGCCTTCAACTTTATGGACCACTCCCATTCTTCTTGAAACATTATCCAACCTTAGTTTCACTGACACTGTCCTCTCCTGGTTCTCCTCATATCTCCCTGGCCCACTCTTTCTCAATCTCTTTTGTCGGAATCTCTTTTGTCTCTCTCCCTGTAGCAGTGGGAGTCCAAGGTTCAGTTTGGAGCCACCCCCTTCTATTCTGCATTTTACATCCACTCCCTCAGAGAACGCATTTGCTCCCTTGGCTTCAACTACCCAAATGATTCCCAAATCTCTATTTCCAACACTGACCTCTCTCCTTCTCTGCAGTCTCACATTTTCTCTTGCCTTCATCTCTACTTAGATGTCCCACGGACACCTCAATTTAACATATCCAAAGTAGAACTCCTCATCTTCGCATCCAAACTTTGTCACTCCCTCAGCCCTGGTTTTTCCATCACTGTAGACAACACCGCTATACTTCATGTCTACAGGCCTGTAACTTAACATTGTTCTTAACATATCTCTCATTCAACCCACATATTCAATCTGTCACCAAATCACATCACCTGCCACTTATCACTCCAGTCCATATTTACTCTGCTGACTGGATCATTATTCTCAAAAAAAAAAGTTCAGTTCACATCTCCCAATTTCTCAAAAATCTCCAGGGGCTGCCCATTTGCCCATCTGCCTCCACATCAAACAGAAACTCCTTACCATTTGCTTTAAGGCACTCAATCAGACCTCCCCCTCCCACTTTACCTCACTAATCTCCTACTACCACCAATCCTGGACATTTCACTCCTCTAACACCTACCTACTCACTGTACCTTGATCTCATCTGTTTTACCACTGACCCCTTTCCCCTCGTCCTTCCTCTGGCTTGGAACTCCCTCACCATTCATATCTGACTGACCACCACTCTCCCTATCTTCAAAGCCCTCCTAAAATCACATCTTTTCCAAGAGGCCTTCCTGGCCTATTCATTCATTCACTCAATTAATTGTATTTATTGAGCGATTACTGTGTGCACAACACTGTACTAAGCTCTTGGGAGAGTACAATATAACAACAGACACATTCCTGCCCACAAGGAGCTCACAGTCCAGAGAGGGAGCTCCCCTCCATTCTGTGTTGCCTACATTCTTCAATCAATACTCCTTAAACCCTTTGATACTAACCCAATCCCTTGCCCAACAGTGCTTATGTATATAACCTGATACTGGGCCACTTCCCCTATCTGTCTGTCTCCCCCTCTAGTCTGTAAGCTTCTAGTGAGCATGGATCCTGCCTCCCAACTCTCTTATATTTCATTTAAGCATTAGACATTCACCCCACCCTCGGCCCCACAGTACTTTTGTATATATCCATACTTTATTCATTTATATTAATGTCTGTTTCCCCCCTCTAGACTCTAAACTTGTGGACAGGTAACATGTCTACCAACTCTGTTATACTGTACTTTCCTAAGTGCTTAGGACAGTGCTCTGCATGCAGCAAGTGCTCAATAAATACCATTGATTGCTGATATTCCATTTATGCAGACAATATTATTTTTGGAGGGGTAGTTACCAGCAACAAAATATTTTATCACCAGCTAATTTACTTTTTGGAGGTGAGCAGAGTCCACAGAAGAGCCTGTTCTCAACCCATAGCTTTAACTGTCCTGATCAAGTTAAGATTGTAGCCACAGAATCAGTGACTTTGCAGTAATGGTTGTGGTGGTAGTAACTTTTTTCAACCACATGCCAATCTGAAATTTCCTTTTCTATCATAGACTTAGTGATTGGAAATTATGAGCTCTCCGCTACGTATAACTCACATTTAATGTAACCAGATGTTCCCCTCTAGTGGGCAGTCACAGATCTCAGCATTCTGCCCAGTTGCTTTATGTATGTATGTATCCTGTTTCCCTGTCCTCCCATCTTGGTCTCTGTCCGTTTCCTTCTGCCCCCTGCCAGGTCAACCTTCTCTAACTCCCTAAATGTGACTAAGATTAGATTGTAGGCTCCTGGAGGGCAGTGAACACTGAACAAGTGTCCTCTCTCAAGTACTTATCATTCAGTGCTTGACATTCAGTAGGTCCTCAATAAAAATCATTGATTCATTGACTGACTAACAGAATGAGATAATACTGAAGCTATTAAGAGTAACAGAACACTGCAGTATCCTCACTGACTTGTTTGATAAGCAGAGTTCAAGGCTTAAGAATTTACAAGAAGCAGCGTGGCTCAGTGGAAAGAGCACGGGCTTTGGAGTCAGGGCTCATGAGTTCGAATCCCAGCTCTGCCACTTGTCGGCTGTGTGACTGTGGGCAAGTCACTTAACTTCTCTGTGCCTCAGTTCCCTCATCTGTAAAATGGGGATTAAGACTGTGAGCCCCACGTGGGACAACCTGATTCCCCTATGTCTACCCCAGCGCTTAGAACAGTGCTCGGCACATAGTAAGAGCTTAACAAATACCAACATTACTATTATTATTATTAATTTGGAATTAGAAGCTGAGGCGTGACATTTTTATTTTCACCTGCAAAAAATATCCCAAAGTGCATACAAAACTGCAGAGCTGAGCTTGGAAGCAGAATGAGGAAAGGTAAATTTCCAGCCTGGAGTTGGAAACACAGAGCCAGGTTATTGACCACAAATGTAAGGGCAGTCTAATTCAATTACTTTCAGTGGAATTTAACCTATAATCTCCACCCAAGCATATGGGCACCACTGACAGGAGAGCAAGAGCTTTTAAAAATTGATTATGTTAGCCTGCAAAAGAGAAAGGGAAGCCGATGATTTGTGTATGAAGTTCATTCTAAAGTCCCAAAATCTGTTCGTCAGCACAGGAAGCAATGGAAGAAATAAAAATCAGAATGTAAAAGTTAAATACTTTTTCAGATGAGCAGTGTGATGATTAAAATGCTGAATCGCCTTTTGCAAAAGCCTTTCCACCAGCAAAATGGAAGCTGGAAGGTGTTTCTGTTAAAAGGCTACTGTAAGACAAAAAAAAAAACCAAACCAAGATGGAATAATTTTTTCCCTAGGATTGGTAAAAAATTTGATCTTTTTTATCTGAAAGTTTTGCCAGTGTTTTCATCAGTTCCTGCAGAGTCGCTAGTGATTCCACTCTCCTTTTGAACAAAGAATAAATTGGGTTTCTATGTAGTGAAAAATGGGAAGCATTCTAGGAGCATTCACTTCAAAATAGTATTTACTGTGTGTCCAGAGAGAGCATTCAGAACTGGCAATACCTATAGCATTATTGCACCCAGTAGAATGAAAGCTTCACAATGCATTTTGGCTCACATTATGTCGCTAACATCCTGGAGATAGGAATCTTTAAATACTAAGAGATGTACTGTACATAAACAGTGTATTGACATTTTTGCTGCACTCTGGGTTACTAATTCATTCACTTGTCTTGGCACTAGCAATTTGTTTTTAATTCAATGTAGCACGGAAAAACATATTGCTGGAAAGAAGGTGCTTTTTACATTGACGATCCTGACATTTTAAAAAATGAATGCAATGCATTTCAAGCTCAAAATAAACACACTGTCCTTGGCTTCCTGGAAGAGCAATATTTGTGTACGGCCAAGATGAGATTACTAATGCATTTTCCACCAATAGTACATAAGTTCTGCCTGTGTAGCGGCATTATTCAGTGGTTTGGAAGTGCTGTGGTACAGCAACTTTAAAGGTGCATATGCTACCACAGGGTTCTGAAAGGGCTGAAGAGAGCTGCCAGGGCTGGTACCAGCTGGACAATAAGTTCTTTAGAACTTGGTCAACAGCAAAGAGACTCACCTTAATTTTCTTTTTTTTTAATCCGATACTTAAGCAAAAGATGGTGGTGCAGAAATTTATCTTCTGCTGAGCAGCTTGCTACTGTAAATCATTTGGGCTTGTCTGGCTGTAACTCAACACAAGCATGCACTTAGCACAGTGAGTCCAGAACTAATTTTATGCTATGATTAGGAGCCTGAAGTTTTTCGTTTTCTGCAAAACTACCAGAAAATGATGCTGCTCGTTTGGTTTAATTACTTTCCTTGAATTCCCCTTTTCTGGTGGAAAGCCCTCAGGCAACTGATCATTTACAAATAAGAAAAGCAATTTCTCACTTTGATTGAGCCTGACTCAAAGCACATTCTAATAGGGTATCCTTTCCTCTGTGATGAAGTCATAGAAATACTGCCAATCCCTTTCCAAAGCTTAGAATGTCAGCATGTATTCTGAATTCATTTTTAGCTCTCACTCTGCCCTAAGATTGGGTTTTCAGTGTCCTGACTTGAAGACATTTTCTAAAATAGTTGAATACCAAGTGCTATTTTTGCACTGAAAAATTTTGGAAAATATATGCTACCTTCCAGGAATGTTTATGTTGGAAGCCCCCAGTGCTTTGCAAATTTCCGCACTACTGAGTTTCAGAGGGAAACTCTTGCCTGCAGGAAACGCTAGCTGTTAGGATTGGGCACTTTCCCTTTGGTAGCAGTGGATATAAATACTTGCAAAATGCTTGGGAGACACATCAGCCTTAAAATAAGTGTATATTTCAGCAACAACAGAAGAAACGATGACTTCCATTTTGCGACTGTTTATTGGTGAATATCAATTAAAAAAAAAACATGTTCAGGCCCTTAAGGTGGGCTTAACAAAATATGTGCACTGGAAAGAAATATTTCACCTGCAAAGCACTTGCCAGAATAGACATGGCCTGAATGTCAGCAATTTGGGGCTTTGTTAGACCAGTGAGGAGGAAAAAAAAAATGAAGGATGTGGGCTTTTACTCTGCCTAAAAGAACAACAAATTAGAGTTAATGAAGAGGAAATTATGCTTCTCAGGGCATGATCCATATGCCTCCCTTGCTATTCATTCACATTCAGATGGAAAATAACACCGTCAGCAAAAAGAGAATCAGAAAATCACAGGGCTCTACAGGTCAGATACCCATCTCTTTGCTTCTGCACTCAGAAATGAGATTATGTCCTGTTATTAAATATTCTGAGGAAAGGAGACTTCAGAACCTTCCTTAGAAAGAAAAAGTCAGTGATTTACAATCCATATACTCAGGAATGTTTTCCTTCACATCTAACCTAAATTCCCCCTTCCAAAATGCAAACCCATCTGGTTGTTCTGTCTTCAGTAGACAAAAATAATGGCAGTAACCCTTCCTTCTCTACTGTCCTTTTATGTTTCTTTAATGGTCCTTCATAGGCTAGAAATGTGTAACTGAGCCACAAGCTCCCCAGACCCTAATTCCCAGCTAGATAGTAAGTTAGGCAGGGATCAATGCCACTGATTGACTGCATCTTTTATTTCTCTTGGGGTGCCCTAGTAGAGTGTTCATCACACTGTAAATGCTCGAAAACTCTCTGTTGACAATGATGATAACTCGAGGCCTTCGCTTCACATTACCACTGTTACCCTTGTAAACCACATTGGCCTGGGTTCTAGGTCCCTGAAAAGAGACAGCCTGCTCCTGGTGCTGGAGAAGACAAGCAAATGACCCAGAAAACCTGACTAAAACCTGCTGCAACAGCCTATAGGATAGCTCAGGGCCTCCCCAGCCCTGGGGAAGCTGTGTCAGCAATAATAATAATTATGGTACTTGTTGTTTACCATGTACCAAGCACTGTTCTAAGCACTGGGGATGGTACACGTTAATGAGGTTGGACACAGTCCCTGTCCTACATGGGGCTCGCACTCTTATCCCCATTTTACAGATGAGGTAACTGAGGCACAGAAAAGTTAAGTGATGTGCCCTAGGTCACAGAGCAGACGTGGCATAACTGGGATTAGATCCCAGTCCCTTCTGACTCCCAGGCCTTTGCTCTATCCACTAGGCCCCGCTGCTTCTCATGGGGCTTTGGTCTGGAGCTGCTTAGGGGTAGAGGGGTAGAATCACAGACTGCAGTTTGTCCCAGTTTGAGTTCAGGGTTTCTGTTGAGAAGCAGTGCATCCATGGGGTGAGGAAGACAGCTGTTTTCCCTGGCCCACTCTGTCTGTGGCCTGAATTTTTCTCTTTGCCCACCCAGTTGTCCTGGCCTGGAGCTGTGCTGCTTCCCAGCCAGAATAGATGGTGTTTGGTGGCAGTGGTAAAATGAAACCTGTGACCACATTGTTTTGAGACAAGGGAAGCTCTTTGCCACTTCAACCAGTGGGGAACCTTGGCTGGCCTGGGGTCCTGAACAACCCTTGCTCTAGTCTTGGAAGGTCCATGAACTCTTTCAGCAACAGCACAGGATGGTGTTATTTAGTAAACAACAGAAAGTGGTCTAGGGACCTCATTGGAAGTGCCTTGGACATTTTCCCTCTTTCGGCTAAATAATCTCAAATCTTCTCTCTATGGCACCATAGCATGCTCCAATACCTGCCACATGAACCTATATACTGTATGTTTGCTTCCTTGATCAGCTTCCATTTTTATACTTACCATTCCCCAGAATTGTTCTTCTACCCACCCTGACACCCTCCCTAACAAATAAGGTTTTTCCTCATTCAAAATTCCAATTAAAAAAAAAACTTTATAAAAAGTCTTTCTGGATTAACTCTGACCTGACTTTAGTTGCTTCGAGAACCCCAGGCATTCATATAAATCTTCTTTCATTAAATGTTTATATGTTTGATTACATTTATATACATCTTTACATGTTTCATGCTTCTTTCTTTGGTTATAGTCCTCTGATATCTTCCCCACTGCCACATCAACATTTAAATACTCACTACACCCTGCCATACCATTTAGGAACATAATGTATACATGCTATATCTTCCTCCTATCTGTAATTGATTTTAGTTCCTTTCTCCCCTGCTAGATTGTATGCTCCTTAACAGCAGGGATCGTGCATATTAATTATCTTGTACTAACATGATATGTATTAATTCTGGGAAGCTGTGTAGCCTAGTTGAAAGAGCACGGGCCTGAGAGTCAAAGGACCTGGGTTCTAATTCCCTCTCTGCTACCTTCCTGTAGTTTGCATCTTGACAACTTTTCTGTGCCTCAGTTCCCTCATATGCAAAATGGAGATTCAATACCTGTTCTCCCTCCTACTTAGACTGTGAGCTCCATGTGGGACTTGATTATCTTGTACCTACCCTAGTGCTTAGTATAGTGCTTGGCATATAGTAAGCACTTAACAAATATTATTATTATTAGTAGTAGTAGTATTTCAAGACTCTAATGAAGTACTCTCCATGTAGAAGGTGCTCAACCAATAATATTTTTTGACTGATTGTTGTGTTTATTTATGACTGTTCTGTCTTTTCCCATTTGAATGTAAACTCCTTGAAGGCAGGTCTGAATATTTTCATTTCTTTGCAACTCTTCATAGAGCTTAATACAGAGATTTGTATATGACAGGTACTCTTTCAAAGTTATTGATTGGCCTGATGATTGTAGTGCTACAAAACATATTGACTCTGTCTTTTCAGTTATGAGCTCGGGATGGCTTGTATTTACTCCAGCCCTTAGCAAAATCTTTAACACAAACATAAGCACTTAATTGATACCATAATTTTTAGGGATACATCACAATTAGTTTTCATTCCAATACATTAGTTTTTTGAAGGTGCATGTTACAAGTGACCCTAAAATCCACACTTCCTCCTGAATGGCCAAATTATTTATTAGCCTTTTCTGCCCCTCTCACAGATTGCCTTAGAGTAGAGCAGATACTTCTCCTATTCATTCCCTTTAAAAATGTGTAGGATGTGGAAATACTATAAAGGATTAGGCCACTGACCAGTAGAGATATGGAGGGGCACCTTGTAAGTAATATAATTAGCTTCCGTTAGGGAGCCGGGGAGGGCTAGTCTTCTGCTAGCAGTCTTTGTGTGGCAGTGCATTTACTAGACTATACCACCATGGCTACATACAAAATGAGAAATTTCAAGGATTGTTGGGCACTGTGGAATTTCACAGTGGATCAGCACAAAGGCATTTGACATTGGAATTTCTGTAATAGTGATGCATTGGACCTAAAGTCACCTTTCCACCTACATGAGGTAGAGGCTCAATGTTAATAGATGTTTAATATGAAATGGGCTCTTACATTAGTTTTTTTTTTTTTAAGAACTGCATTTAGCTATCTCCTCTTCTGTTCTCCCTTACCTCAGAATTTGCCTTTTTTTTTTTTTACCTTCACATCCAGGAATTTTGATCTGCATAACCAATCTCATACATAAAAGAGAAATGGAGGAGAATTCAAAATTAGGTAGCTATGAAAATGTGATGCAAACAATTCAGATGAGAAAATGAAAAGACAAGGCCATCTAAGAAAATTAAATGTTCTTTTTAATTACTAAGATCAGAGGATAAATATTATCCAAAAGTATTTTAGTCATGTAACTTGTATATGGAGTAATTAGTTACATGCATAAGTACACGATAGCATTATCATCTTCATCATCATCATCTGATCATTCAAAAACATTCACTCAGTGACTGTAAACCATTAGTCTTGAGAGAGGCACTGTGCAAAATTAAACAAAGATTCCCTCATCTCCAGATGAGGAACAAATCAAATATTTTAACTCTGGACCCCACCCTTCCCAGCCTTATGATGTCATGACATCACAAACAGACCATTCAGCTGTATCTCCCTGCTAGTGAAAAGCAAATCAATCACTGCAGGGTTTACAAAACAAATAACTTATTTATTTAAAGATTAACAAGTAAGCCTGGGCCAGGCCATCTTCTGCTGCTTCTGCTCTGAGCGTTGCCCAGTATTGCAGTACTTCTAAATCCCCTAGAATATTTCTTTCTTATAAATGTATACTAGTTCTCCTTCAAGTAGTCACAGAGTTTATAGCATAAAAATTGGGATAGAGCCATCTCCCAGTACATATGGTCCAGAGCCCTGCATTTGGATGTGTGAAAGTGTTTGGAGCACATCTGAAAATGCCCAAAATGAGGTTTAGGATTCAAATGGGTCTTGAAACCCCCAACTATATAATCACCCCAACTCCCAGAGTGGCAATTCTACATTGCTGCCCTCTACATCTTAATGATATATATTTTTAATTTAGGTTGTGTCACCAAAGAGCAAACAGCACTAGGTTGAAAAGCTTTCCTGTGGATCTCAGTGAGGTTCATGATAGCTAACTTAGTAGCCAATCAATCAATTAATGGTAATTATGGAGTGCTAACTATGTGCAGAGCACTGTACTAAGCACTTGGGAGAGTACAATATAATGGAGTTGGTAGACAAGTTATCTACCTATAAGGAGCTTACACACTAGAGGGGGAGACAGACATTGAAATAAATTATGGATATGTATATAAGTCCTGAAGAGTTTAGAGTGTCATGAATAAAGGGTGTAAATCCAAGTGCAAAGTCAGCTAATGATAAGAGGCTATGCTACTGCTGCATTATGCTCAAGTAAGGATTTTTGCCTCAAGACTTCTTCCTTTTGTGTACTTTTAAAGGTTGAAGTGATTATCTGGATAATTTGGGTAATCATAGAGTGGTTGCTTGAATTATCCAGATAATTACCTCAACTCTCAAAATTCCTTCAGCCGCAAAGATATAGAGTACTAATAGACTTTTTTTGTTCACAACTTCCCATTCAGTTTGTGAGAATATGGTTCCTGTAACTTCCTCTCATTAAACTATGATGATCTCATGAGCAGATAGAAAATAGCTCCATTTCCCTATAAAGAGGCTATATTTTTTTCTCTAGGGTAAGATAATGCTTATTAATAAGCCAAGAAACCTAGATATGTTGGTAATTTACAGTAATCAATTGATCAATCAATAGCATTTGTTAAGTGCTTCCTATTTAGTGGAAGGCACTGTTACTTTGTGTTGGGGAGAAGACAGTGTAAAGATGGGTAAAATCAGAAATCATAAAAGTAGAGTCACATTCAAAGGATGCTTATTGTGTTTACATAGTATTCACTTAATGAAATAAAGTATCATTGACAATGACATAACTGAAAATAATTGTTGATAGGATATACTAACCACTGGGAGTACTATTAAAATATTATCCCTTAAAATAAATCTTTTAATGGGATAAAAAGTGAGGAGAGACAGAGAGAAAGAGATAGAGACAGAGATAGACAGACAGGCAGGCAGGCAGGCAGACATAGGTTCCCAGCAGTTCTTGTTTACAGTAAATGTTTGGACTTTCATATCTGGGCTGAAGCATGCTCAATACATGCTCAGTTGAAGTCTCACAGCATCCTGGGCCTTGTAGTATGAACATCCCAAAATGCTGAGGGACTTTAATTTCACTGTCCGTCTCCCCATTGCTCTTCTGGTTCCATTCATTCATTCATTCATTCATTCAATCACATTTATTGAGCGCTTACTGTGTGTAGAGCACTGTACTAAGCACTTGGCAACAGATAGAGACAATCCCTACCCAACACCGGGCTCACAGTCTAGAAGGGGGAGACAGACAACAAAACAAAACAAGTAGACAGGCATCAATACCATCAGAATAGATAAATAGAATTATATATATATATATACACATCAATAAAATAAATAGAATAATATGTACAAATATACACAAGTGCTGTGAGGCAGGGAATGGGGTAGAGCAGAGAGAGGGAGTAGAGGTGATGGGGAGGAAAAGGGGGGGTCAGACAGGGAAGGCCTCCTGGAGGAGGTGAGCTCTCAGTAGGGCTTTGAAGGGGGGAAGAGAGCTAGTTTGGCAGATGTGAGGAGGGAGGGCATTCCAGGCCAGAGGTAGGACGTGGGCCAGGGGTCGACTGTGGGATCAAGCGAGAACGAGGCACATTGAGGAGGTTAGCGGCAGAGGAGCGGAGTGTGCGGCGTGGGCTGTAGAAGGAGAGAAGGGAGGTGAGGTAGGAGGGAGCAAGGTGATGGAGAACTCTGAAACCAATAGTGAGGAGTTTTTGCTTCATGCAAAGGTTGATAGACAACCACTGGAGATTCCTAAAGGGAAGGA
This sequence comes from Ornithorhynchus anatinus, assembly GCF_004115215.2. Classification (NCBI taxonomy): domain Eukaryota; kingdom Metazoa; phylum Chordata; class Mammalia; order Monotremata; family Ornithorhynchidae; genus Ornithorhynchus; species Ornithorhynchus anatinus. Next base: position 68,734,228 of record NC_041749.1, on the reverse strand, counting down.
GTAGGTGCTCAAGGTAGGGATGATCTCCCAGTGTAGTGTAACATGTCTCAGATTCTTTCTTATATTGTTCTCAAGTCTCCTGGTCTTATTTTTTTAATGGTATTTGTTCAGTGCTTACTATGTGCCATGCATTGTACTAAGCACTGGGGCAGATGCAAGCTAATCAGGCTGGACAAAGTCCATGTCTCACATGGGGCTCATAGTCTTAATCCCCATTTTACAGATGAGGTAACTGAAGCACAGAGAAGTTAAGTGACTTGCCCAAAGTCACACAGCAGACAAGTGGCAGAACCCAGGTCCTCGGACTTCCAGGTGCATGTTATTTCTGCTAGGCCACGCTGCTTCTTGTGTTCCTAGATATTCTTTAAAGGGTGAACCCAACCATTTTCTTTCTGTCAGCCTTTCAAACTTAATTTTTAAGTCAGGTGTTTTCATAATTGCAGTAGAAAACATGTGCTCTAGTTTATTTTGATCACACAGTCATTGAATGTAACGTGATGTGTTTCACTGAGAGCCATTTGGCTAAATGCTTGCTTATCCATTTACTAGATTTTTGAAATGAAAAAGACAGCACTGGGGGAAATAGCAAATCATGGAAGGTGACTCACTAAATCATAATGAGGGGTGATTTGAATTATCTGTTGGGCATCCAAATATAAATCGATCAATCAATTGCATTTATTGAGGACTTACTGTGTGCAGAGCACTGTACTAAGTGCTTGGGATAGTATAACAGATGCATTTCCTGCCCACAATGAGCTTACAGTCTAGAGGGGTGGGACAAACATTACTATAAATAAATTGCAGATGTGTACATAAGTGTAACTGTGTATTTGGAATCCTTTGTTTATTATATTAGTATTGTTTCAACCTCTATTTACTGCCTTCTTCAACATAAGCGCTTGTCTTGATTTTGCTGGACTGGATATTAAACTCAAAACAGCAGTTTTGTTCACTGCCTCACTTGAGACTTCTGTTCTCTTTTAATAGTACAGTTTCAAGGCATGAGGTGTGCTAGCTGTTTGTGTATTTGATTAAACATTTATTCCTTTTGTATTCCTGAATTAATTTCAGGTACCACTCACACATCATCCACTCCAGGCTTCATCTCTCCATTGATCCCTCTCAGGATTTTCCAAGTGACTTGTAATAAATGCTCTTTCATTTTCTTAGAGAAACAAGTGGAGTACCTGCATGACTACTTTTTACAGTGGTAGACATTAGCAGTGTCAAAAACTGAAGTTCAATTATCAATAAAATCAATTACCAGCCCACTGACTCTTGTCAGCAAGAGAGTTAGGTGGAGGTTATTGTATATGGAAAATAAAACTTTTGGTGATGAGGTGTCCTATGCACCCTAGATTGCTTACTTTTGGTTTCTCAGACTGGCCAAAAAAAGTAGAATTATTTTTAACAAATGCATGGGAAACAAATACATTACTTAGTATACCTTTACTTATTTTAGTGTTCAAAAAATATTTGCCTTTCCCTGACTGGTAACAGATTCACTAAAGCAAAATAAAGCTCAAAGTCCCACCCTCCTCCTGTCCCCTAAATATTTGGCAGAGTGCATTGTTTTCCCAATATCTGGTGCTGGGAGAGTTTCTATCTCTCCTCTCCCACTGATGGAGAATGTAAAATCTCTAACAATATAAAGAAATACTCAAACGTGTTCTCAGGGAATTCAATCCATACTCTTCAATCTTTTTTCTTTCTCACTGACTCTTTGAAACAAGAGAAACAAAAATAAAACCCTACACTACTACTGAGTCCCCTTTATCTTGGAAAATAAAAGGAGAAAACCAAAGATCTGATATGTAGAGATTTGTAAAATTGGCAAAACAAGGTTTAGTTGAAGGTACATTGTTTGTCACTATCCTGAAATTGACCCATTACTGCATGATGGAAAGCAGACTTAAGCAAGTACTTACAATTACGGCACCAAGCAGCTGGGATATTTAGATTTCTCCGAACAGGGAAGCCAAAGGATCTGCCAAAATGAAAGGTAATAAAAATGAGCTGAGAGCCCTGTTTTCATCTCTGATTTCGACTGTAGCAGTGTGTTCAAATGTGCTTCTGGACTTATGTTCCCCACTATAAACAGAGCTGAAGGGCAGCGTTATTGTCCCTAAGGACCTCAGAGAAGGAGAGTGAAAAACTGAACATTAGGAGAGAAATGAAGTACCAGAATATTACAACCCAAACCCTTGACCACTGATACTTTACCTAACGAGTAAGATGACGACACTGTATTTCCGAGCAACTTCTCAGTTTCCTTCTTTTATTAGAGGGATAGGTATGTGAAATGTTTTGTTTTTCATATAAGAAAGAAGTTGGTATTATCTTTCTTTAACAAGTGGACGGAGTAGGAAAAATCCACCATTGTGAAACTAATCTTCAAGGTTTTGGCAGTTGGCAAAGCCAGGATAAAAAGCCAGGTCCTCTGACTCCTAGGTCTGTGCTCTTTCCCCTAGGCCATGCTGGTTCTCATGGACCGTATTTAGAAAACATCCAACTTCTGGAGTAGTTTCTACCAGCTTATTAGAGTGTACTATCCCAAGCACTTAGTCTAGGTCTCTGTACACAGTAAGTCTCAATAAATATGATTGATTGATTGATCCACACATAAATAGGAGCTCGCTGTCAATGACGACATATTCAGAAACAAAGGACAGATAATAATAATAATAATGTTGGTATTTGTTAAGCGCTTACTATGTGCCAAGCACTGTTCTAAGCGCTGGGGTGGACATAGGGGAATCAGGTTGTCCCACGTGGGGCTCACAGTCTTAATCCCCATTTTACAGATGAGGGAACTGAGGCGCAGAGAAGTGAAGTGACTTGCCCACAGTCACACAGCCGACAAGTGGCAGAGCTGGGATTCGAACTCATGAGCCCTGACTCCAAAGCCCGTGCTCTTTCCACTGAGCCACGCTGCTTCTCGTGACAGATCTATCACTTATATGTATATATATGATTACAGTCTAGTTCTCTCTCTATAAAATTATATAGAGAACTAGACTATGATAATAATAATAATTATAGTAGCTGTTAAGCATGAACTATGTGTCAAGGACTGTTCTAAGCACTGGTAATCACCTTGTGCTCAGGGGACATGTTACCAACTCACTTGTATTGTACTCTCCCAAGTGCTTAGTATAGTACTCCACACACAGAAAATATTCAATAAATACCAATGATTGATTTTAATTAAATTTAAAAGTTTAGTTTTAATGGTAAAGCAAATACATCATACTTAAGAGCAGTTGGATGGAACCTTAAAAAATCCCATGGAAGAATGAGACTTGGAAAACAATCATCATAACCCCTGGCTGGTTTGGGTCCAGAGGCTGGGCAGAACCAACATGTAGGACAGAGACTGTGTCCAACGTGATCTTGTATCTGCCCCAGTGCTTTGTACAGTGCTTGGCACAGAATAAGCACTTAACAAAGACAGTTATTATAATTATTATTATCTTCCTTTTGCAAGGCCCTAAGTCCCAACACACCTTATCACTCAATTCTCCAGTCAGGCAAAAATGAAAGTGTCTGATTGTGAAGCCCATATATGATTTAACTAAATTCCTTTACAAAGAAATGATTAGACTCTTCCTTTGTCAATTTCTTTCTAATGACATTCTGCCTGAATGTCTTCCAATTTTACATATTTGATTCATTTAGGCAGTCTAAATTGTTGTCAAAGTAAGCAGGCAAGAAAATCTGAACTTGAACTTTTACAGTTATGGTGTCCATGTGGCAACAATCACGCCTATAGATTTAAATCAAGGTGAATTTTTCACCCAACCCAAAAATGCATCATAGACTCAAGGCAGTTTTCCCACTGAAGGATTTTGAAATAATTATATTAATGGAAAAATCTTGTTTTAGACATAAATTGCAAAGAGCAAACCTGTAGTTTTACCTCTATTCCTGACTTGAACCCCACTCCAGAAACCCAGACATAACCACCTGATTGACAGATTCTAGTTTAAGTATTTCCATGCCTTAAGATCTGCCCCTCTAGATTGATCCTTGAGGGTAGGATTCATGTGTACCAACTCTATTTATTAGGAATATGTCAACCAATGCTGTTGTATTGTCCTTGCCCAAGTGCTTAGTGCTGTGTTCTGCATACACTAAGTGCTCAATAAATATGACTAATTGATTGATACTTTCCCAAGTGCTTAATACAATGCTTGGGACATGGCACTCAATTCATTAATAAATAATGAATCAACATAATAATTAACTATTACATATTTATATTAAATATTATATTAGATTACATTATGTAATAATAATTACTAATTAGCATGTCTAAAATTGAGCTCCTTATCTTCCCTCCCAAACCTTCTCCTCTCCCTGACTTCCCTATCACTGTGGACAGCACGACCATCCTTCCTGTCTCACAGGCCCGCAACCTTGGTGTCATCCTTGACTCAGCTCTCTCATTCACCCCACACATCCAATCTGTTGCCAGCACCTGCCGGTCTCACCTTTACAATATCGCCAAGATCCGCCCTTTCCTGTCCATTCAAACGGCTCTCGTGCTGGTACAAGCTCTCATAATATCCCGACTGGATTACTGTGTCAGCTTTCTCTCTGATCTCCTTTCCTCCTGTCTCTCCCCACTCCAGTCTATTCTTCATTCCGCTGCCTGGATCATCTTCCTACAGAAACGCTCCAGGCATGTCACACCCCTCCTCAAAAGCCTCCAGTGGTTGCCTATCAACCTCCGCATGAAACAAAAACTCCTCACTCTTGGCTTCAAAGCTCTCCATCACCTTGCCCCCTCCTACCTCACCTCCCTTCTCTCTTATTACTGCACACCCCATATACTCCGCTCCTCTGCCGCTCACCTCCTCACTGTCCCCCGTGCACGCCTATCCCACCGTCGACCCCTGGACCACGTCCTAACGCTGTCCTGAATGCCCTCCCTCCTCACATCCACCAAACTAACTCTCTTCCCCTCTTCAAAGCCCTACTGAGAGCTCACCTCCTCCAAGAGGCCTTCCCAGACTGAGCCCCCCCCTTTTCCCTCTGCTCCCCCTCCACCCTCTGCTCCTCCCCTTTCTCCCTTCCCCTCCCCTCAGCACTCAGTGGAAAGAGCTCAGGCTTGGGAGTCAGAGGTCATGGGTTTGAATCCAGGCTCTGCCACTTGTCAGCTGTGTGACTAACTTCTCTGTGCCCCAGTTACCTCATCTGTAAAATGGAGATTATCCATGAATCTCACGTGGGACAACCCGATTACCCTGTATCTACGCTTAGAACAGTGCTCTGCACATAGTAAGTGCTTAACAAATACCAACATTATTACTATTATGTGTATATATTATTTATTACCCTATTAGTTTTGTTAATGAGGTGTACATCCCCTTGATTCTATCTTTCGTGATAATGTTGTCTTATTTCTGTTTTGTTCTGATTTGCTTTGCTGTCTGTCTCCCCCGATTAGACTGTGAGCCTGTCACTGGGCAGGGATTGTCTCTGTTGCCGAATTGTACATTCCAAGTGCTTAGTACAGTGCTCTGCACGTAGTAAGCACTCAATAAATGCTACTGAATGAGTGAATGAATAAATACCCATTGATTGATTGCTCCCTTTTCCCAACTCCACCTTGGAATTGGTATGTGTGTGTGCTGGGGGAAGATGTGGGGGAATGCCACAGGGAGTGTGGTCAAGCTGAAGGCAGGCTGGAGATGGGGCAGGGGTGGGTGGGAATCTTTGCTGCCCAGATTGGGAGAAATTAGGCAAACTAGGGGTCTGGGTAGACTACTGTAGCTGATGCTGTGGCTTCTGTTTTTTCCACTGTTCTGAACTAACAATGCTAAAAGTTATGGATACAGTATCATATTTTCCAAGCCTTCTGATAGCAAGCCTCCTATTCCTCCAAAATGGCCTGCTGTAGAGACCAAAAATTTGAATTGTGAATCCTTACAAATCCTTAGCAAATAAGAGCAAAAGATTTAACATCCTCAGACAGCAGACCCTACAGATTCCTGAGTCAATCAGGAACTATGCCTAATGATATTATCTCATGGAAAAAAAAATAACTTGCTTCTAGGATTTCAGTTTAAAAGATTTTTGCCTGTTCCTTGTTAACTTGTGGCAAAACCTGAAGAATGCCTTTTGTTTGTTTAGAATAATGATGCAAGTAAGTTTCACATAAAAAACAAAAACAAAAACAAAAAAACTATGTGGGACCACCATTTTTAAAAACCAAAAATTTGTCTTTAGATTATATAAACTCCACCAGGTCAGGTACTGTGTCTTCTACTGTCATTGGCTGTTCCCTTACAATACCTCCCCAGTATAGTACTGATGTTGTTGATGATGATGATGGTGTTTATTAATAATGTTGGTATTTGTTAAGCGCTTACTATGTGCAGAGCACTGTTCTAAGCGCTGGGGTAGATACAGGGTAATCAGGTTGTCCCACATGAGGCTCACAGTTAATCCCCATTTTACAGATGAGGGAACTGAGGCACAGAGAAGTTAAGTTACTTGCCCACAGTCACACGGCTGACAAGTGGCAGAGGCGGGATTCGAACTCATGACCTCTGACTCCGAAGCCCGGGCTCTTTCCACTGAGCCACGCTGCTTCTCTAATCTTCCCCTACCATCCTATGCTTGTGGATTTGTGCCAATCGGATATGCATGTGTCTATGTACTCATGTAAGTGTGAGCAAGTGTGTATGTATAGGGAGCAGGAGTACTTGCTGCTTTTGAGCTCACACCCACACCTCTTCACAGACAGACCAGGAGTGTACTTAACAATAATAATAATAATAATTATGGTCTTTGTGAAGCACTGTACTAAGCACTGGGGTAGTCACAAGAACATCAGGTTGGAAACAGCCCCCGTCCCGCATGGGGCTCACAGTCTTAATCCGCATTTAACAGGAGAGGAAACTGAGGCACAGAGAAGTTAAGTGCCTTGCTCAAGGTCAAACAGCAGACAAGTGGCAGAGCCAGGATTAGAACCCGGGTCCTCTGATTCCCCAGGCCCATGGTCTTTCCATGAGGCCATGCTGCTTCCTCATTCCTCTACTCATTCCAGGCTCCCTCATGAACCTTCCGGTCCCAGAAGTTGGGTGGAGCGTCCCTGGGTGGGGATGGCCCAGGCCGGCCCCGTGCCCAGCACAGTACGGGTACTCACCAACCATTTATAATTATTCTACATAAGTAACATCACAGAAAGTGGAACCCCCAGCTAACCAGCAATCTAGAAAAACCACTCCTCTTACAAACCTGGGTAGAGAGAGGTCATGTTAGTCCCGTCTTTGACTGCAAAACTGAGCTTGAAAGGCACCCACTCTAGGAGAAGAAAAACTCTGCTTTAAAGTCAGTAACCTGAGCCAGAAGCCTCCAGAGGAAAATAAAGGTTTATGTAGGACCATCTTAAATCTATTAGAACCTGGCAGCTGATTTGAGTGCGGATAGAAATGTGAGGGAGCACTCCTTGCTTTTCTTGCAGTCACAGCACCCCGTCGGTTTTTGTTTTTATTTTGTATATTTGCTCATGTGTTTTATGTTGTTTTAGCATTTTTTTGTTTCATCACTCCTGACGTGTCTTTCTCCATTTCCCTCTCCCACTCTTACAGTCTTAGATTGTATGCCCCTTGAAGGACAGGGATCGTGTCTAACTTCCTACCTGTGTATTCTTACCCAGCATTTATCATAGTGTGCTGCACACAATAAGCACTTAATAAATACTATTACTTACTGCTACTCTTTGAGATCAAGGGTGGTGGCTACTGTGGCCATGGTTTAAAATAGTGAGTTTCAGATGGGGATCTACTTCTGTTTTCCACAGCTGCCTTAAGGAGGAAAAGATGCCACTGTGCTCTCTAAACTCTGATTTAAAGTGGAGGGCTATAGGAGGGAAGAGGAAGACATTTTAGTTTTGGAGTTTGCTATTAAAGCTCAAGGAGCCTCTGCTCCTGGTCCCCAGCCTTGAAACCCAGTGGGCTCCCCAAGGGCAGGATAGAGGGATTCTCTGCCCCTTGAGAAAGCAGGGAGTGGAGAGAATGGCAGGCTCTTGCATCAGTGGAAAATCCTTAAATTTTCATGGACACTACTGGACTCTGGACCGAAGGATAGACACTTGGGGAATTCGGGTCTGCTACAACTGAGGGATGGACTCCTGCAGCTTTCCCTTGGTTCCAGGATTCTCCCACATCTCTCCCCTGAATCTGAGTTCAGGAATTCAAGTTGCCTTTCCCTCCAGGCCCTAGTAACCCCAGAATGTATAGGGATGTGCAGCTAAAGCCACTGTAACTGTGGCTCCTTCCCATGCAATGGAAGAGAGGGAAGAGGTGCCCACACTGACTCAACGAAGAGATCTGCAGTCAGTGCTCTGGACCATTTACATTTTCCCCAAAATATATATCTCTTCTTAGTCAAAAGCAAGCCACCAGGAAATGGTTTTTGGTGCTGGGGTAAATACTGGACAATCAGGTCAGACACAGTCTCTGTCCCCAGTAGGGCTCACAATCTAAGGAAGAGGGAGAATGGGTATTGAATCTCCATCTTATAGTTGAGGAAACTGAGGCAGAGAGAAGTTAAGTGACTTGCCCAAGGTCACACAGCAGGAAATCCAGGATTAGAATTCAGGTCCTCTGATTTCAAGGTCCATGGTCTTTCAACTAGGCCACGCTAGATAATTCTGAAATGTCAAAACCTGTGGCAAAATGGCCCCCTAACACTCCCAAAGTCCTAAGATTTCCATGCCTTCCATGCTATTTTGTACCAAAGTGATTTTATTAAATCTCTTGTACCCCTAGACTCTTTACATAGCACTAAATCCTTTAATAATTTCATATAAAACAGTCGGCATCATTTTTGACCTTAATCTTAAGGATGTCATATACCAGCAGCAATATGACTTCTTACTTCATGTAGCTATTTGCTAATACAATTGATATTCCTTTCACAGAACAGAAATTAATCTATCCTCCCACCTTCCCTATAGTTCTTATAGACCTCATTTCCACGTGCCCTTAAAATTGGGCCATATTTCTAAGGCTAAGGCCATATTTCAAAAGCTTTATTCTATGCTCCCCAAATCCAGTATTTCCCTGCTCATAATAATAATAATAATAATGTTGGTATTTGTTAAGCACTTACTATGTGCCGAGCACTGTTCTAAGCGCTGGGGTAGACACAGGGGAATCAGGTTGTCCCACGTGGGGCTCACAGTCTTAATCCCCATTTTACAGATGAGGGAACTGAGGCACCGAGAAGTGAAGTGACTTGCCCAAAGTCACACAGCTGACAAGTGGCCGAGCCGGGATTCGAACCCATGACCTCTGACTCCAAAGCCCGGGCTCTTTCCACTGAGCCACGCTGCTTCTGCTGCTGCTCATGGGTATGGATTTATACATATATTAAAGGAATGACATACTCTCCTCACTAGTGATTTCCAAATTTTAAAGAAGAAATGTAATTCAGGAGGATTTTAGACTGTGCCTTCACAGCAGGATTCATCGTTCTTGAGTTAGTCTCCCCTTCTGCATTCCCAGGAGTTCTTCCATTTACTGGACTGTAGAGCTAGGACGCTGACAAAGTTGGCAAATGTAATGTTCGGTTGGGTATGCTTGCCAGCCTCAGCTCCCATGGTGACAGCCATTCTCTAACTCCAAGAAAGGACAGTTGTTAATCAGTGAACTAGGCTGATACCAAATTCATCCAGGGGATCAAGGAGTGCATGTGCATTTTGAAGAGCTATAAAAATAAAATACACTGCCTTGGGCTGTGTGAAATAGAAACTTGGGCAGGTTAACTGAAGACAATCTAAGACTCTATATTTCTTTGGCTGGCTTCCTAGGATGCACACTTGGTGTTCCTGGAGTTAAATATAAGTATCTTGTAAGTCAGTACTAAAGAGTCCCAGTTGTGATCCTAGCAAACATGTGAGAGGACAGAAGTTGTTTTTTTCCCAAACATCAAGCGACCACTCCAAGTTGGAATATGAAATCTTTTTCTAGTAGTATTAAATAATTAGAGGAAGGGGTGAGACATTAATACAAAGAGTCCTGTTCACATAAAATTGAATTTTTAATTTTGAAAGGCCTTTATCTAAAATGCTCTTACATAATGCTGATCATTTATGTCCCACATTCATGTATGGCATGGTCAAGGACGATCCCAAATGTTTTAAGCTTCATCCAGTATCTGAGGATTTTTATGGGGCCAGATTTCCCTTTGAAGCAACTCAGAAGACTTGAAAAATGCAATCTTTTGTAACATCTCTCACTTTTAGACTTTCACAAAAGTTCTTTTAGCCCAGAGAGCATGATACTGATTCTTACATTTCTATGAAACAGACTTGGCAATGAAAATTATGAGGCTCCTGTTGGAAGGGGCTGCTCAGATGACATTCTCCTTTTCTTCGCCTACATTTCATCCGAGAAGCCCATCATCTTGACTGTTTTCAGTCTCAATGTAGATGGTGCCTGCCTTAGGGATGAAGATGACTGTGAGGTGCTGACTTAACCTTAAAAAATTAAAACTGAGGTTGAGGTGAAGATGATTTTGTGGTTTTACACAGGGTTCTCTGTTGGTGCAAAACTGTGATGGGATGGCAGAACAACCGCCCTTTATAAACTAGAGGAAGGTATGTATCCATAGTAGATTCTGACACAGTCCCTGTCCCAAATGGAGCTCACAGTCTAACTAGCAGGGAACATGGCAGATGAGGAAACTGAGGCACAAAGAAGTTATGACTTGTTCAAGGCCACATAACAGGCATGTGGTAGAATGGAATTCGAACCCATGTCCTTCCCCAAGGTCCAAGCTCTGTCCACTAGGCCACACTACTAACCATAATGCCTAAGGACAGACGTCAGCCAAAGGACCTGGCCCTGAAGGCTTTTCCCAAGCTTAGGAAACAAATGGACTATAGGATTACAAAATGTCCTGTTCTTTCTCCTCTTTCCTACCCCACCTGCCTCTAAGAGTGGTACTGTGTAGGAGTACTGCAGGGACTGTGCTGAGCTATTCAATCTATCACCAGATCTTGTTGGTTCTATCTTCACAGCATCGCTAAAAATCTGCTCTTTCTTCTCCATCGAAACTGCTACTTTGCTTATCCAAATATCTATCCTGCCTTGACTACTGTATCTGCCTCCTCATGGCCCTCCCTGACTCCTGTCTCTCCCCACTCTAGTCCCTATTTCACTCTGCTGCCCGGATATATTTTTTAAAAATACATTCAGTCCATATCTCCCCACTCCTCAAGAACCTCCAGTGGTCACCTGTCCACCTCCACATCAAACAGAAACTCCTTACCATTGGCTTTAAAGCACTTAATCAGTTCTCCCCTTCCTACCTCACTTTGCTGATTTCCTACTACAACCCATTCCACACACATTTTGTTCCTCTAACTCCAACCTACTCACTGTACCTCAATTTTGTCTATATCACCGCTGTCTCTTTGCCCACATCCTCCCTCTGGCCTGAAACTCCTCCCCCCTTCATATATAACAGACCACCACTCTCCTCACCTTCCAAGCCTTATTAAAATCACATCTCCTCCAAGGGGCTTTCCCAATTAGACCATCTTTTCTCCTACTCTCTTTCCTTTGTGTGTCGCCTATGTCCCTGGATTTGTGCCTTTTAACCATTTGATATTCTTCCCACCTTCATACCCACAGCACTTATGTACATATCTACAATTCATTTATTTTAATGTCTGTCTCCCCCTCTAGACTGTAAGCTCCTTGTGCCAGGAAACCTGTCTACCTCTCTATTGTACCATAATCTTCCAAATACTTAGTGCAGTGCTCTGCCCAGAGTAAGTGCTTAATAAATGCCATTGTTGAATGTGGGCAAACATGGGGGTGTAAGGTCCCAGAGGGCAGGACCAGGTTCTGTGCTTTCAGTGTACTCTCCCACATACTTAGAACAGTGCTCTATACCCATAGAGACTTCCAATAAATACCACTGATGGGGATGATAAAGGAAGGGATGAGAGTGGTCATGGGTACAAAACTGATGCCCTAATCCTGGGTCCACAATTGGGACATTCCCCTACCCTGCATGCACCTGAAGGTTTTGTGGTCTCAAGCATCTCAGGAATTAAACCAAGATACCAGTGGGGAACACAGAGGCCTTTTGAAATGGCCAGGGTCAGGGAAGGCTCTGAGTTCAGGCCTTTTCTCAAGGTTGGAATCAGTTCAGAAGGAAAGATCTTAGTGCAGTTCGCTTCTTTAGGGAGTACTTGTGTCTGATGCTGTGACACTGTGGAGACAGAGGCTTACATCTCAGGTGAAGATTATAGCTCAAGTTATTGGAATCCCAACAGATCTCATATACCAGATCTCTGCAAAATAAAAACAAATCTGCAGGAGACTAAGCATAACCTGAAGGATTTTGGTATATGAAATATTTCCCCAGAGTGTCAGCAATCTAAAACAACCTTTTCACCCATTTACAAATTTCCAAGCTCTTCTGTGAATTTGCTGGATATTTTCATAGTAGCTGCAAATTCCACCCTGGGACCCATATGCAAACAGACTCATTTGCATTTTTCATTGTTAAACATCAATATGGCTTATTAGGGAAACTGGCAGCTCAGCAGGCGTTAACAGACAGTGTGTAGGGACAGGCCGGTAAATCATGTATGTACTTAGAGCTTCATCCGACAAAGATTTAGTTCCACGGATATCTAGTTTAATTCAGCCAGGAGACAAAGTTGTCTACTTTCTGCAGATGCAGATTCTGAATCTTTTTCCCGATGGTCTCTCCATTCTCTGGGGAAAGCTTCATGCTCTGTTTTTTCTTGCTTTCTTTTTCTCCCTCTCCCTCTATTTCTCTCTGCTCCTACATTTTTGAAGTGGATATTTGAAGGTAATCCCAGGATATCATAAATTTGAAAATCACATGCCCCCTATTCTTTGGGGAAATGATTGTGATTCATAGTGCTTGAGCCTGATTTCTCATGCTTCACCCACCACTAATTGCATGTATTGGGAACTCTGTTGGGGATAGATATGCCTGAGGAAGTGGAAGACCAAGAGAATAAGGATGCAGATTAGGAGCATTTCATGATGATGATGATGGGGATGATGATAATGATGGTGATGTGCCTAGCCATCCAAGTACCCAGATGCTGGCGGAGAATGTGAGACATTGTTGCAGATTAATCATTTTCCTTTTCAAGCTCCATGAAGCAGAGAGAGAAATGTCTGAAAGAGTTCATACCCGTCCTGTGCCCATGAGCTTCTCTTCCCTGCATTAGATTGTAAACTCCTCAAGGGCAGGGCATGTCACTTATGCATCATCTGCTTGCTTCCCAAGTTCAGTGTTCTGTACACTGTAGGCACTCAGTGAAGGCTTGCTGCTCCTCATGATGTTCTGTCCAATCCGGGGGCATAGATGAAAAGCAAATTGATTTACCTGGAGACAGTAGGAGAACCTGGATAGGGCACCTTAAAAATAATTGTGGTATTTATTAAGCACTTACTATTTGCCAGGTACTGTACTTAGCACAGGAGTGGATATAAGCAAGTTGGGTTAGACACAGTCTCTGCCCCCCCATGGGGCTCATAGTCTTAATCCCCATACAGATGAGTGCCCAGGGTCACACAGCAGATAAGTGGTGGAGCCAGGATTAGAACCCATGAACTTCTGACTCCTAGGACCATGCTGTATCCACTACACCATGCTGCTTCTCCCTGTTGATGCTCAAGAATAGCTACTAGAATGGGCACACAAGACTAAGTCACCTCTGATATCTTAAGAGTGGTACTGACTAGAGGAGTCCCTGAGGATAGGGGTTAAAAAGCCAGCTATGGCCAAACCTGCCTTTAAGGAAGCAAGCCAGATTTCTGTTTTGAAAATGAGACTGTAGTTATGTTCCACCCATTCTCTGCTCCTGTGGAGAGTCAGGGTTTGTGCCACTCAAATATGGAATAATGGGACTACAGAACTTTCAGGAAAAGGAAACAAGGAAATCCTGTGTATTAGGTGAGCACCATCTCTAAAAGTAAAACAAAGAAAATTCCTTGCTGATTACCACGCTGATACTTCTTTGTTTCTGATATGCAAACATCTGAAAAATCAACATTTTGTCCTTTTGCATTGAGCCAAAATTGACTGCTGTCACTATATAATAAAACACCATGTTCAGTTTCTCTATTCTAATGGGAAGACTGAAAGGCTCAATAGACAGCAAAGCATGTTTATTGATCAAGAGTCACATCAAAAACTGGATTGCATCACAGAGAGGAAGTATAAAATGAAAATCTATTTTAAATAATTTGCAGGCGCTTTGCAGAATTAATGAACAAGAAACTGTGTGGTGCATTAAGGAATTCTGTGCTAATGTAAAATTGAAGGGGTACATATTGTTCAACAATCACCTGCACAGTCACTGGAAGCAGAGGTGGAAAGAGCCACTTATTTCCTGAGCACAACATTGTTCCCTACCCTGGTGAAGGTTGTGAAAGTTCTCATTCTCAGTAGGCAAAGATAATAGAACATATACACTAACAGATGAGCTCATAAAGCAGAGGGGGCAAATATTGTTCCCATTCTTGGTAGGAAAACTAAAAATAGTTCAGTAGGACCAACAAATATCTGAGGTGCTTATCTGTAAGGAGTAGTTGGAGAGGGAGCAATCTGGAAATCGAAACAGAATCAAAACCTACCTCAGAGTTGCTCTATTATGCTGAAACGCCTCAACACTTTCACCATGTTCTTGATACTCATTCTCATCAGCAAGCGGTGAACTTAATGACTTGTTGTGGCATGATATGCCAGTGTTTGGATGGAGTTGTACCTAGAGGGCTTGTGTGTCGCTCATAAAAAACATGCAGGGATTCACAGATGTGCAGTGAAAATGTAAACCCAAGCACGGCCTCTCTAGGAACAGGCAGACTTTTCCAATTTGCCAGCCGATGGAAAATTATACAAGCACCTGCAGTTTGCCTGGATTTGAGCCTTGGGTGCCTGCCTACTCCACTCTCCATTTCCAGCTGCCATTTAGTTCTGATGGCTTACACCGTCAAGCAGCCACTGTGACAAATAAAACTCCTGTGAACACTGCAAGGGCCTGGGGAGAACTTGACGGTGTTCAATTCTCCCTCCCTATCCCTATCTTTATCTGCAAGGACTGACTCTTTACATTTATAATAGCCACCAAGACAGGACTTGTTTAAGACCTTGAAACTCCTTCTGTTATGTGCTGTCGGTTCCCAAAGGGGTGGAAGAAAGCAGTTGATGGCACTCTCTTTTTCAAAAGAAATCTCAGAATATGGGCCAAGGACAGCCAAGCCTTTGTAAATATGTTTGCACCACTAGATTTCTTGTTTCGGGGCAGTAGGGTCTTCTCTGTGCCTCAGTTACCTCATCTGTAAAATGGGGACTAGGTCTGTGAGCCCCAAGTGGGACATGGACTGTCTCCAATCTTATTAACTTGTACCTACCCCTGCCCTTAGTACCATGTCTGTCACCTAGTAAGTGCTTAACAAATATTATAAAAAGAGAAGAAAATAATCAGGAATTATCAGATTTAATGAGGGCAAAATTATTTCAGGTGAAGTGCTTAAGGATAGTGACTTCAGCTGCTCAATGTTAACTTTGAAAAGGTCAAAGTGTGTGTAGAAGGTGATTGCACATAGCAGACTCACAAGCAACCCTTCACTGATATAGTCTCTAGCTCATAACAAGAAACAACTCACCCACGAAGAATGCCAAATGGGAACTGGGCTAAAACTCTTGAGCAGATGGGTAGTCACAAAGAGCATGGGAGAGTACTGGTAAAAAAAGCAACTTCCTTATTGAAGAGTCTCAGGGATAGACAATGAAGCTCAGCTCCATGCCACAGCCAGTGAGAAAAGCAAATGAAATGACTACCAGGGGAGCCATGAAGAGCACATTTAAGAATATTATTTTCATCTAGATATGAAAAGGCAAAGAAGGGCTGGGTGTCCTCAGTAAAATAATCTGACCTTTCTCTAACCAAGTAAGAGTTTCTATTCCAAAATAGCAGATGGTCACTTGCCCTGCAGCTTTATTTTTGTTTGTTTTTTTTTTAAACCCAAACTTGCCTTAAGCATAACTAGTGGCAGGTTGGTTTAAAAAATCATCAAGAAAGGGTAAGGTTTTGCTAGAAGAAAGAGTAACTGGCTGGACGCCCTCTGGCTGATGGGAGGGCATCCCCTTTGCTTAGAAAACCTTGTGCCAGTGTGTATGTGCACACAATATTGAGACTGCCAGCTGAAAGCAGCAGCAAGCTGGGTTTTTGGGGGGTTCTTTTTCCCTTTTTACTGTGCCAGACACCTGTGAATGGAGCTTTCCCTTTGCAAATAATAAAGCAAGAATAATAGAATCTCTTTGGGGGAGGTCAGGTTAGTGAATGTCCCCAGGTCTTAGATAGGAAGACTTGGAGAGAGGAGAAAGGCTACTTGGATTTGGAGGTGGAAACTAAATGACAAAATAAGCAGGCAAAGAAATCACAGTTTGGTTGGAGGTCTAGGTTGCTGACCTTTCTTCAAATGAAATAAAAATAATTACCTGTTATTTTTTCTTCAAAAAATCCACCCTCCCAGAAGCAGTAACTCACATGCCAGATAGAGTTGCCATTTTAAAAGCACTTTTATACTCTGCCCTCTCGTCCAGATAAACATTGGCTAAGGACCACTCCAAAGAGGCTTTGAGAACACACAGAGGAAAAACTCAGCTGCTGCCCAGATGGTAAGATGGATTTCTTTCAGCAATGTCCCACCTGCTCCTTACCAGTCACTACAAATAGAATAGAGAATGCACATCATGGGAATCTAGTGCTTGGCCTGAACAGATCTGGTGCTGTTCCATGAGTGTTCAGCACAGTCCAGTTCTATCTTGACCAGTATGCAGGGATGTACTGAATCAGACATGAGGATGAACCAAATGGGAGATAGACTAAAATTCATTTCCATAGATGCTGATCTAAGAGCACCAATGCCCCAAGGACCAAGCAATCTACAAAGTAATTGCTACAGTCACTTCCATCTCTTGACATTTTGGACCCACCAGAAAGTACAGTTTTGCTTGACTTTCAAATAAAAAATAAAAAATAAACTGACTCATTCTCAAGGACTGGATGTCAGTTCCGCACAACTTCCAGTTTAATACAGACTCATCCAGTTAGATATGTGCCATCAAAACTCAACTTGAGTCCTGTTTGGTTGGCTTTCTGCCAATCTTTGGGGGAATCCTCTCCCATAGAATATGCCAAAAAATCCCAGGCCTGCACAAGACTGGTAGATCTGGTGCAAATTGCCTTACAGACTGACAAATTCTGAAGTCCTGAGAAAATATGAGGGTCTCCTCTGCTCCTCTCACCTTCCTTCTCCTCTTTCTCCTCTACCTCTCCCTCCAGCTTGCATCTTCCTACACCCCTCACCGCCTCCCCACCCCATCCCATCCTGCTCAGATCTACCTTAGTTTCCTGAGTTAGTCATCCTGGTAGATGGAACACAAAAGGGTTAGTGCAGTTCTGGGTTAGTGTAAGTGCTCAATCAATGCCATTGATGCACTGATTGAATGACTGGGATAGCAGAAAGGGCAACAACGACAGTAATCACAAGGTCCCCATTGGGACTCAGAAGCATTGGAACTGTAGAAAAAAATGAATGAAAGTTGAAAAAAGAGATATAAAATAAAAATGGTGAGGAGATTTGGGACATGGGCATTTGGGTAGGGAAGCCAGGGAAGCAAAATATCCTGGAGAGGTGAAGGAAGGGACAGGATAGAGTTTACATATGTATCAGAGGTCTTGGAGGGGGCAGGGTTAGCTCGACAGGAAACAGGGTGTTTGAGTGACTTCTGAGGTACCTAGAGCAGCTAAATGTTTTTGTTGATCTGACCTGTACCTGTCAAGATTAGGAGTCGGGTCTGCTGATTCCAGCGCCTCATCCACTAGGTGGCCCTGTAAAGTCATAATTATGCTGGTTACTTGGGGTCACTTGAAGCAGAAATGTCTTCAAAAGAACCATTTTACATTTATGTAGGTGCAAGATGTCTTAAATGTCATTACCCAATCATTTTAAGTGCCACATTAGCTTTTTTTTAAGCATTGCCATTCCAACTTCTGATAGAATTCTGGAAAAGACTGGATTTTATCACTACAGGCAAATGTGGCTGAGATCAATGCGTGACAAACAATTTCTTCCAGATCATGTGCACATAAAGATTACCCCTTGCAACACTGTCATACATCATTAAAGAAGATGTCCCTGGTGGTGAAATTCACCTGTGGTAACACTGTCATATTTGCTACCTACTGTGCCTTGTACCATTTTCCTTTGTGTTTCTAATTCCTCAAAACCTTTGCTATTCTTCAGGCTACTCTGACCTATGTTGCTGCTTCTTAGCTCTCCAAAGTATGCCACATTGTTTAAACTCTTTCTTCATTCTATCTTTGAAGTGTGTTTTTTTCTTCCCACCCTGGTTTGTGGTATCCTCACTTGGTCTCCTGATTCCCAGAACTGGGTTCTTTCTACAGGCTGGACTCTGCCTGCTAGGGAATGCTTGCTGGGGCTAAGCCATCAGTAGGGAGGCTTTCTGACTGAAAAACTATCTAGTGCATTTTCTGAGGTGAATAGGCCCAGCAAAAATTCTGAAAAATAACTTGTCTTATATGGTCGGCAAAGACCACAGTGACTACCAAAGCAACCATCATTTGGGTTATGGTGCTTGAGCACAGCTCTGCCACTACTGTAGTCATTTTGGCTGAAAATGTGTCCTGCAAATAAAAAAAACCCTTTGCTTGCACTTCACAATGTGCTGTGAAGCCTCTTAAAGGACTCAGAGTCCAACACCCTGTTGTCCACAGAATGTGTTTCACTGGATTTTTAAAATGTTTCCTCTGTTCACTCCGTTTATGATTTCCCCAACTCATCTCACCCAGAGGGGCTTGGTGGGGATGGCACTTCACCTTGGAACTCTATCAGATTTTTTTTTTGCTGATAATGGTACTCTCTGGATCCTCCTCCTCCCTTTTTGACCATCACTTCTCAGTTTCTTTCTCTAGTGCCTCTTACCCTGACATCCCCTAAAGAGGTGTCCTGTCAGATGCTGATCTGGATCAGCTATTCTTCTTGTTCTATACTCACTCTCTCATAGAGCACATCCATTTGCATGGTTTCAGTTACCATGAATGCAGATCACTCCCAAATTTACCTCTCTATCCCAGCTATTCAATCTCCTATCTCCTCTTCCCTCCCCAACAGCTCCACTTGGATAGACTTTATGGACCTTGAAAACAAAATGTCCAAAATATAACTCCTTATCTTTCCTCCTGAACTCTTTGCTCCTCTCATCTATCCCAGCCAGATCAATAATACCACTGTCTTTCCTCGTCCCTGAAGCCTGCATTCTTAGTGGTGTTCTTGACTCCTCTCCATCTTTCAGCTCTCACATGCAAATAATTGTTAAATCCTTCTCATTTTTCCCTTACAACATGTCTCAGATCCACACTTTCTTTTCCATGTAAGTGGCCACCACCCTATTTCAAGATCTTGTCTTGTTAGACTCCTCTATCAGCCTCCTTATTGGTCTCCTTATCTCCAAGTTCTCCCCTGTTCAGTCCGTATTTCATGATGCTGCTTCCATCATCTTGTGACATCACTCTGTACCTATCTCTTCACTCCTTAATGGCCACTCAACTCCTCCTGCAGCAAACAAAAGCCCCTTCCCATTGCTTTCAAGGCTCTCCTCCAGGTTTCTCCATCCTACATATTGACTCTCTTCATCCACTACTCCCACCTTGCTCTTTTCACTCTTCCCAAGCCCACTGACTAGCTCTTCCCCCATTTTTGGCCTCTGACTCCACACTCATGCTCTTCTCCTGGCCTGGATCTCCTCCCGATCCTGCAAATGCACCAGACCTTAGCCCTCCCTGTCTTCAAGCCATTTTTAAAGGCTTCACTTTCTTCAGCAAGCCTTTCCCAATTAATTCCCAACACCCCACTCTTATGGCCACCCATGGCACTTATGTATTCATTT
This sequence comes from Ornithorhynchus anatinus, assembly GCF_004115215.2. Taxonomy (NCBI): domain Eukaryota; kingdom Metazoa; phylum Chordata; class Mammalia; order Monotremata; family Ornithorhynchidae; genus Ornithorhynchus; species Ornithorhynchus anatinus. The sequence continues at coordinate 68,714,233 of NC_041749.1, read as the reverse complement.
ATAGCTATCCTCCTTAGTTGCATACTTAGAGATATTCAATTGCATATTCAAATATTTATTCCAATATCTCATTCTGCTTTATTCATCCTACTCCCTATCTAATCATTGTTCTTTCTACTGTTCCCACTATTTGTAAATATTTTTCAGTCTGTTTCCCCTTAGCAGACTGTAAACTCCTTGTGGGCAGGGAATGCATCTTGTGTTTCTGTTGTACTATCTGAGGTGCTTAAATATAGTATGGAGTATTCAGTAAGTGCTCAGTAAACACCAATGCTCTTTAGTGCTCAGTAAATAGTGTAGTCCTCTCTAGGAATGCTAAGGATTAGTGGGAGATTAGTGGTACTAATAATGGGAAAAGTTGACAGTGGAAAGTTGAGCGATACATTCTGATTGGTAAATTGCTCAGTTTGTTTAAACTATTTATAGTCTGTGTTCTATGGTCATAGATTCTGCCACTCATTTCAATTTCCACTACTACATGCCTACTTATTTCATAAAGAATGATGCACTATTTCTATTATTTTTGATGATCACAGTGTAATAATCATTTCATGCATTAATATTACTTAGTCAACAAAATGTCTGTGCTATTTTACTTTCAAAGTCATGCTCTGAAAATGTAGCTCAGGAGGCATGTTGTATTTCAATTATCATTTTAAAGCTCCACTAGATGTTGATATGGTGTCCTTACAAATCCTAGTGTTTTAAGATGGCAAAATTCCTTAAATGCAAGTGGAAGCATGCATGCTGTAGCTCTAATGTCTAGGACTGCATATCCACTGTAGGACAAAATTTAGCATTTTTGTTCAGTGCTCTTGGGGTGGTAAGATATGCATGCCCTCCCTTATGCTTAAGTCTGAGGTGGTCTCTCTCCATGGATTTAAGACAGCAGTTTTTTCCTCTAAGTGTGAAGTAAAATTGGGTTCTTCAAACCTAAACAGTTACTTTCTATCATCAAATATCACTGAATCCAAAAATGATCAGTAAAAGCTTCATTCAAGTAGGTGTATATGCACATACACACACACACACACACACACGCAAGCACGCACGCACGCATGCACACCTGTCATTTTCTAAAAGATGTTACTGATGATGCATGAGGATGAAACTGAAAAGACTTGTGCATTACTGATAGTCAACTGTACACTATTTGTGCACAAAGATAGTTCCTTACTGCATGGATGGATTTGCCTCTTGCATGGCCTGTCACTGTTTTTTAAGTGGCTACATGGAATCCCATTTGTCTTGAATCTTGAATGCTCTACTCAAAAAGAACAACCTTATCCTGGTTGCTGCAAGGCAGACCACTTTGTTTCCTCTTCCTAACATTCCCATCTTTCTCAACAACAGTCAATCTGTATTTATTGAGCATCTGTGGTGTGTAGAACACGGTACTGTTTGGGAGTGCAGTAGATTTAGTAGACATTATCCCTTCCCTCAAGGGGCTTTTCAATCTAGTGAGGGACACTAAAATAAATTACAGGTAGGGTGAAGCAATAGCATTCTGTATCATGTTGCTATATTACCGATTTCGCTTGTTGTTGTTTATTGTCAGTGCTGCCACCCACCTCTCTGGCCTCACCAGCCACTTCACTTTGAGTTTGATCAGGTCGACTCTTAATCAAGTCGACCCCCGACCCTGGTCATCACCCGCTTATTAACACTATTGTATTGTATCATACTATATCATGTTGCTATATTACCGATTTTGCTTGTTATTGTTTATTGTTGTCAGTGGTGCGACCCACCTCTCTGGCCTCACCATGTCCCTCCACCCCGCCTCCTCCCTCCCGCCCCTTCCTATCCTCCCTTTCCCCTTCCCCTCTCTCGCTCAGCTCTTTCCCGTTCTCTCCTCTGCCTCCTCCCCCACTCCTCTCCCCCGCGCTAGAACCCCGCTTTACCAGCGCTACCCCTCTTCCTCCTCCCCCTACTTTCCCCCCCACCAAACCCCCTCCTCACCCCCTCCCCCTTTCCCTCTTCCCCACCCACGCCCCATCCCAGTCCTCCTGTCCCACCGCCAACCCTCATCCCCCTCTCCCCGTCCAGGGCCCTGCCACCTCCTTCCCATCCAAACCCTCCCCTCCCCCCGCTCTCCTCCCTCCCCCCCTTGCACCCACAGCTACTTTCAAGTGTGGCCTCTGGAACCCCCGCTCCATTACAGGTAAACTACCTTTCGTCCATGACCTTTTCCTTTCCCGCTCTCTCCTCCTCCTCGCCCTTTCAGAAACATGGCTCACTCCCACAGAAACGGTCTCCGCCGCTGCTGTCTCCAGCGGTGGCCTCTCCTTCTCCCACTCCCCCGGACTCACCGGAAAGGGAGGAGGCATTGGCTTTCTCCTCTCACCCCGTTGCCGCTTCCGCACTATCCCTCCTCCCGCCCTCTCTCCTTCCCCTCCTTCGAAGCCCATGTCATTCGCCTCTACCACCCCCTCCAGATACTTGTTGCTGTCATCTACCGCCCTCCTGGTCCCACCTCCGACTTCTTCAACCACCTAGACTCCTTTCTCACCTTCCTTCTCTCTGCCCACTCTGATCCTTGGAGACTTCAACATCCATATGGATGTACCCAATGACTCCTCTGCCACCCGCCTGCTATCCCTCCTCGACTCTGCCGACCTCCTGCTCCACCATACCGCACCCACTCACCGACTCGGTCACACCCTCGATCTCGACATCTCCTACCGCTGCACTATCTCCTCCCTCACCAACTCTGAAATCCCTCTCTCTGACCATAACCTTCTCACCAGCCTCATCTCTCACACTCCCTCCCCCTGCAAATCTTTGCTACTCCCCCACAGAGACCTCCGCTCTCTTGATCCCAGCCGTCTTTCCAAAAGCATCTCTCCTCACCTTGCCGCCCTGTCCTCACTTCCCACTCTCAATGAGCAGGTCTCTGCTCTCAACTCCACCCTCTCTACTCATCTCAACTCTCTCACCCCCCTTTCCCTCCACTGCTCTTGCTCCACTAACTGACAGCCCTGCATCACCTCCTCTGTTAACCTGCTACGCTCCTATGCTCGAGCTGCCGAGCGCTGCTGGAGAAAGTCCAAGCACCAAGCCGACCTCATACATTTCAAATTTATCCTTTCCTGCCTTAACTCTGCCCTCTCCTCCACCAGGCAAAACTTCTTCTCCTCCCTCATCGACACCCATGCCCGTCACCCCCGCCAATTGTTCCGGACCTTTAACTCTCTCCTTAGGCCCCCTGTTCCTCCCCCTCCCCCATCTCTCACCCCCAATGATCTGGCCACCTACTTCATCACAAAAATCAACACAATCAGGTCTGAGCTCCCCAAAGTCACCCCTCCCCTCTCCTCTCCCCCCCCACCAACCCTCTCCCCTCCTTTCCCATCCTTCCCTGCAGTATCCTCAGAGGAGATCTCCTCCCTCCTTGCAAGTGCCACCCCCTCCACCTGTGCCTCGGATCCCATTCCCGCTCACCTTATAAAAACCATCGCCCCTGCCCTCCTCCCTTCCTTAACTTCTATTTTTAACCACTCAATCTCCAATGGCTCCTTCCCCGCTGCCTTCAAACATGCCCACCTCTCCCCCATCCTAAAAAAACCCGCTCTCGACCCCACTTCCCCTTCCAGTTATTGCCCTATCTCCCTACTACCCTTCCTTTCCAAAATCCTGGAACGAGTCGTCTACACTCGCTGCTTAGAATTTCTTAACTCCCATTCTCTCCTGGACCCCTTCCAATCTGGCTTCCTTCCCCTCCACTCTACCGAGACTGCTCTCTCTAAGGTCACCCATGACCTCCTTCTTGCCAAATCCAATGGCTCCTACTCCATTCTAATTCTCCTTGATCTCTCAGCTGCCTATGACACTGTCGACCATCCCCTCCTCCTCCACACCTTATCTCACCTTGACTTCACTGACTCCGTCCTCTCTTGGTTCTCCTCTTACCTCTCTGGCCGGTCATTCTCGGTCTCCTTCGCAGGCGCCTCCTCCCCCTCCCATCCTTTAACTGTTGGAGTTCCTCAAGGGTCACTTCTTGGCCCTCTTCTGTTCTCCATTTACACTCACTCCCTTGGTCAACTCATTCACTCTCACGGCTTTGACTACCCTCTCTATGCAGATGACACGCAGATCTACATCTCTGCCCCTGTCCTCTCCCCCTCCCTTCAGGCTCGCATCTCCTCCTGCCTCCAGAATGTCTCTACCTGGATGTCGGCCCGCCACCTAAAACTCAACATGAGCAAGACTGAGCTCTTCATCTTCCCTCCCAAGCCCAGTCCTCTCCCAGACTTCCCTATCACCGTGGATGGTACGACCATCTTTTCCGTCTCTCAGGCCCACAATCTCGGTGTCATCTTTGACTTGTCTCTCTCGTTCACATCCAATCCGTTACCAAGACCTGCCGGTCTCACCCTTACAATATCGCCAAGATCCGCCCTTTCCCCTCCACCCAAACGGCTACCTTACTGCTACAGGCTCTTGTTATATCCCAGCTAGACTACTGTGTTAGTCTTCTCTCTGCTCTACCTTCCTCCTCTCTCGCCCCGCTCCAGTCTATTCTTCACTCCGCTGCCCGCCTCATCTTCCTGCAGAAATGATCTGGGCATGTCACTCCCCTTCTTAAACACCTCCAGTGGTTGCCTATCAACCTCTGCTCCAAACAAAAACTCCTCACTCTAGGCTTCAAGGCTCTCCATCACCTTGCCTCTTCCTACCTCTCCTCCCTTCTCTCTTTCTACTGCCCACCCCGCACTCTCCGCTCCTCTGCCGCCCACCTCTTCACCGTCCCTCGGTCTCGCCTACTCCCCCGTGACCCCCGCGGTCCCACGTCCTCCCGCGGTCCTGGAATGCCCTCCCTCCTCACCTCAGACAATCTAATTCTCTTCCCCTCTTCAAATCCCTACTTAAAACTCACCTCCTCCAAGAGGCCTTCCCAGACTGAGCTCCCCCCTTTTTCCCTCTGCTCCCTCTACCCCCCTTCACCTCTCCGCAGCTAAACCCTCTTCTCCCCCCTTTCCCTCTCCTCCTCCCCCTCTCCCATCCCACCCCCTCAGCACTGTACTCGTCCACTCAACTGTTTATATCTTTATCACCCTATTTATTTTGTTTATTTTGTTTAATGAGATGTACATTACCCTGATTCTATTTAGTTGCCATTGTTTTTATGAGATGTTCTTCCCCTTGACTTTATTTATTGCCATTGTTCTTGTCTGCCTGTCTCCCCCAATTAGACTGTAAGCCCGTCAAAGGGCAGGGACTGTCTCTATCTGTTGCCAACTGTACATTCCAAGCGCTTAGTACAGTGCTCTGCACATAGTAAGCGCTCAATAAATACTATTGAATGAATGAAGAATGAATTGGGGATATGTGGATATCCAAGTGTTTGGGTGATACAGACAAGCAGCATGACCTAGTGGATAAAGGACGATCCTGGAAGTCAGAAGGACCTGAGTACTAATCCTGGCTCCCCGACTTGTCTGATGTGTGACCTTGGGCAAGTCACTTAATTGTGTCTCAGTTCCCTCATCTGTAAAATAGGGATTGACTGTGAGCTCCATGTGGGAAATGGACTGTGTCCAACCTAATTAGTTTGTTTTTACCCCAGTGCTATATGCCTGGCACGTAGTAAGCACTTAAAAAATGCCATTTGAAAAAGTGCTGAAGTGATAGTTGTTGGAAGTGGATACAGGACAGGGATATGAGACTTTAATCGGGGGTGGTCTTCTGGTGGAGCTGTGATTTCAGAAGGGCTTGGAAATTGGGAGAGCAGTGGTCTGTTGAAAGTGAAAGGGGAGGGAGTTCCAGCAGAAGGGAGGATATGAGCAAGAGGTCTGTGGTGAGACAATCAATAATGAGGCACAGGGAGTAGGTTAGTTTGAGAAGAACAAAGTATGAAAACTGGAGTGTAGTGGGAAAAAAGTGAGGAAAAGTAGTGGGGACAGAGCTAATGGTGTGCCTTAAAGCCAATGGTAAGGAGTTTCTGCTTGATGATGAGCGGACTAGGAGGGAGGTCAGGCCTAGCAAGGTAAATTTGGGAGTCAGTCACCCAAAGGTAGTAGTTGAAACCATTGGATTGGATTGGGAGTGAGTGGCAGAGGGAGAGCTAACTAAAGAAGCTACTCAGAGAGAGTAGCCAGATTGACTGTTTCCTGTGCCAGAAGTTTACAAATTTGATGTCATTCTTGACTCTGTCATTTACCCTTCATATTCAGTTACTAAATCCTGCCATTGCTTCCTGTGTAATATTTCCTGATCCACTCCTTTTTTTTTAATGGAATTTGTTAAGAGCTTACTATGCTTCAGGCACTATACTAAGGGCTGGGGTAGATATAAAATAATCAGCTTAGACATAGTCTATGTCCCACATGGGTCTCACAGTCTTAATCCCCATTTAACAGATGAGGTAATTTGGCACAGAGAGATTAAGTGACTTGACCAAGGTTGCACAGCAGACAAATGGCTGCACTGGGATTAGAACCCAGGTCCTTCTGACTCCCAGGCCTATGTGCAATAGCAATAATAATAATAGTATTTGTTAAGTGCTTACTATGTTCCAAGCAGTGTTCTAAGCGCTGGGGTAGATACAGGGTAATCAGGTGTCCCACATGGGGCTCACAGACTTAATCCCCATTTTACAGATGAGGTAACTGAGGCACAGAGAAATAGAGTGGCTTGCCCAGGGTCACACAGCAGACAAGCAGCAGAACCGGGACTAGAATTCACATCCTCTGACTCCTGAGCCTGTGCTCTTTCCACTAAGCCACACTGCTTCTCTACTTGCTGCTTCTCTACTTCTCTTATGCTTCCACTAAGCATCTGCTTCACTAGATGCTTTCCACTAGAATCATCTAGGGATGCTTCTCTCCATCCACCAGGACAAGCTACTTCTTGGCCTTGCCCTTTTTATCTTTACAACTGCCAGCCTGGTTCAAGCCCTTATTACTTCCTTAGAGTGTATTGTAAAAGCTTTCCTAGTCATCTCCCCAACTCAAGCCTCTTCTCTTTTCAGTCACTGCTACATATAGTTGCTTGTGTCTTCTTATTAAAATACCCACTGGATCACATCACCTCTCCTCCTCAAAACTCCATATCTTCTCCCATGAAACAAATCACTGGCTTCAGGATTGCATGCATCTGAGCTTGCACACTTCTTTCCTCTGGAAAAAAAACTTTTTAATGCCTCACTTATGAATCTTCTACTTCTGATCTATTGCTCAAGCCTTGCCTCCTCCAAGGAACACTCTCCCCTCTGATTTGTCAGATGATGTCCCTCCCTTTTTTCAAAGTTCAGCTAAAATATTACCTCCTATAAGAATAATTTTCTCATGAATGTACTACTTTCCTGATCCTGATCATTAACCACCTTAGCCCATAGGTATATATCTATGTTTGGTATTTATTTGCATATCTATGTAATTTATTTACTTAATTACTTATATGTGTTTTGTAATAGTCATAGCTATTCTTATTACTTTGCCAATTGAATATTTGGCAATTTGTTTCCTATTTCCCCAATTTAGATTGTAAGCTCTTCAAGGGCAAGGACCACACCTTTTCTTCTCCTGGGATGGTATTTTGCTCAACAGGAGAGTAACTCTAAGCCATTTTGAAAGTTATGTTGCCGCTTTTTTATTGTATTGTTAAATGCCTACTATGTGCCAGGCACTGTACTAAGACCTGGGATAGATACAATGATCAGGTTGGACACAGTCTATGTCCCACATGGAGCTCCAAGTTTTAATTCCCTTTTTACAGATGAGGTAAATGAGGCACAGAAAAATGAAGTTACTTTCCCAAGGTCACAAATGAGGCAAGTAGCAGAGGTGAAATTGGAACCCAGGTCAACATTCCAAAAGCTCCTTCCATCTTGGTTTATGATTACCGTGTTATCATTATCACAGTCTCCAGATATTCCATGATGCAGTGGTTATTTTTTCTACTGGTCTCAGTTTACTATAGCTCCACAAGATTAAAGCTTTGTGACATAATCTTCTGGTGTGGCTTCTGTGAATTGGTGAAGCAGGAAATTTTAATGCATTTCTTTGAACCCTTTTCCCAGAACATAGTAGTGAATCTGGCTTCTCAGACACCCAAAATGCCAGCCTTTTTTAACAAACAACAAATACTCTATGTAAGTACCCTACATAGAGTATAGGTAAGGTATACCCCATCATCAGCAGGACATGTGCTTAAGGTGTTCTTGCAATGGAAGTGAGGAGCCATCCACATTGTTTCCCAATCCCCCAGTGATCCGCAACATGTATGGCAATGTCATGATGCCGGTCATATTGGAAATGACATACTATGCGGTACCTGTAGATTTAAGCTCCTCGTGGACAGAGTTTGCATCCACTAACTTTTTTGTGTTGTACTTTGCCGAGCACTTAATGCAGTGCAAGGCCCAAATTATGCACTCAATAAATACCAGGAAGTGGCTTGTGAGTACCTGTTCCTTTTCCTAGCAATGCAGGGAGAAAGACTGAGGTGGCCCACTTTTCTGCAATATTTAATAGCACAAGAAATTTTAGTCAAAGGACAAAAACTCTGAGAGGAAAGTCACAAGTATAATCAACTCCTGAGAGGTGAAAAATGTTGCCATTTTAATATATGAAGGGAAGGGACATGACATCAAATTGTGTTAGGCTCCATGTCCCTGTATCAAAACAAGGCTACATATGAAAGATACGGCAGGTGTTCACCGTAAGCAAATAACACTTATCAAAATGCATGCCACATAGAGACAACTGGATCAAATGAAATTGGTCAGGTTCTCTATAAACTGAGAGACTTCCTGGAGAAAGGAAGAAGAATCAAGAAGATAAGCATCACCGTTTGTCAGTGCAAAAACCTATATAAACATGCAGTTAATTGCCTAGGTGAATGGAAATATAGCCAGTAAACAGGGACCATGTGAAAAATACCAAGATTAAGTGTGCCTTTATGTAGCACAGTTCATGATATCTGGATCTAGTTTAGAGTTTACATAATACCTAACATTTGATTAGGGGGTGGTAGATTTAGTGCTAAAGGAAGAGAGGGGATCATAATAATAATAATAATGATGGTATTTGTTAAGTGCTTACAATGTGCCTGTTCTAAGCACTGGGGTAGATACAAGGTAATCAGGTTGTCCCACATGGGGCTCACAGTCTTAATCCCCATTTTACAGATGAGGGAGCTAAGGCATAGAGAACTTAAGTGACTTGCCCAAAGTCACACAGCTGAAAAATGGCGGAGCCAGGATTAGAACCCATGACCTCTGACTCCATATTGATGTCTTTCTCCCCCTCTCAACTGTAAGCTCATTACGATCAGGGTACATGCCTGCTTATTCTCTTGCATTTTACTCTCCCAAGCACTTAGAACAGCACTCTAAACATAGTAAGTGCTCAATAAATACCACTGATTGATTGATTGATCCATATAATTTCAGGCACTGATTTTGCTTCTGTGTGGCCTTGGACCATGTTGCAGGGGTAAAGATAAAGCCCATTCCATTCTGGCTTGGGGTAAGAAGAGTGCATCTAGAGCTAATATGGCTTCAGGTAGATATTCATCTGGCTTAATACAAGTAAATGAATGAGTCATGGCCAAGAGACATGAATGAGCAGAGACTGAAGTGCTCTAATTTGAAACATAATCCTCCTTCTACTTTATGCTTATTCAGGTTTTGGAAATAATTTCCTCATTACATATTTGCATATTTTGTGAGCAGCAGGGTCTAGTGGAAAGAGCACAGACTGGGATTCAGGAGACCAGGGTTCTTAGACTCTGCTCCACCACTTGACTGCTGTTTGACCTTAGGCGAGTAACTTAACTTCTATGTGCCTCAGTTTCCTCACCTGAAAAATGGGGATTAAATACCTGTTCTTCCTCCCTCTTTGACAGTGAACACTGTGTGGGACAGGGACTGTGTCCGATCTGATTATCCTGTAACTACCCATGAGCATAGTATGCTGCTTGGCACATAATAATCACTTAATTCAAAACCATCATTGTTATTATATTATTATTATATTGCATATCAAATAACTCTGTACAAATGAATATGCTTTTATTGGGTTGGGTTTATAAACTTCTTGACTCTTCATGTTTGATAATGAGAATTTAAAATTTTCAAACTCTTTTTGGAGTTTCTTTGTTTGAAAAACATAATGGACATGGCAAGCACCACACTGAGGCACATTTAATCTGATACCTGGACAAATACAACTTTACAGATGTTCTTAAGTTCAGAAGGCATTGCTGTTCTGTCTGTGGAACTGAATATCAATAAACCCCCATGGAACAAAGTTTTTGGGTGAGAGGAATAACAAATATCAACTTGCTTCCTAGTTTCATGATTACATCATCTCTCCTTTCATGGCAACAGAGTCAGGGCTTCTTTCTTCAAAAATAGTAGTTAGTAGGCACCACTTCAGTCAACGTAAGTAGTGTATATATGTTATAATTTTCTTGATTGCCAAATATTGAACAGACAGGAAAAAACTGATAGTCTTGTATTGGGATTTCTTTACTCCAGAAGGCAGTACTTTTCATCAAAACTGTTACTCTGCTAATGGATTTGAATCCACTGCCCAATATAGACTTCAAGTTCATTTTCAGAATCAGGAAAAACTAATGGATACTCTTTTAATCTTTTTTCAATGGAAAAATGCGTGTGTTGATGTAGAATGCTAATGAGCCCAATTCTTCCAGTGCCTAAATTTACTCCCTGGAAGTGTGCTTAACTCTTGTTAATTCATTACAGCGGTATGTGAAAAAGATAGGCAGCACTGCATGAAACTGGGTGCATAAAACTCACATATATGGATGGTCCACCTAGGAGGCTATATATTTGTGAATGGGGGTTGCACAAAAAAGCCGCATATTACCATTTTCTTTGGTAAAATTTGCTGCTATCTAACACATTATTAAATGAAACAAGTAAATGAAATTGGCAAATAGAACTCTACTGTGTCCTTGCAGGTTTGTGTGTGGGGCTTCCATGGGTGCTGTAGGTGGAATAAATGGGAGAAGAAGCAAGAAAATCAGGAAGGAGTGTGAAAGAGTGTGAGAGATGACTTTCAAGAGGAGATCTCCAAATGCTCTCTAAATCCATGTCCTCTATCTGTACCTTTTATCCCCTCTCACCTCTTGAAAACACTTGCTCTCTAGCCTTCCCTTCCTTACAGCTACCTTCAACTCTCACACCAAGATGACTCCTTGGCCTCTACTTTCAAAGCAACATCTCCATTATATTAAAGAGGCCTTGTCTGGATCCCACATCCCCCACCCACTTATTTCCCCATCTCTCTCCTTTTCTATTCCTGTCCAATCTCCTTGAATGAGCTGTGTACACTCATTGCCTTCAATCCTTTTCCACCCACTGCTTAACCTACTACTGTCAGACTTTTGCCCCCTGAACTCCACTGAGACAGCCCTCTTCAAAGTCACTAGTAGTCTTCTCACTGCCAGATCTAGAGAGCTCTCCTCTGGTCCAATTCTTCTTAATCCCTTTGCTGCTCTGACATGGCTGACCACTCCCTTCTGAAAATGGTATCAAATCCTGGTTTTGCTGACATAGCATTCACTTTGTCCTCCGATTTTCTGACTGTTCCTTCTCAGTTTCTTTCACTGAGGGCTCCTCTTCCACCTGTCATCTCTGAACTATGGCTGGACTACATGACTTTGTGCTGGATGGCCTACCCTTTTCATTTTACACTCAACTCTCTCAGGGAGCTCATCCATTTACATGGCTCCAGCTACCATCTCTATGCAGATGATTCCCAAACTTACTTCTCTAACTTTGAGGTTCTCCACCTGTTTTCTCCATATCAGCATTCCCTATCTGTTACTTTACAGCTTTCACTCTTTACTCTTCACAGTCACCTTCTAAGCATAACTTGCTCTCAATTCTTCCACCTCTGACCCCCTTCTCACTCTGAAGATCCAGAGAGTTGTGTTCTGGCAGATTTGATAGGGAGAGGGGAATACAGGCAGGAGGAACAATGTCCCTCCAAATACCAAAAGCCTTGATTAAATACCCAACACCCTGAGTAGCATCAGCCTTACAGCTACCTTTAGAACTTAATGCATTCATGCCTATTCTCAGCACACACACACACACACACACACACACACACACACACAGAGATAGATAGATAATAATTATCTATCCATCTATCTATATATCTGTATTCAATTGTGCATTCACCTAATTATTCCAATATTCCATCCTGGGAGATTTATTCTCTTGCCTATTTTGTCTTTATTTGTCCTTCTGAACCTATTTGTAAATCATTTCCTATATCTGCCTCCCAGTTAGATTGCATTTACTGTATACAAAGTAAGCACCTTGTGGCCAGAGAATGCATGTTTTGCTTCTATTATACTTTTCCAAGTGCTTAGTACAGTACTTTGTGCTACTAGGAGCTCAATAATATCATTGGTTAATTGACTGATTGTTAGATACATCAGCATGGCCTAGTGAAAAAGCAGGGTTCTTCATGCCAGAATCTGGGTTCTAATCCCAGCTCTGCCACTTTCCTTTGTGTGATTTTGGACAAGTCACTTAACTTCTTGGTGCCTCAATTTCCTTATCTGCAGAATGGGGATTCAATACCTACTCTCCCTCCTACTTAGCCTGTGAGCCCCATGTGGGACAGAGACCTTGTCCAATCTGATTATCTTGCGTCTACTGTTTTGTACAGCGGTTGGCACATAGTAAGCACTTAAATACCACTATTATAATTATTATTATTATAATAGGACAGACCAAGATGCACAAAGAGAGCAAGTGAGACACAGAGAGAGAGTGAGACAAGTGAGAGATGCAGAGAAACACACAAAACAGTTACAGAGATAGAGACACAAAAGACAGAGACAGGAACTCAGAAGGAAAAACAGAGCGACCCAGTTAAGATATATACAGAGAGAGACAGGGATACAGACAGGGGGCAGGCAGAGAGAGAAATAGATTAGATGGGAAGACCAGAGAGATATGGGATAGAGACAAACAGAGAAATGGAGGAGAGTGAGAAACAGTCTTCAAATACTCACGCACTCTCTCTTTTTCTATTACTCTTTCTCTCTAACACAAACACACATGCACACACACATGTGCACCCCCCTCTGCACAGGCACAATTTTCTCCATGGGGTCTGACAGCAGCAGCACCAGTAAGCGGCTGCAGAGACCGAAAAAGCAGAGCCTATGCCTTCCTCAATTCTTCTGGGCAGTCCGATCCCTTGATATTTGCTGAAGAGACTGCTGCTTTCCAGGTTTTCCAATATGTAGGAATTGCATATAGAGTGGCCTCTTGATCCCTGTAAATCTGGAGAGCAGTGGCAGCGGTGTTTATAGCAACAACAGCAGTAGCTGCCCCTTGAGCCCAGACTGGTCTTTTCAGATGCTCTTTCTTCCTACCGCTTCCCTGATTCTACAGGGTGTTCTGCAGGCTATTCAGAACTTTTCAGCAGGACGAGTACAACCCACGGGCCACATGTTTGACATGCCTAGCCAACATAGCCTCCTAGCTGTCTGAACCATTATTACTTCTTCCAATCAGGGATGAAATATAAGTGCTAGGAGAATTGGCCTCCCTAAAATACCTTGGATTTAAATAACCTCTTGGGAATCAAAATATTTTGACCTGGTTCCATAGGGGAAATGGTATCTGTGTTTTGTAGCTGCAGAAAGTAGCCTAGTATAGTTATGGCATAGGAATCCTCAAGGCAGCAGAAAGTAGATATTAAGGGAGAATCATTATTCAGTTACATTTCTGTTCTTCTCACTACTTTTGGCTACTCACCCAAGCCACTAGTCCCTACTCCTCCAGTATTAGAGAAATCATGGGATTGAAGCCTCCCTAACAAAAGTGAAGCCAGAATCCTCTGTAAAAAAACAGCTTTCAAAAGTACCTAGGTGAATGCTTAGAAAACATGAATTTTAGGTGCCAATATGTAAATATAATTGCAGGAAGAAGTCAAAAACTGCTTTTTTACAAAAATCCAAGAACCACATAGACTCCATAAGGTGAGAAAGGGTGCTTAACCAGTGGCCTTCCATGCTCCATACAGCATTTTCATGTGCAGCCACACCATTTTACCACCACAAGTTAGAAATGAGAAATTTCAAGGGCTATTGAGCACTCTGGGGATTTTCAGAGTGGATCAGCACAGAGTTATTTAGCACAGGTGTTTCAGTAATCGTGATGCATTGAGAAAATTCACAGAGCTCAATGGGCCTCAAACTCCACCTGCTTGGTGTGGTGGTTAAATATTAGTGCAGTGGGTTGTAAAATACAATATTCAAGGACCCTCAATGCCTCCAGAATTATTTCTAGTAGTGGCTCTATACACACACGAGAGAGAGAAAGAGAGAGGGAGAGAGAGAGCAAGAAAGACTGTAAAGTGACGCTAACTCTCTTTTGGGGGCTTATATAAGTGCACCATATTTTCAAATTAATGGGAAAAATTTGCAAACCCTAAGCTTGCTTCACAATGGTTCCCATAAGAGATATAGCTAATTTTTCAGCTTCACAGTTCATAAAATTGCAGCATTTCATACACAGGTCTATATAACTACCCAGATACTTCTAGGATCTTCCTGCCCAAAGTGCCCCCATCATCAATAGTCCTGACGTCCTCCCCTAGGTGTGCTTTAGGAAGGCAGGCCCATTCAGCCAACCTGAGACATTTCATGCCAGAGGTTCAAAACCTGTTCCAGCAACGAAAGGCAGAGAAAAGCAGCAGATGTTAGATTAAATGCCATTAACTCCAGAGAACTTTAAATTCCTGGGTGGAGGCTGTGCAACAGCCTTGGGGTGAGCAGCCCTATAGTCTAGACCCAGCTCTGACATTATATTGCTCTGTGCCACTGTTTCCTCATCTGTAAAATGGGAATAAGAATATCTCCTTCCCCCTACCTCCTAGAGGGGTTATGAGGATAGCATGAGGTAAATGACATGAAAGTACTTTGGAAAACAAAAGCTCTCTGCTGTACAAATTCTAAGTATCATTACTATTAGTTTCCATGTTCCCCTCCTGTCAGGTGGTTTTTGCCAGGACAGGCCTTTCAGGAAAGCTTACTCTCCTCTGCTGTTTTGCCCAACTGGATTGATTAAGAAGTTTTGCAAGTGAGTTGCTTGATCATAAACAAAGAGGAGTAGGAAAACACTTTCATTTCTCTTTTACTTTGTCCTTGACAACACAACAGCTCTAAACAAAGATTTGCCAAGCAAATCACATGGTGTAAAATCAAAGATCAATCAATTAATCATATTTATGGAGTGCTTACGGTGTGTAGAGCACTGTACTAAGTGCTTGGGAGAATATAACAGAATCAGGAGACACATTCACTGCCCACAGTGAGCTTATAGTCTAGAGGGAGATACAGATCTCCCCTCCCCACTCCTGCCCCCCCAAAATTATCTTTGGCTTTCTATTCTAAGATAAATTCCAGGGCTGGCTCAGCCCCATTTATATTTTGGTCTTTTCTGGAGCAGATGGACAAAAGCCAAGTCACCAATGGGCAAGACATGCATGTTGGAAAACAGAGGGGAAGGAGTTAGGGGGAAGTGAAAAGTTGAAGGTAGCAATAAGGGAGAGTAGAAAGGTTGGAGCAGGAATTGTTTAAAAGTGAAGGGATGGGGGCCAAGGCTAAGATGGCCATTCATTCAATTAATCAATCAATGATATTCATTTAGCACTTACTGTGTGCAGAGCACATCCAGTTTCATACTGGCCAGTCAAGTTTCAGTAGGTCTGTACCCCATCTATTACTGGTACAGCATTGATAGGGCCCATGTTTTTATTTTAAGCACCCAGCCTCCCTTTGCCTCGACTTCTGCCACGAAGTTGCACATCTTGGAGGTGTTGTCCATGTTCAGAGGCCCCTGGGAAGAGAATGCTAAGGCCTTAGAGCAAGTCAGGTGGAGTCAGGCATTTCCCCAAAGAAATACTCTGGGTGCAGGCTGACTTTGACAATGTACTCTGGGTGATGTCATTACATTACATTGCATGCCCGATATAGTGCCCATTACTTTCCCTCTGCTCCTCCCCCTCTCCCTTCCCATCCCCTCGGCACTGTACTCATCTGCTCAACTGTATATATTTTCATTACCCTATTTATTTTGTTAATGAAATGTACATCGCCTTGATTCTATTTAGTTGCCATTGTTTTTACGAGATGTTCTTCCCCTTGACTCTATTTATTGCCATTGTTCTTGTCTGTCCGTCTCCCCCGATTAGACTGTAAGCCCGTTAAACGGCAGGGACTGTCTCTATCTGTTGCCGACTTGTTCATTCCAAGTGCTTAGTACAGTGCTCTGCACATAGTAAGCGCTCAATAAATACTATTGAATGAATGAATACTCTCACATGCACCTGGGTGTCTGGGATCTGCCACCCTACCCAACGTGCAGGTAGAGAGGGGAGTTAGCATTCACAAATTATTCATTTATTCATTCATTCACTGTGCTTCTAGAAACACTATCCATTCCTTCGTTTGGATTCTCAGTATTGAAGTTTCAGGACCAAGGCTCATTCATCATTCCTGGCTGGAGACTCCATCCTCACCAATAGTGAGCACTGATTGCATGTAGGAACCTGTACTGAATGCTGCAGAAAGGTAGAAGCCTGATAATTCAATCATATTTATTGAGCACTTACTGTATATGGAGCACTATACTAAGTGCTTGAGAGAATACAATATAACAATAAACAGACACATTCTCTACCCACATTGAGCTTACAGTCTAGAGCGGGAGACAGACATTAATAGAAATAAATGAACTACAGATCTGTGTCTAAGTGCTTTGGGGCTGGGAGGGGGCGATGAATAAAGAGAGCAAGTCAGGGAGATGCAGAAGGGAGTGGGAGAAGAGGGAAGGGGGGCTTAGTCAGGGAAGGCCTCTTGGAGGAGATGTGCCTTCAATAAGGCTTTGAAGTGGGGGAGCGTAATTGTCTATCGGATATGTGGAGGGAAGGTGTTCCAGGCCAGAGGGAGAATGTAGGCAAGGGGTGGGTGGTGAGATAGATGAGATAGAGGTACAGTGAGAAAGCCAGCTTTAGAGGAGTGAAGGGTGTGAACTGGCTTGTAGTAGGAGAGTAGCAAGGTGAGGTAGGAGAGGCCAAGGTGATTGAGTGCTTTAAAGCCAATGGTGAGGAGTTTTGTTTGTTGTGGAGGTGGATGGGCAACCATTGGAGTTTCTTGAGGAGTGGGGAAACATGTCCTGAATGTTTTTGTAGAAAATTGATCCAGGCAGCAGAGTGAATTATGGATTCGAGTGGGGAGATACAGGAGGCTGGAAGGTCGGCAAGGAGGCTGATACAGTAATCAAGGTGGGAGAGGGTAAGTGATTGTATTAACATGGTAGCAGTTTGGATGAAGAAGCCAAAGTGGATTTTAGCAATGTTGTGAAGGTGGAACAGACAGGATACATTGATGGATTGAATATGTGGGTTGAATGACAGAGTGGAGTCAAGGAAAATGCCAGGGTTAAGGGTTTGTGAGACAGGAAGGATGGTGGTGCCATCTACAGTGATGGGAAAGTCAGGGGGTGGTCAGGATTTGGGAGGGAAGATAAGGAGTTCTGTTTTGGACATGTTAAGCTTGAGGTTCAGATATGGTTCCTGGCCCACAGGGAATTTGTCATTGGACCCCCCAGAAAACATGGAAATGATAAAAATGGCAAGTCCTTAGTACTAAAGTTACTAGTTGGAAGGTTGTCTCTTCTCTGGCAGGGTAATCCTGAGTCCCAATAATAGCATTGGCATTTGTTAAGTGCTTACTCCATGCCAACCACTGTTCTACGTGCTGGGCTAGATAAAAGGCTTTCAGTTTGAACACAGTTCCTGTCCCTCATGGGGCTCACAGTCTAGGTAGAAAAGAGTAGAATTGAATCCCTGTTTTACAGATGAGGCCCAGAGAAGTGACTTGCTCAAAGTCGCACAGCAGTAAGTGGCAGAGTCAGGGTTAGAACCCAGGTCTTCTAACTCCCAGGCCCAGGCCCTTTCTATTAAGCCATGCTTCTTCTCTGGTAGTCACAAAAGTCTTCTCCAAAGTCCAGATTTGGGGAGGGCATACAGCCACTACTGTTTCTGTCCTGGGATGGGACCACCTGAGTGGTCAGCACTTAGAACAGTGCCTGGCACATAGTAAGTGCTTAACAAATACCATAATATTATTACTTAGGGGACAGGCAGGTCTCCCATGGGGAGTGGGTCTTACTGCTCAGGTGGAGAAGAAGCTCTCTCTGAGGTTGTATGCAGCCACTGAGAAGACTGCTTTTGGGGAGACAAAGGGGAAGGAAATGAATGAGGCTGTAGGATCCTTGCTTGAAGTGCATCTGATGGCATCCTCATAATGTACACATCCAACTTATACACTGATTTATCAAATAATTCTTAAAATATAGTTCCCTCCAAATTAGGGGAATGGAGAAATTAAGTAAATTATTCATAACCTTCATTTCTCTAACTTCAAAATGTCATTTTCTCTTTTGCCAGTAATTTATCTAAAAAGAGATCGGTCCTTTTTTTGGAAGTGAAAGTCTTCTCCAGGTGATTTTGGGAACCATGCTTGATGCTCTGGCTAACACCAGGGCTGGGTCTTTTCTGGGCTACTAACTCAATGCTGGAGTCCCCTTTTTTGGCTCTGTTGTTCTGCCATAGGGAGTTATTCATTAGCAAGTGTGAGTAATGCCTGAGTAACATTCCCAGATTGTGTTTAGTTAGAGTGCCAGAGCAATTTGTTCATCAGCATTTGTGAGAAAACCCAGCTAACACTGCCAGAAGGTATGAAACCAATGTAGACTGTTGCAGGGGGAAGGGAGTTTAATTCACTTCCTCTCTAGTTAGATTAACACTGGTCTTCAATATGTACCTCTGCCCAAGAGCCACGGAGTTGCTTGTGAAAGTCAAATACAAATGATTAGTCCAAAATAATGTCAGAGACAATCGACTTTCACCTGAGGAAGGCCAGATCAACTCAATTGTACCCCAGCATTTCCACAGGCAATTGAATTGTGCTTCAAATTCATAATACACAATTGGATTCTCTGCGAAAATTTGCATGTCTCCAAAGAGGAGACAGGGCCTTTGAAACCATGACCCTGACTGCCCTCCAATCTGCCCTTTACTGCCTCTATGCATGCTACACACATTCATCTTTACTTAACCCAACTGTCCCAGGGGTCATGACCCCTTGTGGCTAAAAACCAGCTTGCCCAAAAGTAGTCTAAATGGCTCCTTGTTTGAGAGATGAAGGCTATTCTTATGCTGAGCTCTGAAGCCTCTTGAATTCTGAAGCCTCCCTGCTTGAAACAAAACATTTTGTAGATGCATTTTGTTTATAAATAACCAACCCAACACAATAATCAAAAACAAATAAAATCCAGGAGCGCATCAGCTTGCAATTCCCTGGGTTTCTAAGAGAATATGAGAGTTCTTTTGAGAGACCTTGAATGCTGTGTTTGCTGCATTATGAGGCAGAGATAAAAGACACACAGAAAAAATAGGGGTGTATGTAATGTGGGAGGAGAGAGAGAGAGGACTAGAATGAGGCAAAAGAGAGTAGTAGTTGAAGCTCATTGAGCACAATTTTCTGTGGTCAAGGGTTACACTTTGTACCACTATTACAAAAGGGAAGGCTGATGGGTTCTTAACCACCAAGCTTTGGACCCCTAAATTCTCTACTGGCAAATTCAGTTCTCAGAGTCAATGTAGTAGATGTTGAGTGCAACAGTGGTTCCCTGTCTAGACTGTAAGTACATTGTGGGCAGGGACTGTTTCTACCAACTGTTATATTGTACTCTCTCAAGAGCTTAGTACAGTGCTCTGCATACAATAAGCACTCAGTAAATACAATTGATTGATTACTTCAGGCTTAATTGTGGCAGGGTGAGCAGAGTGCTGGGCTTCTCTCTGATACTTTGATACAAAGCAGTTCTCAGCTTTTCTACAAGTGCTGAAAGAAAATTTTAATTAGTTGTAGGCACAGAACTGGCAGAAATGTTTGGGTGCCAGAAGACAATGTTCCCAATACCAACATCATCACCTTTCTGCTCTACCACATAAATGAGCAGGGTATTCTTCACTGGGCACAAATGGGAAATGCCACTGGGGATGTCAGGGGCAGGAACCAATGAACCGGGAGCTTTACTTCACTCTGAGTGGAATAACCATGCCAAGGAATAGTTCTGGGTTGTGTCAGGATTGCACTCTGAGTAAGCAGGTATGATCTATGTCACGTAACACTTGATTTTCTTCCTCTCAGCTGAAAAATGAGGAGATTCCACTTTCCAAATAAAACTTAAGCCATTGCCAGAAGAATAACAGATATAAGTAAACCAAAGTATCTCGGGGTAAGTTTCAT
Source organism: Ornithorhynchus anatinus (assembly GCF_004115215.2). Lineage (NCBI taxonomy): Eukaryota > Metazoa > Chordata > Mammalia > Monotremata > Ornithorhynchidae > Ornithorhynchus > Ornithorhynchus anatinus. Next base: position 68,693,911 of record NC_041749.1, on the reverse strand, counting down.
GTAATGGGGTTTGCCAATAAACTTGGCTGATGTTCAAAGATAGTGAGGTTTTTCACTTCCTTTGCATTATTACTTACAAGCAATTGGAACTAGGTCAGAGCACAATAAACTGAAATATAATTAGTTGAGTCAGTGTTGTGGAAACAGGACATGTACTTCAGGTTCAGCATCCTGCTGCATTTGTTCCCATCCCAAATGTCATTATGTTTGTTGTTTGTCTTACCTTTTGTTAGGGAAAAACTAACACAGGGAACAGGCACCTACCTTTTTCTGACTTTCCTCAAAATGCTGTCAATACTAATTTAATTAGCTTTTGCATAATCATAACTTTATCATTTCCAAGTCTAATTTATTTTAACCTTGTTTTTACTGATATGATGATTAAAGGCCTTGTCAGATCTCCTTTGTTTCCATTCAAACACACAATGCATTCATCATCATTTTAGAAAAGGTTTTTCTCAGAGTGCCAAATGAGACATGGCAGATTAGGATGGTTAATTTCATTTAGAATCTTCCTGATCGTTGCTTTAAAAAAAAAAAACAAAAAACTAAAACAAACCTCAAGACAAATGGTGTTCTTCACTGCCTTTTTAAAATGGCACAAAGATTCCTCCATCATTTTCATAGGGATTCTGGAAACTTCATACCTAGTGTAAGGACTCCAGCCAGCTAACTCACCACCTGGAAGCAAACATTCTAGACCATCTAACTATCAGAAATAAGGGAGCCTTTCATGAAACTCTGGTTCTGATTCATAGTCACTTTTGGCAGGTGACTTTGAGAGTGGAATGGGCTGGCTCCTTCAGAAGGACCAATGTAGTCATCTTCTCTCACTGCTTCTTTTCTTTTGGTTAAGTGATCTAGGATGGGTTGACCTCTGTGAACAATTACATACTATTACAGTCAGCAGGCCCTTCCCCATTTATCCTATTTTTCCCTTTAAATGCTATCTGTTAAACACTTATTATTTGCCAGGCATTATACTTAACACCCTGAGAGCATTGCATCTGGAGAGTTTCCAGTACTCTACCAGTCTCGACTAAGGGAGGGAGAGTCAAGCAGCAGCATATCCATTCCATTCCTAGCTTGGGTAGTGGCTAGCGAGTAGAAGGCAACCTGCTACAAGTCAAAAATCACCATGTGGCATGGAAGAGAGTTGAGAGTGGAGACTCAATTTTCCTGTGTGGAAGGAGGCAATGGTAAACCACTTCTGTATTTTTACAAAGAAAACTCTATGGATACACTACCAAAATGATTGCAGATGGAGGTGGGGCATTCTGGGAGCGATGTGTCCATGGCATCACTATGGGTCGGGAGGGACTTGACAGCATAAAAAAAGACAGTATTTAGCACTGGGGTAGATACAAGATAATCAGGTTGGGCACAGTCCATGTCCCACATGGGTTTCACAGTCTTAATCCCCACTTTAAAACTGAGGTAACTGAGGCATAGAGAAGTTAAGTGACTTGCCCAAGGTGAGAGAGCAGACCCTTGTCTGCTTGCCTGCCTATTTGTTTGGTTTTGTTGTCTGTCTCCCCCCTTCTATACTGTGAGCCCATTGTTGAGTAGGGATTGTCTCTATGTGTTGCTGAATTGTACTTTCCAAGCGCTTAGAACAGTGCTCTGCACACAGTAAGCACTCAATAGATACGATTGAATGAATGAATGATCTTGCTGGATCCAGAATTAGAACCCAGGTTCTGCTACCTTGCTCCATATGGTGAGTACGGAATGAGTCACAGAGCCCAGAGAATCATTGCCGTTTTGGTCCAGGTGTTGATGACCAGAGTGGGTTGAGTCATTTCTCCCTCTGTTTAGTTGGGATCAAAGGGAGAAACAGGGTGATGGGGATGAACTGACCAAATAATAATAAAAATAATGTTGGTATTTGTTAAGTGCTTACTATGTGCCAAGCACTGTTCTAAGCACTGGGGTAGATAGAGGGTAATCAGGCTGTCCCACATGAGGCTAATAGTCTTAATCTCCATTTTACAGATGAGAGAACTGAGGCACTGGGAAGTTAAGTGACTTGCCCAAAGTCACACAGCTGACAGGTGGCAGAGCCGGGATTAGAACCCATGACCTCTGATTCCTAAACCCGTGCTCTTTCCACTGAGCCACGCTGCCCAGATGCTCTTCAGAGGACACAGAAAACTAAGTAAAAACTAACTTAACTAACTTAGGAACTTAAGTTAACAGCCTCCTTTCTGGTCACCTGTCTCTGACCCCTCTCATCTTTAGTCTAAACTACACACTGCTGCTTGAATCATCTTCCTTAAATAACAGTCAAAATGCATCCCTTCTCTTTTCAAAAACATCCAGTGGCTACCCATTTTTCTTAGCAAAAAGAAAACTCCTCACCATTGATTCGAGGCTTTTTATCAGTTCTCTCCTAACTTTTCTGTCTCTTCTCCCACTACACCCCAGCTGGCCACATATCCCCTTGCCTATTGAGTGCTTACTGTGTGCAGACCACTGTACTAAGAGCTCAAGAGAGGATGATATAACAATGAACAGACATTCCCTGCCCCCAGTGAGCTTACAGTCTAGAGGGGTAAACTAGAGTCCCTGCCAATCATATTTTCAAACACTCAGTAAGTATTAATTATGATGATGGTGATCTATAATGCATTTTTACTTTGGATTCCACATGTTTCCGAGAAGCTTATAGCTTCATGACCTTGATTAAGAAGCCAAAAGCCAACATTGTTTATGCCCATTAAAGAATTCTAGTAGTAACCATAGCATGTCATTGAAGTTTGGCACTCTACCTCCCAAGGGGGAAAGGAGTGGAGTAAGCAATGAAGGTTGAGGGTGGCAGATGATTATGGCACAAAAATAATACACAAAAGAGGTCAATCAATGGACATGGCAATTAATAATTTATTGGAGAATAGGCCTCATACATAGGCCTCAATACATCCTCTATAAATGAACAACCTTTTCAAAACTTTGGGCCTGTCTTGAACTGGTTCAGAGATTTTTTTCAACATATTTTGTAATAGCATACTTAAAACTCAGTGAATTCTTAAAAAGTTATCCTTCCTAAATATTTCAGTTATTTCAACAAGCAGGTATACTCACAGAAGATTCCAGAGGCTATTGAAGTAAAGCAGGAAAATATAATTTATATTTGAAACAAATTGAAACTAATGACACATATGCCCAAAGATGTAACCTCAGACAAGCACAGCTGTAGAGCTAAAAAATGTGCATAATTGATAGTCTCCTGCCAAATACACATGAAAGGACAGCTGAAGAAGATCCTTCTCTTAATATAAATAGTGAGTTAATATCTCAAATCTTTTAGAGAAAAACAGAATGGACATATACTGTCTTTGGGAACCGAATGTAAGAAAGAAGCTTAGAGCAGGAAAATGGATCAGTTTTTGACAAGCCAACACCATTCAATCAAAATCCATGGTACTTTTGGAGTACCCACTAAGTGCACAACATTGTGCTGAGCACTTGGGAAAGTACAAGAGAATCCAAATACAAGTATTGACATGAACAGCACTTCTCAGAGACACTGTGGGTATTGCCAAAAGGCCCCACTAAGACTGGTTTGACAAAAATGCTCAGAGATTATAAAACTTGTAGCAAAACAGGAAACGGAACAACAACCTCTAGAAGTGTGGCCTAATGGACAGAGTGTGGGCCTGCAAGTCAGAGAAACTGGGTTCTATTCCAGGCTCTGCTACTAATTTGCTGTGGTTAAGTAACTTCTCTGTGTCTCAGTTTCCTCATCTGTAAAATGGGGGTACCTCCCTGTTCTTCCTTTCCTTTAGACTGTGAGCCTCATGTGGTATAGAGACTGAGTTTGGCCTGATTTTCTGGTATCCACTCCAGTACTTAGTACAGTGCTAGGTACATAGTAAGTGCTTAACAAATACCACTATCATCATCTCTCTAGACTCTAAGTTCCTTGTGTGCATGAAATGTGTCTGCCAACTGTTAAATTGTACTCTCCCAAGCTCTTAGTACAGTGCTCTGCACACAGAAAGTGCTCAATGAATATGGTTTATTGACTGACAACAGAGTTGGGAGCCATGGCCAAAGAGAAGCATTTTGAGGATCAATTGGCTATATGAGTAGATGGACTCGATTCAGAGTAGAGGTATTTGGGTGGTGGGGGGACTTCAATCACCCTCCATCTCTATGGAGAGAGCTAGTTAAAAGATCATCAGGGCTTAACAATAACATTAATAGTAATTTTGGGTTGATTGTGGTATTGTGTATTTGTTAAACACTTACTATGTATCAAGAACTGTGTACTAAGCAATGAAGTAGACACATCTTAAGTAGGTTGAACACAGTCCACCCTAACAAGACAGTGGTTGGTCACAGGAATTCTGTCAGTTAGGGTCAGATAATGAGGGAACTAAGGAAACCCAGGAATTCTCACAAATCCCCACTAGACTGTAAGATCCTGGAGGTCAGGGATAATGTTTACTAATTCAATTGTACTCTCAGAAGTGTTTAGAACAGTGCTTGGTGCAGGGTAAGTGTTCCATATAAACTACTGATGGACATTTTGAGGTGAGCAGTATTAGTTATACTGCCTCTTTAGGGAATTTGAAACTGTCAAGAGACAGGGAGACACCTAGGAGTAACTGGTTAAAAAGATAATCCGAGGGACTATGCTGATCACCTGCTTTTACATATTATACTGCCCTTGCTGTGGAAACTTTTCTGACACTGACCTTTAGTCATTCAGTGTTAACAGAACAAATGATGGAAATCTCCTAAAGGATCATCTTCCTTAGCAATCAGTTTTTTCCCTCATGTGTCCTTTGTCAGCAAAATAATCATTTCATTCAAGAAAGATCTGTTTCCTTTGAAGTTCATCTCTCACACTGTGTTTTGGTAGCCAGTGAAGAGAATCAGTGTAGAACTCATTTAATCTCAGTTAAATTACATTTCAATAGGGCTTGCATCAGTGGTGGCAATATGGCCTAGTGGAAAGTATATGGAACTGGAAGTCAGGAGTTCTGGGTTCTACTCCCAGTTCTACCACTTGCTGGCTGGAGGACCTGAGCAATCACTTCTCTGTGCCTTTGTCCCTGGTTTGTAAAGTGGGGATGAAATCCCCCTTAGACTGTGGAACAGGGACTATGTTTGATCTTGTATCTACCCCAGTGTTTACCATATAGTAAGCACCTAATAAATATTGCCTGTTGTTTTAACAATGAATCAAGATTGATTCTTTGGTGGCATAGCCCATTTAGTTGTACTCAAGAATTGCTCACAATTGGAGTTTGTGTCCTTTTTCTACTGACCATCATCTAAATCACTCAAGGAGATGAGGTTCTTCTGCCACATAGTAAACCAAGTATGTGTGAGCAGGAGTCATGTAGTGGAAGGAATTTATGGCCTGAAACTAGAGTTCAGACATCTATGCTTAGAACAAAGAGATAGAAGTCAGAACAAAGTGAACCTAGGTGAGAAGAGGAGGACCAAGAGAAGCAAGCAGGCTTGAGAGAGTAAGCTCAGGGTGGCTGGGGAAGGTAAGAGAAGCGGAATCGGAATGGTTCAGACTGTAAACTTACTGTGGGCAGGGACTGGTCTACCAATTCTGTTATACTATAATCCCCCAAGCTCTTAGTACAGTCCTATGCACACAGTAAGTGCTCAATAAATACAATTGATTGATCCAGAAAGCTACCAGAGAGTTCTCAGAGCACCTATGAAAGAAGAGAATTAGTGAGAAATAGATTCACACATAGAATACAGAGAAGAGAATGAAAGGATTGGTAGAGAGAATGAAAGAAACTCAAAGTTTCCCCTGCAAATAATTTGCAGATTAAGCTAGTATTTTCCAACTCCTCTCCATGAAGGCTGTACTAAGAGTTTAAATTTAACTATTCATACCTACATTAAGGACTAGTGGTTGGAACATTAAGAAATTAACTGATCAAAATGAACATTTTAAATATACAATAAACACTCTTGCATCAAGACTCTGTCAGCCTAGAAATCCAGTCAAGTTAGCCACACAATCATGAGGGCAAGGAGAAACTACAGAAGTTACTAAAAGTTCTTGCTCTTAAGAACCCCCTCTCTGAGGGAAAACTAAGGAGATGTAGGTGACTAGCAAATTGGGGGAAGAATCCCATCAGCTGTTTTGGGTTAGTGAGCTCTAGGACATGATACTGAAGGGACAAGTTGTAGGAGAAAGTCTAGAGGTTGGAGTCCCAAAGAAGCAAAGTGCCTAACCCAGAGGCACAGAAATGATTGGCAGCTGTTCTATCCTGGCTTTCAAAATTCTGGAAGAAGAATCCAGAGAGGGTGAACTAAAACCTGGGATTCCCCAAGAGGAGAAAGGGAATGGACTAGGAGAATGTGTGCAACACGATGCTATAGGAAAGTAGAAAACATCTTAGAATAGAAATCATTTTCTCTGTTACTAATTAACTTACTAAAAATTCTTTAAATTCACCTATTGAAACACTCCCCTTATCATTCTAACCTTTGTGCATGCCTATAGTAGGAGTTCAGGTAATTCCAGGGTGCCAGGGAGAATGTTTGCCTGGGGAGTTGAGAGAGGGGGAGAGATATTGGAGTCCTCTGAGCTTCTTGCAGCCAACCTAGATTGGAGAGGACCACTGATTGAACCCCAAATGATCCACTTTCTGTTTAAGGGTGCTTATTTAAGAGACATGTGGAGGTGGTAGTGGTCAAAGGGGTGTAGGAGTGGTGTTTGTTTGGCAGGAAGCCCCAATCTTGCCAGTTCCTGGAAGGGAAAAACTGAAGGGCTTTACAACCCAATGAACATAATTGGGCATCCTGAACCTCTGAAGTGGCTCTGAAGGTAATTTCAGTCAAACTGAAAGGCTGAGGTACATCCTGGCACATAATAATAATGTTGGTATTTGTTAAGCGCTTACTATGTGCCGAGCACTGTTCTAAGCGCTGGGGTAGATGCAGATTAATCAGGTTGTCCCACGTGAGGCTCACAGTCTTCATCCCCATTTTACAGATGAGGTAACTGAGGCACAGAGAAGTTAAGTGACTTGCCCACAGTCACACAGCTGACAAGTGGCAGATCCGGATTCAAACCCATGACCATCACAGTCCATACCTAATCAATCTATCCATCATATTTATTGATCATTTACTGTGTGCAGAGCACTGTACTAAGCACTTGGGAGAGTAAAATATAACAGAGTTGGTAGACATGTTCCCTACCCTCATCGATGTGTAGTCAAAACATCTAGACAACAGTTTATACACCTATACTTATTCAAGTAACTATGCATAGAGGATGAAGCTATACTATGATATGTCACTAATGTAAATGCACTGAGCCATTTTTTTTAAAGAGTAAGTTAAATGCTATGCTCACTACACTGCCTAAGTAGATGGAGACAATGACAATGTCTGCTCTTGAGGATGAAGCACAATCTGTACTGCAGCTGCAGACTGAGTTACTAACTTTTAGCCATACTATCAGTTCATGTGCACCTATTACGGCAGATACCTTGAGGCAAAAGTAAGATTCTGAAAGGATTTGGGCAGAGTCATCACAGTAGCACTGACATCTGAAAGTCGATAGTCAATCATATTTATTGAGTGATCACTGTGTACAGAGCATGGCATTAAGCTCTTGGGAGAGTACAATATAATAATATAACAAACACATTCCTTGCCTACATGGGAAAGCTTGATATGAGTGTAACCCACTATGGTCATGATGCTTAATAGAGTTGATCTTGGTAATTGAAGATTAGGCTATTGGTATTGAAGTTCACCTAAAGCTGAAAGGGACCATGAGGAAACCCAAAGTCCCAGCTACTTCATGGAAGGACAAATTATCTACTGGCGTGTCTGTTGCAGTCAGCACCTGTAATGTTTTTTACCTCTGCCTCCTTGTTTCACAATCTTCTCAGAATTTCTGTTCAAAAAGAACTGTCCTTTTGTGATTGTAGTGTGCCATGCTTTTTTGTCCCCTGGTTCTCAACTTAAATGGCTTTGTGTTAGCCAGATTTGGATTTTTTTTTTATTGAGGAAGATAAAACAGAAGTAGATATGATCCCTACCAATTTGAACTTTACCCATTTGTGTTCACATCCACATTTTTAAGAAATCAAAAGAGACAGAGTGGACTTGAACTCTTCTATGAATTAAGGTACTCAGATCATTTGTATGGGATGTGAGGAGATCTATGGAAATTCAGAGGTAGTTTGCTCCTGAATTCTTAATGTTGACCATGGTTTTTGCCATTTGTTTTTAAAAACTAAGTTAGTGAACTAGGAAACTGTGAACTCACTACTACTAGAAGTGTGCATATCAATCAGTGAAGTAATGAAGGTCTTAGTCATCCCCTAAAGTGAATTATTATAATAATATTGATTTATAAAGCACGTTTTTCCTGTGGAATCAAAAGTGTTCGACATTCTTTATAATCATCTTAAATATTTATTGAGTGCTATGTGCAGAACACCGTACTAAGCATTTGGGAGAGTACAATGCAACAGACTTGACAGACATGGTCTCTGCCCACAATGAGCTTACAGTCTAGAGGAGAGACAAACAATAATATGAATAAATTATTTATAATATATGATTTATGGACATGTACATAAATTCTGTGGGGTGGAAGGTGGGGGGAGAATCAAATGCTCAAAGGTCACAGATCCAAGTGCATAGATGACGAGGAATGGGAAGGAAGCTGGGGAAAAGAGAGTTTAATTGGGGAAGCCCTCTTGGAGGAGATGTGACTTTAATAAGACTTTGAATATGGGAAGTGTGGTGGTCTGGTTTATATGGAAAGGGCGGGAGTTCCAGATGTGGAAGGAAAACTTCATGGACTCCGTGTTGTGTTCAGGTAGGTATGTCAGAGACAGGTTTACTACTACTAGTGCTTCCTCTAGCACTAGTAGGGAGTGGTGGTTGACAGGCAGAGTTTCCTCTGCTAGTAAAGGCCAGTTCAACTATAAGCAATCTAGAGTTTCTTTATATAAAGTTGGTACAGCATTTATATTAATCAGAATAAATACATTAGGATAGGCAGCAATAAGTCCATGGGACATTTTCCCATCCAACCGGGGACCTGCATTCTTCTCTAGGCAATTAAATCACACTGACCAGCAGGGCCAGGGTTCCTGATTAGATCAAGGGAGTAGCTTCATCTTGTCTTTAGGTGATATGTTACTCCTTTCAGAAGACCAAAGAACAAAGGGAAGAATATGTGTTGTGAAGTGCTAGCCTTGAGTTAAGTAATCAAGCATACCTTGAGGTGATCAAGCAGCCCTAGAGCTGAAACAGCTTGGAGAGAAGGGGGGCAAATTAAGACCTTGACCAGTATGCTTCCTCACAGACTAAGGAGAACATGTGGAAAAGGGATCAGCAGCAAGATAGACAAGATTCTGCAAATATACCTTAGTTAGATTTAATGTATAAAGAAGGGGTGAAAGAACAAAATCTGTTTTTTGAATAAAATTAACCACATTAGTATTTGGCTTTATAATGATGCTGCACTGATAAACAGTTTTCCAAAAACACATTTTGATATGCAGTTCTAACCTTGAATATTCTTTTTATCTCTGTGGAAAGATTTTTGCTATACATGTTGTGCACACAAACGATAACTCATAACTTAAACCTGCATGTGCAGTAAGTGATATCTAACTAGATTAAAAATTGTGAATTCCATGTTTTCTTTACAAACTTGAAGAAAGTCTGTAGCCCCCAAACTAATCTTTGAGGTCCAATGAAAAGGGGTCTGTGAGAATGACTTGGATGAAAACACTTGTGTAAGTGGCAATACTGAATAAGATTTTTAAGTTTCCAAAGTATGAAACCATTCAAAATGAGAGAAACTAATTAAACTACCAAAACCAATGGGAATGATTATGCATTCACTTTGGTAAAATACTCCATTAAAATTCACGAAACTGAGAAAAAAATTATTAAAGCAAGCCATGTGAATAAGAACAAAAAATACACAATCCACATCTTTCTTTAAAATCAGCCCACTCCCCCTCTTGGAAGTTACATTGGTAGTAAAATGAATGAAATTAGCTGTCTTTTCTGTTCACCAGGTTTAAGTTCTTGTTCACCCTGGGTAAGATATTTTCAAGGTTGAGCCAAGGGTTAATCCTTTTCCTGTGAATATATAACATGCCTTCTCCAGGCAAAATTATATATATATATAAACACACATTTCACAACAGCTGAGATCCAGTGAATTGCAGGGCTGGTGTTAGAGATTTGGCTACTGTGAGCTGATCACTTCGGCTCTTGGTCTAGCTCCCAGATTTTTGCTGGCGCCATTTATGACCAGGGCAAGGAGAAGCTTTAAAAAGCAAAATTACCTGATCTCATGGTCAAGTAGTGTCATCTTTGAGCATGAAGAATAGTACTATCTATCTACCTGTCTGTAGCAGCAGCTCCAGACCTTAAACTGCTTCCCTGACCTGAGCCTGTGACCTCATATGCGCAGGGGTTCCTTCCAGGAGTTTTCTTAAATTGACAGCCCCCTAAAATTTGACAGTTCCAACCACTCACATTCTTTCTCCAAACCTGGTTCTGATGAGTTGAATTTGATCACCTGAATATTTTCATAGCAGACATATATATATATATGACTACCCAAATTTTACTGAATTCTTTAAGAAGGCAATTGCTGCTGAAAAGTTACCCAGGTTAACATAAATGTGTACATTATTTATTTTGCTCATATGAGGAAAAGATTTGATGAAAACAAAACTATGCTTTTGGATTCTGGAGAGGATATTGTTTGTAATCTTAGTTAGTGTTGCATATTAGCAAAATTTCCTCTCATCCAGACATTTAATTTCTGCAGAGAAAGGCAAACTGTGCTGACAGCCAGAAATACAGTGACTCAGTGGGCTGAGCAACAGGCTGGCCTATGTATTCTAAATCCCCTTTCACTCACTTGCAATCCATATTTGGGGGAGACTTGGTTTTTCTCACTTTGTTTCCTCATCTGTAAATGTTTCTTATCTTCCTGCACAGAAGTGAAGAACTAGCAAAAATAATATTTTTGATAAGTGCTCTAGAGATGCATGTTACTGTACCATAAAAGGAGATAAAATAGCTTGCACTATGTATTCATACTAGGAGCAGGATACCATCTGTCAGAGATCTGACTTTTAAGGTATTTTTCTCATATTTTGTGAAAATATGATTCTCATATTCTCTTCAGTGATATCAAGCACTTTCCCTACATCTTTTTTTTTTGCAATGCTAGGAAATATTTCAAGGGAATTAAGAAACCAAAAAAAAAATAAATCCAAGCTTTTAATTATACAAGAGTGATTGCTATGGTAATCAAATCAGCATCAGGGTCAAAAGTTTCTACCACTCCAGAATGGAGCATTTAGAAAATAAATTAACCAGAATACCAACGCTGTTTTCTGAGCTCTAGGCTTGGAAGTGTTCTGTATATAATTCTGCCTAGAAGAAAGATGATTTTGTCTTTCATAAATAACAATATGTTAAAATTAATACCTTAGAATGATATAATGTCTTTAGAAGACTTCAAGCACTTTTCTTTTATTGTCTAATTTATTTTCATATATAAGTTGAGGTAGGACAGAAAGCTGGAGCACTTAGAGGTTAGTTTTTACCCCAAATAATTCAGTATGTCAGTGGTATAGCCAAGACTACCAGATTTAGTATTCCTAGGCTCTCTTAGTTCAGTAATGAGGCCTGCATTTCACTGAATGGAAAGAGCACTGCTCTGGGAATCAGAGGACCTGGGTTCTATCCTCATTTCTGCCTGCTGGAAAAAATATCATCATTGGTGAAGGTCTGTAACCAAAGAACTACCTAGGACATTCTTACAAAATGGACAGTTTCATCAGGAACTGTGAAAAATAGCTGGATAGTTAGTTATATACATATCTTTACACACCACCTAGTCCCCTATATGTAATTTAATGTCCCTCTCCCCCTCTAGACTATAAGCTTCTTGTGGGCAGGGAACGTGTCTTTCAACGCTGTTATATTGTACTCTTCCAAATATTTAGTACAGTCCTCTGCATATAGTAAGTGCTCAATAAATACCACTGATTGATTGATTAACATAGATGGTGGATACCATAGTGGCTACCAAGGCCTGCTGGTGTATGGCACTACGGCAAAACATCGGCACTATGGTGGTCACTTTGGCCACATATGGGTCCTTCATGTAAGGAGAAGCAGCGTGGCCTAGTGGAAAGAGCATGGGCCTCAGAGTCTGAGATCTGGGTTCTAATCCTTGCTCCACCACTTGTCTGATATGTGACCTTGGGAAAATCACTTAACTTCTCTGTGTCTTAGTTGCCTCATCTGTAAAATGGGGAAAGATTGTGAGCTCTATGTAGGACAGGAATTGTGTCCAACAAGATTATCTTGTATCTACCCCAGTGCTTTGTACAGTGCCTGGAACATAGTAAGCATTAAACAAATCTCAATCCCCCCTGCCCCCTAAACCAAAAAAAGAATGCTTTACAACGAGCAGCCCAACCTCCTGTTTGTTGCACTCCATGCTCCAGAAGGAACCCTACACATAGATAGGGATGGGTGTGTTTGAATGGCACTGTGCAAACCACTATTAGTATAGTCAATTCCTTTATGTGGATTCTACATCCTAAAGGTTCAACCTTCATTCTCAATAGGAGACTCCATTATCAACAGTTCAGGACTCTTTCTATAAAAGTGCACAACTTAAGAACAGCTTCGTGGCTTGGAAGACTCCAATAAAATCAGAACAAGTCAAAACTGACCCTTTCTTTTGCACTCTTCTATGGTTGTTGAAGAACATGCCTTTATAGTAGTGATGGGGCCTTTTCAATTCAGTGATATCAAAAAGAGAGAAAATGAAAACATATTCAAGCTTGCAGGCACCCAAAGTAGTGAAGTGGATGCAGAGAGGCAGAGATGGGCATTGAGGAGATAGTGGAGGATTAAAGCTATAGTGGAATGGAGCAGAGGAAGCCTCTGGAGCTGAGGGTCACCCCTCCATCACCCTTAGAGCATATACCTATTCCCTTTCTGGGTACCAGACCCTCTCCCCCAACTCCCCTGTCATTTTCAGGGCTATTTTCCTAGGCAGCTGTATCTGTGGAAGAGGAAAGTGTGGAAAGCAGAAGGAAAGAAAGGTTTTTGGGGTGGAGAATGGTGGGCTCCCCTGATTACTGTGGATTTCTTCCTTTGATTTCCAAACTTTTTTCTGTCTATCCATGAATGGCCCAGGTTTAAGAGCTAGGAGAATGTTACAGTAAATATTGTCTATACAACATTATGTAGAGTGTTACCACAGGATGCTATGAAGAAATTCCAAAGCATTGATAGCCTCATGCAGAGGAACTAGTTGAGCCATAAGTAATTTTGATTGGAGAAAATATCTTTACTTCCATAGGTATATCTGTTGACATTGATTCATTGTGTGATATTTCAATCTGATGGGTTAAATAGCACCTCCCTCTCCAACCCAAATGGACAGTGAGTTAGCAACTAAAGCAGTAACCTCAAAACCAGAATATGTAGATCCTGTATCTTTTCTGTCACGGATATTTTGGCCATGTCTAATGACAGGAAATCAGTGCTGTAGGAAAGAATTAATAAGTGCATTTGGGAGTCAGTATTAATTCTTAACATAGAAACTGATTCTGCCTAAATGAAGCCTGTAGTCAAAATGGTGTCCTGATAAATTGGAGGGGTTTTTGAGATTGAAATATATTCCATCCTGTCTTTATCTTGACAACTTCTGCAACACAGTGGAGTCAACTGCAAGGAGAGAAAGGAGAAAAAAACTCGTCCCTTAGCTTGTTCCAGCCCAGGCCATGATCCTAATTAGAAGCACTAGATTTCTCTTAGAAAAATGCCAATGTTGCATCACCTGTTCCTACTTTGGTAAAATGGTTTTCTCTCTTCCTCATGAAACTGAAGCAATGTATTCTCCTTAACATTTGGAAGCATCAAGACTCAACAGTGTCTTTTTACAGCTCCAGACAGATGCATTTTTGCATAATCTGTTTCCATCCTTTGCTCAAGTGTCTTCTTATTTTATGCAGGTACTTTCTTCCTACATTTAACGTGATGTCCTCTCCATGTAAGGCTTTCAACTTGTCAGTTTTCCTACTTTTCAAATTTAGGTACATCTCCTTCTCTGACTTGCTTACTTGCTACTTCAATAGGAAGTGAGAAGTGCTGCTTTGTAGCAGAATGGACTAATCAAGGCAGCTACTAAAAGGAAGCTGATAAGAAGGTCTTCTAAGGTGACAGATCAGGAAAACTAATAAAGAGAGTGAAGTTAGGTACAAATAGATGTGGTGACCACAATATTCTTGGTGCCTATGTACCAAGGCTCTATATGAGGCAACAAAAACAATTTTGGTTATATAAGTACTTCCTGACAATGCCTACAATTTGGTCTTTTGTGTCGACAGCACACACTGTATCACTGATCTGAGTGAAAAATTGACAGTGACTATAAGGCCTCTTATAAGGTTATTTGGAGATTCATTATGTAAGTACTCTTCTAGATCATTTGTAAAAATGATAAATAAGACCAGTTCTAACACTGATACCCAGGGGATGTCATTATTTCCTCTTCTACAGATAAAAAGAGTGGCTGTTTGTCCTACCTTTCATCTCTTGTCTTTTAGTCAGTTTTCTATCCATGAAAGAACATTCTCTCCAACCCCATGATCACTCAATTTTAAAAAAACAAAAGCTTTGGTGTGACACGGACCTGAAATGTTCAGGGTCACAGTGTCCAGAGACCAAGTCAGCTCCACTTACCAATCAACTGTCAAATGGTCCAGCTATAACTTTGTTAAGGGGTGACAGCTTTTAATCACCTCATACTATGTACTTTTAAACTGCTCAGCACAGGGTTGTTTTTTTCCAAGTACCTGGAGTGGAATTTTTTTCTTGAACTTTTCTCTTTTTTCACTAGCATTCTCTTAATGGAATTGTTCAAGGGAACTTTCTTTCTGCCATGGTATTGAAAACTAAGATTTTGTTCTTCTCTAAGTGATAGGGTGGGTGGTAAAAATAAGTTATTTAATTCTTCCTTGCCATTTGGTGACCCTGAAAAGAGAGATGGGGGCTAGCTTTTATTTAATGGGCAGAGAGCTTTATTGGGTTCATTTTAAAGTCCCATAAATGGCTTTATTCACTGCTGGCAAATTCTTATGTGGATCATTTTACCTTCAGTGACCAGTAGAAGAAACCTAAAAGCTTCCCAATCTTGCCTAGGTGAACAGCAGATCAGAGTTGGAGTCCTAAAGGGTGTAAACTCCTCCTTTAGACTGTAAGTTCACTGTTTGCAGGTAACATGAGTACCAACTCTGTTTTATTGTACTCTCTCAAGCAAAGTAAGTGCTCAATAAATACCATTGATTGAAACTGGCTGGGGTCTCCCTAGGATTGGCTAAGGCTCCAAGAGAAAGAGAGTTGAAAGAAATGGAAGAATGAGCAGTGGAAAGGAGAGAAGAGAGTCTCTGAAGATGTCATCTTGCAGAAAAAGAGAGCTGAATTATTGTTCCAGTTTTGACAGCATTCATTCATTCATTCAATCATATTTCTTGAGCGCTTACTGTATGCAAATCACTGTACTGAGTCTTGGGAGAATACAACAGTACAACAGCAGACACATTCCCTGCCCACCATGAGCTCACAGTCTAGAGGGACAGACATTACTATACATAAATAAATAAATAAATAAATTGCAGATATATACATAGGTGCTGTGGGCATCTACTGTCCAGTGTTTTCCTTCTCTAGGAGTTTATCTGCTCTCAGAGCTTCAACCTCTATGCAGATGACTGACAAATCTATCTCAATAAACCAACCAATTTCCTGCTATACAATCTTATATTTTCTCTTGTCTTCAGGACATCTCTACTTGGATGTCCCACTGGCGTCTCAAACTCAACTTATAGCTGAACTTTTCATCTTCGCTCCTAAACCCACTCTTTCTCTGCACCTCTTTTTAATTCTGTCAACCACATCATCATCCTCCCTGCCCCTCAAGCCCATATCCTTGGTGTCAACCTTGATTTGTTTCACTGTCCTACACCTCTCACATTCAATCAACTACTAAGTCTTGCCTCCATATTTTCTGGATCTCTTTTGTCTCTACCAAAACAGCCACCATCTTAGTACAAGCTTTTGCTGGCTCACGAGTAGAATATTATATCCATTTCTTCTCTGGTCTTCTAACCACTCTAGCCTCTCTACTCCCATGCCCTTTTTGCTCTATGTTACTGGCTGCTGTCTAGGTCATCTTCCTAAAATGCCATTTGGAACATGTCTCTCCCCTTCTCAAAAATTTCCAATGGCTAAACATTTCCCTCTTCAACAAGCAGAGAAACTCCTTGCCTTTGATTTCAAATTCTTCAAGGGCTTTCTCCATTTTACATATCATCTCTCTTCGCCCACTACTCTCCTAATCCTACTTTCCACTTCAAACTAACTTTCTAAACTGTATCTAGTTGTTGACTCTCCCGACCTTGACCCCTTAAACCATTCACCTTGTCTGGAACCCACTTCCCCTTCAAATCCTCCATTCATTCATTCATTCAATCGTATTTATTGAGCACTTACGAAGGGGGAGACAGACAACAAAACAAAACAAGTAGTCAGGCATCACTACCATCAAAATAGATAAATAGAACCATAGATAAATGCACATCATTAAAAAATTAATAGAGCAATAAATATGTACAAATATATACAAGTGCTGTGGGGAGGGTAAGGGGGTAGAGCAGAGGGAGGGAGCAGGGACAATGGGGAAGGGGGGAGGAGGAGCAGAAGGAAAGGGAGGGATCAGTCTGGGAAGGCCTACTGGAGGAGATGAGCTCTCAGTAGGGGTTTGTAGAAGGGAAGAGAGTTAGTTTGGCAGACGTGAGGAGGGAGGGCATTCCAGGTCAGAGGTAGGATGTGTCAAGCCACAGCTCTCCCCACCTTGAGACACATCCTACCTTCTCCAAGAAGCATTCCTCGATTGCTTCTCAACACCTCAAGTTGCATCAATGCAAGAGTTAGATGTGTCACTTATCTATGTGAGCCCCATGTGAGACAGGGATTGTATTCCACCTGATTATCTTGTATCTACCTTTGTACTTAACACAGAGTTCAGCACATATTAAGCACTTAGCATGGTGTAGTGGATAGAGCATGGGCCTGGGAATCAGAAGGTTATGGGTTCTAATGCCGGCTATGCCGTATGTCTGCTGTGTGACCTTGGGCAAGTCACTTCATGTTGCTGGACTTCAGTTTCCTCATTTGTAAAATGGGGATTGAGACAGTGAACCCCACATGAGTCAGGGACTGTGTCCAACTCAATTTGCTTATATCTACCCCAGCACTTAGTACAGTGCCTGGCACATAGTAAGCACTTAACAAATGCCATAATTATTATTATCATTACCATCATCAAGGGAATATTCAATTATTCATTTGTTATAGCCTATCATATTCTTGATATTGACAGTTGTATTCTATCTCTGTTGTCAGGTATTATGTCTTTTACCTGTTTTTGTTGTTGTTGCTGTTTTTCTTATGATATTTGTTAAGCACTTGGGTAGATGCAAGCCAATCAGCTTGGACACAGTCCATGTCCCACATGGAGCTTGCAGTCAATCCCCATTTTACAAATGTGGCATTTGAGGCACTGAGAAGTTAAGTGACTTGCCCAAGGTCATACAGCACACAAGTGCCTGAGTTGGGATTAGAACTCAGATCCTTCTAACTCCCAGGCAAATGCTCTACCCACTAGGCAATGCTGCTTCTGCATTGTACTCTCCCAAACACGTAGTACAGTGCTCTAAACCCAGTAGGTGAGTAGGTGATCAATAAGTATGATTTATGGACTGATTCATTGATTGTATCCTAGAGAAGCAACATGGCCTAGTGGAAAGAGCACGTGCTTGGGAGTTAGAGGACATAGGTACTAATTCTGGCCCTGCCACTTTTCTGCTGTGTGACCTTTGGGAAAGTCACTTAACTTCTTCATGCCTTAGTTTCCTCATCTGTAAAATGGAGATTCACTACCTCTTCTCCCTTCTGCTTGGGCTGTGAGACCCACATAGAACAGTGATTATTTCTGATCTGATTATCTTGTATCTGCCCTAGTGCCTAGTACAGTGCTTGGCACGTAGTAAATGCTTAACAAACACCATTTTTATTATGATGACCAATTTAGCTTTAGTTCAGTGTTATTTTAATACTTTTATTGTTTATAAATCAAATTTCCAGATCCTTAGCTTGTCTGGTACAATGTTTTTGTTATTATTGTTTGATTTCCCTAAGATAATTGTAATAATAATAACAGCATTTGTTGAGCATTTACTTTGTGCCAGGTACCATATGAAGTGCTGGGGCAGATACAAGATAATCAGGTTGGACACAGTCCAAGTAGGAAGGAGTAGGATTTAATCTTCATTTAGCAACTGAGGCACATAGAAGGTAAGTGCCTTGCCCAGGGTCACATAGCAGGCAAGTGGCAGAGCCAGGACTTGACCAAGCCCATTTCTCTTTCCACTAGGCCAAAATGCTTCTTATATAGTAGAGTGCTATCCCACTGTTTTCCCATATTGAGCTCTCAGGGGTAATAGAGATTATAGCCAGTCAGGACTGCATCCCATTGGTTTATTCCTTCCATTAAGTCTCAGGGATGCCAATTATATAAAGAGCTCCAGTAACTGAAAGACCTTTAAAAAACCTGGCACAGTGATTCCCTTTTAGGTGTTTACTCTTCCAGAAACAAATCCCACAGAGTTGAGAGAGTCGATAAACTAGAATGTGACCTTTTGTTTGTGTAAGGTGTTTTAAAATACTCAAGGATGAAGAGTTCTATTCCAGGATTTCTATTGTGCCAAATTATTTACATCATTTTTGACCTTAATAGAAGAATTCCCTGTTTTTCATTGAGCCATATAGGTGATGAGGGTCTTTTCTCTTTTACTCTATTTCCTTTCCTTTTATACATGTTCAACCCACACAAAGAAATGCCCACACTCACTCTCTTTCACTCACATACACACCCATTCACATTCTAACATAGGCAAGCACACACATATCTACACACCAATGCATACAATCTCTTATCATAATACCTACAATCACACATACACATGCAAAATAATACACACAGCTACCCCTTCCTGATGCAGTGGTTCTGAAAGTAACAGTCCTCTAGACTGTAAGCTCACTGTGGGCAGGGAACCTGATTGCCACCTTTGTTGTACTCTTCCAAATACTTAGTACAGTGCTCAGCACATACTAAGTGCTCAATAAATACCATTGGTGATAATGAATAGGGCTGGAAAAGAAGGAGTCTGGGGAAAGTTAAGGAAAAGAGGAAGGGAGTGAAGGAGAAGAGAGGAAATGATCTGAGGAGAGAGGGATTTTCCACTCATGTTTCTAACTGGCTTCTCCTGGAAAATCTTGAAAACATCTCCTGGAAAATCAGAGAGGCAGGCATTATCCAGGACCACAAGTTTTTCCTTAGGCCACACTCCAGGGTCTGAAACAGGGTCTAACCATCCCTTGACCCACCTCAGTTCTAGTGACCTTAGGGAATCTAGGTGATATCAGGTTTCCACTTTCAGTTCAGGGGAGATGAGGGCTTTGATATGATTTCTAAAAGCTCTCAGCAGTGTCAAAAATGGGACCAGGCTCTCCTCCCTGATGGAAATCAAAGCAGGGAAATCTGTATCCCAATTGCAACACTAATGGAGGGGCCCATTGACATTATAAACTCCTTGAGGGCAGAAATCATGTTTACTAAGTCCATTGTATAGTACTCTTCCAAGTGATAATGATGATATTTGTTAAGCGCTTACTATGTGCCAAGCACTGTTCTAAGCACTGGGGGAGATACAAGGTAATCAGGTTGTCCCATGTGGGGCTCACAGTCTTCATCCCCATTTTCTAGATGAGGGAACTGAGGCACAGTGAAGTGACTTGCCCAAAGTCACACAGCTAAGTGCCGGAAGTGGGATTAGAACCCATGACCTCTGACTCTCAAGTCCGTGCTCTTTCCCCTGAGCCACACTGCTAAGTGCTTAGTACTGTGCCCTGCACAGAGTAAGCACTCAAGAAATACTATTGATTGATTGCTTGATTGACTGTACCCCCTCCAAGATAGGTATAGAAGGGAATGCACTGCATTTTTTTACTTACTGTGAGATCACATGCATATAACAACTTGGGCACAAATTCCTCTAACAATGACTCCCCGTGGAAAATTGCTGCTTTATATAAAAAAAGAGTATCCCATAATAGAAAAAACACCACATACTCCTACCCTACTAAGGTAAAAAGATCCATCTACATCCTCATTAGTAGGGTGCAGTGGTTTTCATAGTAAAGAGTGCTCAAAGAGAACACACCCTGTCATTACTTGAA
Organism: Ornithorhynchus anatinus; assembly: GCF_004115215.2. Lineage (NCBI taxonomy): Eukaryota > Metazoa > Chordata > Mammalia > Monotremata > Ornithorhynchidae > Ornithorhynchus > Ornithorhynchus anatinus. The sequence goes on along the minus strand of NC_041749.1, from coordinate 68,673,541 downwards.
ACTTGTTTGGGGTGTCTGAGGTTTTCAAAAAATCAGTAAGCTTTTGAGACATTAAAAGCTTTAAAGCTATCCCCACCCTGACTTTGCCTAAAACTATCATCCAAAAACAGCAATCAATTATAAGGGGGAGGTATTTCCTGAAATCCTTTTAAAGCAGCTATAATATAAATTCTCCTCTCAGGGTCACACCAGTCTCAACTACCAGGGGAAGAGTCAACCAGAGGCATATCCATTCCATTCCTAGCTTGGGCAGTGGCTAATAATAATAATGATGTACTTGTTAAGCACTTACTATGTGCCAAGCACTGTTCTAAGCACCAGGGTAGATACAAGGTAATCAGGTTGTCCCACGAGGGGCTCACAGTCTTATAACCCATTTTATAGATGAGGTAACTGAGGCACAGAGAAGTTATATGTCTTGCCCAAGGTCACACAGCAGACAAGTGGTGGAGCTGGGATTAGAGCCCATGTCCTCAGACACCTAAGCCCATCCTCTTTCCTCTAAGCCAGGTTCCTTCTCTAGAGTGGAAGGCAATCTGCTACAGATCAAAACTCACCTGGGCTGAATAGCAGCGGCACGGGAGAGAGTAGAGTTTACCGAGTGGAAGGAGGCAATGGTAAACCACATATGTATTTTTACTGAGAAAACTCTATGGATACACTACCAGAACAATTACAGATGGAAGGGGGCGAGATTCATTCATTCATTCATTTATTGAGCTCTTACTGTGTGCAGAGCACTGTACTAAGCGCTCAGAAAGTACAATTTGGCAACAGAGACAATCCCTACCCAACCACGAATCCCTACCCAACCACAGGCTCATATATCCATGGTGTCACTACGGGTAGGAGATGACTCGAAATTATGACAAGACAATAATATAAATAGCCATCCAGCATCCTCCCTCCTGCCTCCCCCCCACAAAAAAAAGTACTATCAGGGTAATTCCAAAGCTACATTTTGCAGAAGATCAGAAATTGTTCAGAGGGCACAAAACAATAAACAAAATGTGCTCGTTTCCAAGACTTTTATTGGACTAACATTTAAATGTACTGAGCACCCAGAATCCAGTACAGTGCCCTGCTGTGCTCTTCACATAGTAAGCACACAACTTATATGAATGAATGAATACTCTAAACATTCAAAAATTACTGTTGATACTGTAGCATGGCCTACTGCAAAGAGCATGGGCCTGGGAGTCAGGAGAGCCAGGTTTGAGTCACAGCTCTGACAGCAGCCTACTGTGTGATCTTAGGCAAATCACTTGACCTCTCTGGGCCTCAGTTCCTCCTCTGTAAAATGGTAGTAAGATAGGTTGTGAGCCTAGTGTGGCACAGGGACTGTGTCCAATATATTAATCTTGTATCTACTCCAGTGTTTAGCACACAGAAAGTTCTCAATACATGCCATTATTATTATTATTACTACTACTACTACTACTAATATAATGAATAATGGGATCTAGAGATTCCTGGAAGCAGTAATAGTTGGGTTTGAGAAACCAGAATCTCTTATATTTGTGACTACCATCTCTATGTGGATGATTCTCAAATCTATGTCTCCAGTCCTAATATTTCTCTTTTCTGCAGTCTTGTAGTTCCTCCTGCCTTCAGGACATCTTTACTTGGATGTCCCACTGACACATCAAACTTAACATGTCCAAAAGAGAACTCCTCATCTTCCCACCCAAACCTTGTCTTCCTCCTGACCTTCTCATGACTCTAGACAGGACCACTATCCTCCCTGTCTCCTAACCTTGACATTAGCCTTGACTCATCTCTCTCACTAACCCACTTATTCAATCTTAACCAAATCCTGTCAGTTCAACCTTCACAACATTGCTAAAGTTCTCCCTTTCCTCTCCATCCAAACTGCTACTGTGCTGATCCAAGCACTTATCCTATCCTGCTTCGACTACTACATCAGCCTCCGTGACCTCCCTGCCTTCTGTCCCTCCCACTCCAATTCATACTTCACTCTGCTGTCCAGAACATTTTTCTAAAAAAAAAAAATTCAGCCCACATTTCCCCACTAAATAACTCCCATTTCCTCTAGATGCAACCATCTCCCCTTTCTGAATTTTTCTATCACTACACTCCTCCTTTCTCACCTACTCCTCCATTATGATTTTAAGCTTATCCTTTCCCCTCCATCAAGGTCCCTTAAAAAGTTGCCTCCTGTATGAAACCTTTCCAGATTAACCTCCTCACAAAACTCATATGTCATCATCAATCCAAGTTATTATTAGACACATAGTGAGACAGGGCCCCCCTTGCTAACGTACCTAAAAAGAGAACAAAGAGAAGCCCATAACCAATCCAAGCATTTGAAGTTGAGATGGAATCTCTCCAGAACCCAAAAGAGAACTCTGTTTGACTCTTTTGAACAGCTATAAAACCGTGATTAAACATATCTGTTAATAAATGATATTTTAATTGTAGATACAATTGGAAAGAGCACAGGATGGAAATTCAAATGGAATGATCAAACTACAATTTAAACTAGAAAATCCCAAAACAGATCAACAATCCCCACTTCTCTGGTTATCTTCCCATTAGTTTAATTAGATGAAGAGATTTCTTACCACATGGAGTCTACTTCTAAGAGCCAGAGGAAGGCACCCTCACCAAATTAGAACCAGGAAAAGGAAACAAGATTTTGTCACATCCCCTCCCTGAGAGAGCACTGGGACTCTGGCTTCATCCAGGACAATCCTTTACTGTTCCAAAACGTAGTGAGACAGCCCTTTTGCTACCCCAGAAATGTAGTTTTTCCTTCAATTGCATTGCTAGCTTTCATTGCAATCTCTAATAGGATGTTTTGAAAACACACAGTTCACACTAAAGACTGATCATAATACAGCACAGTCTAACAGTTAATGTCCCCTCTCCCCATACTAACACCAGTATTTTCACCTATCCTTGTGAATTTTTATTAGAACTTGATTTTGTTGACCTGGCACTTAGAATTTATATCTTTGTTGTGGGCAGGGATTGTCACTCTTTATTGCTGTATCTTACTTTTCCAAGTGCTTAGTAAAGTGCTTCACACACAGTAAGTGCTCAATAAATACGGTTGAATGAATGAATATCTTGTTTCGTGTTTGACTTTTGTCATGTCTAGTTTTTCTCAGTAAGCTATTCAGTGACAAAGATCAGGCATTCTTCTCGACAGCCAAAGTAAGCACTCACTAAAGCCATATTGATGATGATGATGATGATGATAATGTTGTGATGGTGGACTTAGATAAACTTCCCTTCATTTTTTTTTTGATGTAAAATGGAGATGCAGTTATAACACTATTTATTTTTACTTGTTGGGCTGTTGTGAGTTTGTCAAGCCAGAAAAGGAAATTTTGGTGGAAAATGTAAGCACGAATCAGCAAATATTAGTAAAACATTTCATAAATAGGCACTTGACGAAAATAATGAAGAAATGAAGTAGCGTTAGTGGATTAATTAATCACAAGTGCCTGAGCAGGGGTCTGAAAATCAAGCTTCAGATACACTTGAAAGACTTAAGCAAATACAGAAAGCAGAAGGTGGGAGGAGAAAACTGAAAGGAAGGATGAGAGACATAATGAAAAGCCATGGTGAGCAAACTTGTTGAAAGTTGGCAGATTCAGAGAACCTGAGAACTACTGAGATCTAAGAAAGACCATCATCTCAACTATTAATGTTTGCTGCAACCAAAAAAAATGAATTACAATCATCTTGGTCTGATTTTTTGTGTTTTTTTTTTTAATTTTGAAATAAATTTGTGGATGATGAATTATTATTAGCATATGTATCTTCATTATCTCTTTGCCAGAAAAGGCAAAAAGTTGGCTCATTCACAAGTAGCTGAACTCTGATGGATAGCCACTTAACTCATTTGGAATAACCTGCTGACAAAGAGGACTGCTTTTAACGTCAGAGGGAAGACATTTGCTAAACAGCAGCAAGGTTAGTGCAGTGTATGAAAACTTGAATAATTAGTCTGTCTTTTCCCCTATATCCTTTGAAAGCTACATAAGAGTGAACTAACCTGTGGAATCTTCTGTAATTCTGACACCTAATATCCTGCAACAGGAGGGATAATGTATAATTTATGAGCTAGCAGGGTTTCTTTTAATTAAACCAGCATTTTCCAAGTTTTGACTTAATTTCATCTTGATCTATCCAAAAAGAGCACTCTGAGCCCAACTGCCGTTTTCCTTAAATGCCATCCTAGTTATCTAGTGGACTTTGAATCGGGTAAGATAGATTATTTTAATTCCATGTTTTCAGTGCAACGCTTGGGGTCAATGTTTACATACTTATAATAGCCAGTTTTCAATTGACAATCACTGTTCATCTATTTTTTTTCTGTGTGAAAGCCTGATTGGTCCCAATATGCTTTATTTATTATGTCTCATCCTAAATGTATAGATGATTGATTATTCCATTATTCTATTGACTAAGGCTTTAACAAGCTATGACAAATATGTGCTTTTGCAGCCCATAACCAATTGAAAAGTGTAATTAAACCAAGTAGCCAAATTTTAACAAGTGAGTTTCTTAGGAGAGGCTTAGAAAACTATTAAAAATAGAATGCACCGGAGAGATTCACGTTTGATGAAGGATCACTTGAAATATCAAAATGTTCAATAAATTATGTCATAGTCTATTCTGCAATGGACATCCTAATGTTACAAGCCCATATTGACAATAGAATTGAATTCATAGGATGAAAATTAGATACGACTGTTATTTAAAATGAAATACTTAGATTCATAACACTTAAGATGTAAAATATGATTTAGCTTACTCTGTGTAAAGCACTCTGCTAAGCACTGGGGTAAAAAACTAAATAATCAGGTTAAGTTCAATCATTGTTCCACAGTCTAAATAGGAGGGAGAACAAGTCTTAAATCCCTATTTTACAGATGGGAAACTAAGGCACACAGCAGTTAAATGACTTGCCCATGGTCACACAGCAGGCAAGTGTCAGAGTGGGACTAATACTCAGTTGTCCTGACTTCCAATCCTCTTATTTTTCCACTAAGTCATGCTGCCTCCCTAAATTATCTTTATCACATTTTTCCAAACTAAAATATATTTAATCATAATTTAACTATTGTAATATGATGGACCAACATGGTGGGGTATTTGACCAAGTTGGTTTGGATTTTCAATTGGAAAGTAATTTGGAGAAAAAACAGAAGAAGCTGTTTTGAAATAAATTAGCACATTAATTTTCAGCCTGTAGCCATACCTTTCATTTTCATTAACTGTTAATAAATTTTCTTACCATTTGACTACAGTTTTTTAAAGTTACTTTTCATGTATTACCTTAAATTAATGTGTTCCATATTCCATCCCCATTACAATTAAATCTATATTTGTGATGTTAAGAAAATGTGAAATTTAAGCACCTTGCAGGTAGAAGTTTCTTTTATTTACCTTTAATGTAATTTGTGACTAAGTGGAACCATTAAGGATGTTCTAGTTCTATTTTGTTTAGTGTGCCTGCCTAAGTGGTTAATGGAAGCACTCTATCCCACAAAAATTTTAATATAATCCATTCCAAATGACAGCTTTGGGATTTTTAAAAATCAACTTTTAAAAATCTGAAAATATCTCTTAAAGCACTGCAAAAACAAATGTATTGGGAGCACTCTTTGGTTAGGATAATAGAACAATATGACCTTTCTGTGATTACAGTAATAATCAATCCATCAATATAGTATTGATTGAGCACCTACTTTGTTGTACTAAGTGCTTAGGAAAGTAGAGTGGAGGTAAAAGACAATATACTTATGTTATTTATTAAACATTTTATATATGCCAAGCACTAGGTAGATACATGATAATCAGATCAGAAACAGTCTCTGTCCCACATGGGGTTCTCAATCTAAGAGGTAGAGATCAAATATCCTGCCACCATTTTACAATGAGTCAACTGAGGCACTGAGAAGCCTTATTACTTGCCCAAGGCACACAGAAGGTGAGTAGAAGAGTGAGGATTAGAGCCTATGTCTCCTAGTTCTGTCTTATGTTCTATCCACTATAAGACACTGTCTTCCTATTAACTTTCAATATTTGAGCTAAAAATCCCCAGTGTTAGCCATAGATTACCCTGAAAATGTTCTCAAGTTTATCTTCTGTTGGTTCTCAACAGGAAATGGCAACTCTGGAAGTCTACAGAGAAATTGAAATAGAACCAACTCTTACCTTTTGGCATCTCATCATAAAAACCACCAGCTACTCCATCCCCAAATCACAACTCCAAATGATTCTTCCATTCAGCGCCCATGACAGATTCTTTTCCTGTTGAAAATCTTTGTAAAATATACTAACTTGAAATAACTAACTTTTGAAAGAACTTCCAGCATTTAGTTATGTATGTATAATCGCCTATGCCCAGCTTAATCAGCTATGCTACCTTGAATACACAGCCATATAGATAAAAATGATTTCTGCAGGAAAAACAAAAATCATAAACATATTCAAAAGTGGCAATGATGCTCACAAATATTGTGATTTGTTCTAGAATTGTTATCCTGATGTGACAGAAGTAGATTGACTCTCGGGAGATTTAAGTCCTATTCACTGCTACTGACCTTTCTTTGTGCTATGAGTGTTTCATCAAGCTTCTTCCCAAGAGCTAATAAGAAATGAAGCCATTTTGGTCTTTTGTTTACCCAGATTTCCTACCTGACATTTCAGAATTCAGATCACAATTCATAATGCTACTTTTGTTCCTGAACTCTTCTTAACACTGGTTTTGGAGAGAAAAGATAAGATAATATTACTTACCATGTAACTTATAGGCAAGGATATTCCATTTCCATTTTGAAATACATTTTACTACACCTGGATAAATGAATTTAGACAGCTAAGTAATGAGCCTATCAGGAATTCTGTGTAAATCTAGTTCATGCTGATATAGAATTTATTAAGAATAGTATGTTGTGGAATAGAGCTTTAGAATTGACTCTATTTTTTGGTTCAAACATTTGAAAATAAACAAAGAATTAAATCCCGATGAGTGGAAGTCAGTGAAACATATGCATTCAATAGCTAGAGCTTCCCTTCTATAAATAATGCACAGTTTTCTGCTGATACAGGACTCTTGTGTGCATATAATAAGTAATGTTCCAATGAGTTGAAACCTCAACCTCCTGATTCAGCTGATATTTCTGGCAAACTGTTGACCTATTACGGCTTCTTGTAGGGGCTTTTCTAGTCTTGGTAGAGTGGCTATTAGAGCCATAGATTTGTCATGCTTTTTCTAACAAATACTTGGTTTGCATAGTTCAGAAAGTTAGGCTAATGGAGGTTGTTATTGTAGTTTCTGCTGTACACTGTTTTTTAGGATTCAACAGTGAAGAAGGAATAATCTGTGAAAGCAGGACTTTTTAAATATACACATGAGCTTTGCTAACGACCAGATATTTTGTCTGATCATCTTGTGGTTGATTATAGGTATGCACACTAAAACTAAAGAATTAACATACTTTATTTGGAACAATCCCTGCACATTCATTTCAGGTAGGCTTGAAATTCTCAAGGATCAAACAATCAGTAGTATTAACTAAGCACCTACTGTGTAGCAAAGGTGCTGTACTAAGTGCTTTGGAGAGTGCAATAGAAATAGTAGGCATGATCCCTGTTGTCCATCAATCAAACAGTAATTTTTATTAAGTACTTACTGTGTGCAGAACACTGTATTAAGAGCCCTAGGAGAAGCATGGTGTAGTGGATAGAGCATGGACCCTGGAGTCAGAAGGTCATGGGTTCTAATCCCGGCTCCTCCACTTGTCTGCTGTGTGACCTTGGGCAAGTCACTTCACTTCTCTCTGCCTCAGTTATCTCATCTGAAAATAGGGATTGAGACTGTGAGCCCCAAATGGGACAGAGACTATGTCCAACCTAATTATCTTGTATCTACCCCACTGTTTAGAATAGTATTTGGCACATAGTAAGTGCTTAACAAATACCATCATTATTATTATGATACATGATCCCTGCCCTCAAGGAGTTTACAATCTTGTGGGAGAGACACAAAACTAAATTTCATATAAGAAATAGTAGTAGAGTATGTGAGGTATTTTTGTAAACGCTAAGAAGTAATGAGCTTTTCAGTGCATAGGGTGGCACGGACATGCTGAAATGGCAGTTGAGGACAAAATATGGTTGGGAGATGAGAAATTAATTGGGACTGTGATTTCAGGAGGGTTTTGAAGATGGGGAAAGCAGTGATTTATCGGATGTGAAACGGAGAGTTCCATGCAGGAGGGAGAGAATGAACAAAGAGTTAAGGAGAGATTAAAAAGGAGACACACTGAAGCTTGAAAGGAACCAAGAGTACTTGCTGGGGTGCAATGGAAGAAAAGAGTAGGTAAGTAGGAAGGAGAAAGCTATTCGAGTGCCTTGAAACCAATGATCATGAGATTCTCTGTAGTACCAAGAGGATGAGCAATCATTGGAAGTTTTTGAGGAGTAGGGAGACATGAGGAGAAAATTGTAGGAAAATGATTTGAGTAATAATAACAACTGTGATATATGTTAAATGCTTACTATGTGCCTGTATTTAGTACTTTTTTAAATATTGGAGTCATACAAGATAATCAGGCTAGATATAGTCCCTTGTATTGAGCGCTTTCTGTGTGCAGAGAACTGTACTAAGAGCTTGGGAAAGTACGATACAACAATAAACAGACATATTCCCTTCCCACAATGAGCTTACAGTCTAGAGGAGGGGAGACAAATCAATACAAATAAATAAAATTACATATATGTACATAAGTGCTGCGGGGCTGGGAGAGGGGAGTAGCAAAGGAGCAAGTCAGGGCAATGCAGAAGGGAGTGGGAGGTGAGGAAAGGAGGGGCTTAATCTGTGAAGGCCTTTTGGAGGAGCTGTGCCTTCAGTAAGACTTTGGAGTGGGGAAGAGTAATTGTCTGTCAGATTTGAGGAAGGGAGGACCTTCCAGGCCAGAGGCAGGATGTGGGCTAGGGGTCAGTGTCGAGACAGATGAGATCAGGGCACACTGAGAAGGTTAGCACTAGAGGAGCAAAGCTTGTGGGCTGGGTTGTAGAAAGAGACAAATGAGGTGAGGTAGGAGGGGGTTAGGGTTATTTTACCATCTGTCTCCTCTGATAGATTGTAAACTCCTTGAAGGCAGTGACCATTGATTGATCTTTCTGATTATGTTGTATTTTCATAATTAGCACTTAACACATGCTTGTTACCTAGGAACTGCCTAATAGATTCCATAATAATTATAGTAATTATTATTATTGTTGTTGAGAACAGAATCAAAGAGGCCAGCATGGTATTTGGGAGACTGCAAGAGAGTATGTGGTGATAATAAGCCGTTCAGTTCTATAAGAAGTAAAAAGATCTACTTGATCATTGTGGTGTCTAACCTTCTAAATGACTGTGGATCTGTGGATGTGGTTAAAAAGATCATACTAATGACACTCCTTTCACACACACGTGAAAAGATTGTCCTTTTTTATGTTGGTGTATTTGCCTTTTGCAGACTCTGTTCTCACATTATCTTTTGAATAATAACAGCAATAATAGTGATGGTATTTGTTAAGCACTTACTATGTGCCAAGCACTGTTCTAAGCGCTGGGGGGGGATGCAAGGTAATCAGGTCATCCCACGTGGGGCTCACAGTCTTAGTCCCCATTTTACAGATGAAGTAACTGAGGCACAGAGAAGTTAAGTGACTTGCCCAAAGTCACACAGCTGACAGGGGCAGAGATGAGATTAGAGCCCATATCCTCTGACTCACAAGCCCTTGCTCTTTCTACTAAACCACACTGAGCAACCCCTCCCTTAATTGCTGCAGGCCAGTCTAGTCTCCCCTGGAAAGGCATTCCTTTACTCTCATGTCCATCCTCTGCAGTGATTTGGATATGTATTAGAATCACAGGTCCAAATCTTGAAAAAAACCTCATCTTTATCCACCACATTACTGTGGTTGCTGCTTCTACAGTATAACCTTGAATTTCAGACTGTAAAAAAAGAAATTTCAGTGCAATAAAATAGATGGTGCAATATAGGTATAAAATGAAGCTAACTCTTATACTTGCTAGCCATATTTCAAAACTGAATAGTGGTAGCTTAACCACTACTAGTCTTTAAATCAACACTTAAATATCTTTAAGGAACCTTACAATGAAGTCACTTGAGCTGTTTCTCTACTACAGATCAATTTGCTTATTTAAATCTATGTCTATGTTTTTCCAATTTAATAAACAGGATGAAGGTTTCTTATATGATAATACTTCTGAAAGTCAGTGCTCTCACATTCTTCTATACCCAGTACCATTTTAGAGCCTTGCTACCCCTTTTGAAGAATGGGAGCTATAAAAGGACAAAAATGTAATTATGTCTCATCTGACAGCTGCCATCCTCATTCCAGGAAAGAAGGCAATCCAATATATGCAAGGATATCACGGCAAGGCAAATAATGATAATATTGATATAATAAAAAAAATTATCAAGCTGCATAAAATGGACCAATTCATATGAGCTTTCATAGCCAGGAGAATAAGATTAAACTCTCAGGTCTCTATTTTCTATACAGACTTTAACTCCCTCCTCAGGTCAAGACTATTAAGCAGCAAACGAAATACAAATTGGTATTGGTTGCCTAACCAACTCCCCAATTAGCTCTCTCTCCCCTAGCTACTCTCATTTCTCTCCCAGCACAACCTAGTCTGCACACTTTACTCCAATATCAACCTACTTACTTACTTACTGTGCCTCAATCTCATCTCTTGCACCATCAACCTCTTCCTTATATCCTCCCTTTAAACTGGCACTCTCTCCCACTGTATATCTGACAGACTGCCACTCTCTCCACCTTCAAAACCCTCCTAAAATCATATCTCCTCCAGGAAGCCTTCCCTGACTAACCTTCCCTTTCCCCACTTGATACTCCCTCCTTTCTGCATCATCTATGCACTTAAGACTGTACCATCTAAGCATTTTGAAACACACCCCTCCATCTCTGTAGCACTTATGCCCGCATGTTTATACTATGTTGTTTCCCCTTACCAAAATTTACTTTAATGTCTTTCTCCTCCACTTGATCATCAGCTCTTTGAGGACACGGATTGAGTCTATCAGCTATACTGTACTCTCCCAAGTATTTAGTCATAGTGCACTGCAGGCAGTAAGCACTCAATAAATCTGATTGATTGATCACCTGTTGGTACCAGGTTCTACATATCAGTCTTCCAAAGCCATTCTGGACTTCTTAGTTCAGTTTTCTACATCTTTGTCTACCCTCGCATTAATGGATAACATACTGTCTAGGAAACAGAATAGGGTCTCAGCATTAAGGTTTGAATTATTCTTGAAATCTTTGGTTCTATATGAGGTTTCCCTGGTGCAAGTCTCAGTAATCTTCAGTTTTATTGTCAATCCATAGTTAAAGACATCAGCAAAGAGCAGTACTTGGTTGACCATCTCAAAGTTTTTTGATGATGCTTGTAGCTTGCACCAAAAGATTTCATTTTTGATCACAAGCATATTCCAACACCAGCTTCCTCATCATATCTTCAAGCATGTTTGCAGGTAACCATTTAAGCAGGATTGGAATTTCCACAGTCTTACATTACTGTGTTACTAATTGGGCAGACAGTGTGGCTTAGTAGATAGAGCATGGACCTGAGAGTCAGAAGGATGTGGGTTCTAATCCTGGCTCTTCTATGTGTCTGCTGTGTGACCTTGGGCAAGTCACTTCACTACTCTAGGTCTCAATTACCTCATTTGGAAAATGGGGATTAAGACTGTGAGCCCTATGTGGGACAGGGACTGTGTCCAACCCAATTTCCTTGTATCTACCCCAGCTCTTAGTACAGTGTCTGGCACATAGTTAGTGCCTAACAAATACCACAATTATTATTATTATTATTGTCATTATTATTATTATCAGATGGGGCACCTTCACCTTTGACTAGACTGATTATATTTTTGTGAAATTGCCTTATGATCTTGGTGAACTTCTTAAGGCAGCAAAATTTCCTTAGAAGTTACCAGAGTTCAGGTCTGTTGATGGTGTCAAATACTTCTGCTAGATCTACAGATAAGTATAGTCCCTCCCCCCAATTCTAACTCATACTTTTAGCACCCTTTCTCAATAGTGCTATTGAATTTTCATGCCGTATTACTGAAAACATCTCTCACTTGGAGAATGCTGCAAAGTTTTTGTTGGGCTTAGACACTTCCCTTCCCCTTAACTGACTTCATGGAGTGATTTAAGTCCTTTTCAATTTAGCATTATCTAATGCTAATGTACCTATTTACCTATCTATTTACCCACTATGTTGTACTTTCCCAAGGACTTAGTACAATGCTTTGCATACTATATAAGTGCTCAGTAAATACCTTTGGTGATTCAGTGACATCTATTTAGCATAAATAATAGAAAATATGTTAGCACAGATGCCTTTTTGTTAAATAGGATGTCAAAGATAACACTTTTAAAATGAAGTGCTGTATTTTGTGCACATAAGATTCTAATTCAAAATAATTGTTAGTACACATTTGCATTGCTAGTTTTGATCAGTTTGAGAGGAACTTGGGAACTCTTAATGCTCTTTAGATTATTTCCATGGGAAGCTATCCTTGGTTTAGCACTCTTTCACTAAACACTCTATTTGTATGGTACCAATTAAGAGTGATCACCAGGGTACAGAATATATTGAGGGTGGTGTTTCTTATTGCACTTCCAAATGTGTCATATTGCACAAATCATCTCTATTTTGCTCCATATATGCTATGATCATTTTAGGATAATCATGTGAACCACTATTTTGATTAATCTTTCTTGTCTCCCTAATATTCAATTAAGCAAAGTTTGCAGTATAACAATCCCAGGGAAACATTTAATCCCAGAGATATTTCAATGAATAGAGGCAGTGTGTTTCTATGAATTAATTCAGTGGTTTTCCCAGGGTTACTCATATATGGGAGACAATACATCCGTGAAAAATAGAGAGGCTCTGGAGCTCTGAAACTGTCCTCAGTACACTATTGTCAAATTATTTTAGAAAAACCTCATCTTCTTACCTTCAGGCCCATCTTGGAGCTTGAATTCAAAACTCAATTAAAGCAGGGGTTGGTTTCTTATACCTTGTTCTAGATAAGATTAGTACACATGAAATCAATACTTCATTGCCCACAGGGTCTTTCTGATGCTCAAAAATTTGCTTTATTTATTTATTTGGAATGTGCTTTGGACCAGAGTTAAAGTAAATTGGTATAAAAGGCCACAGAGGATCTTGGAAATACAATGCATTTTATAATTTCATTAGGTAGAAGGTCTCTGGGGAGGAAGGGTCTTAAGAGTGCACACCATTCAAAAATTCCTCCCAAACACAATCTGAGTAGAAAAAGAGTATGCTGTGATAAATAAAGCCTTCTCTACAAAAACAAGGAACTGGCTCTACCCAAATGTTTTTGTGGGGCTCCATTTTCTTCACCCACCAGTGCTACGTGATCTAAAGTACTTAACATTTCTGGCCATTGTAGGCATTAATAAAAGTAGAAAGATTTTAGATAGACTTTTTTCACCTTAGGGAAGGTTCCTTTAGATTGGAATGATTTTAACAAGTCAGACTTTGTCACCTTGGGGATGTGGAATACCAGAATTTTACCAGTCATGATATCTTCAGGACCCAACTGGAGACTAAAGGCAAAAAACCCAACAAATAACTTGGGGAAAGGTCAACCCTTATATGAGGCCTGCCAAGGAACTGATGAGGCATGAAAGAATCACTTTTGTGTCTGTTGTGGCCCTTCAGGAAAAACGTGACATGTGCAATAAGGAAAAAATGAGTGGAAAGACTCTAAAAGTTATCTTTCAGTCCTCAAAAGAGAAAGCTTAAATGATGGGTACCATGATTCTTTATTTCAAGTTGTTGCCATAAGACAACAATAGCACTCTGATACTCACCCGCCACACAGACCCCATGTAAATATCTCTACTATTTCCCCTATCTGTACTTTATTTTAATGCCTGTCTCTTCCTATAGAAGACAGGGAACGTGTCTACCCACTCTATTGTGTTGTACTTACCCAAGCACTTTTTACAGTGCTCTGCATACAGTAAACACTCAATAAATGCTAACTGACATTGATTGATTGGACTCAGAAATTGTACTCTTTACTAGAAGCAAATCTTAATACCCTAAACTATCTCTTTGTACTTTGCCATTCTTTGTTACCTTCTGAAAATTGTTTTCCTTTTGCATATTAAGAATTTAGAATTAGTTTTGACATCCATAATGACATTCTTTTGTATTTATATCTCCATTGGAATAATAGTCCTAAAGGGCTTATTTGGGGTCAAGCTTACTGTTGCCAATGGAGCTAAGTAAAATCTGTGGCTAAAGGACTAGATTCTTCCTTGCAACCTAAAGGAGGGTTTTAGGCTAACCATATCTTCACTGTGCATGTTAGGTTGAGTATATTTAGATCTCATGCAAGCTGCTCCTCAGACTTGTGTGAAATACAGCTGTGGTCCAAACAAGATGATGCTTTCACCACCCTGCCCTAAATCTGAGGTTACTGTGGTTCTAACCTGACACTGCAAGATCTTGTCTGATCTTTCAGTTTTTCAATTTGGAGCATCTCTGTTGGGCCTGTCAAAATAAATGATGAAATCTGGTAATTGACATTGTAGATTTCAGGAAACACAAAAGTTCTCAAAGAACTGCTTAAAGGCAAACACTTGTGTTTTGTGAGACCTTGGGCAAATAACTTAATTTCTCTATGCCATAGTTACCTCATCTGTAAAATAAGAATTAATGCAGTGAGCCCCACATGGGACATGGACTGTGTCCAACCTGATTATAGTTTACCCCAGTGCTTAGTACAGTGCCTGGCCCATAGTAAGCACTTATCAAATACCAGTAAAAAACACTTTATGAGATAGATTTATACCTGGTATTGTTAATCTGACTGATAATCACATTTTTATGGCTGCTAATTTTCATTATGTGCTATTACAGTAAATGTTGTTAGGTTTAATTGATGGAATTGTGTTAAGGGTACCCATTCATTAGTTCATTGGTCAGTGTAGCAATTTTCTCCTCAGTCAGTATAGCTTGGAGTGGAGAATGGGGGCGAAATGCTAGATTCATTTCCTGTTATTTTTTTAACAATTTCTAAGTCATATCCCCAGTTACACAGTGACTATGACATGATCAATGTGAAAATAATTTGGAGAGAGACTACCATGCAAGTATATATTAAAAGAGGAGTATTGTTATTATTGCTTATTAGCATAATCAAAAAGGACCCCTGCTTAGTGCACAAATGAGGCTAACATGGAGATTGTTTTAGAGACAGTTTTAAATTTAAAATTAGAGGAAAAGTACGTAATAGAAATTCTTGGCTTGAAAGATCTCCTTTGAACTATACTCCTAAATTTAATCCTAATTGATAATTTAGAAATATTGAAGATAAACAAAAGAATATCTTTTGATCTTCCAAAGGGAAAATGTTTGAGTAATCTGTATTTTTGATTCTCATTCCTGTAAACAGAACTACCCATATAAATCTCCCCTCATATCAGTGTGATCCTAGATCCCTTCATTTCCCTTGATAGCAATTGCTCATAGTGGGGAAGGGGATGGTGGTGAAAGCAATGACCTGATTAAAGAGCTCCTCCAATTGAAAGTGTTTCTTAGAGCTCCTTCAATGTAATGAAACTCAGTTACACTGCATTGAAGAGCAACTGAGATTTAATGCTGCCAAGCATGGCTTGTTATTGATATAGCACTTAAGTATGATCTATCACTATCTTATCCACTTCAGGATTAGGGAAAGGATGATACTTAAAATCAGCTTTACCAGCGGAGTCAGGAGCATGTGTTCTATGTTATTATTTATATATATCGGGCTTGGGAGTCAGAGGTTGTGGGTTCAAATTCCAGCTCAGCTGTTTATCAGCTCTGTGACTTTGGGCAAGTCACTTAACTTCTCTGTGCCCCTGTTACCTCATCTGTAAAATGGGGTTAAGATTGTGAGCCCCACGTGGGACAACCTGATCACCTTGTATCTACTCCAGCGCTTAGAACAGTGCTTTGCACATAGTAAGTGCTTAACAAATGCCATCATTATTATTATTATCTATGCATATATAAAAATACATATATATACTATAGAGAGAGTTGTCCTCCATAATCAAAGATGTTGCTACTGAGAGTGAAATCCTCTCTCTTTGTGCATGTAAGTATATACAACAAGACCATGAATTAGAAACAAAATGCAGTAATAATAATAATTATGGTACTTGTTAAGCACTTGCTCTATGCCAAGCTCTGTACTAAGCGTTGGTGTAGGTACAGTGCTCCAGTGCTTAGAACAGTGCTTGGCACATAGTAAGTACTTAACAAATACCAACATTATAATTATTATTATTATTACAAGTTAATCAGGCTGGACATAGACCTCGTCCCACATGGGGCTCAAAATCTAAGTCAGAGGGAGTAGGATTTAATCCCCACTTTACAGATGAAGTAACTGCAGCACAGAGAAGGACCACACAGCAGACACATAGCAGAGCCAGGGTTAGAATCCAGGCCCTCTGACTCCCAGGCTTGTGCTTTTTCCACTAGGCCTTGTGGCTTCTTGTACCTGAAGTGCTTTTCATAATTACAGCTCTACCCTTTCATCTCATTCCATGACCAAGTGGGAACATAACTGGTAGAGGGATGAGACAGTGCGAGTTGTGTGCTGTGCAATCCCCCGTTGTTGGGCAGGGATTGTTTCTGTTGCCTAATTGTACATTCCAATCGCTTAGTACAGTGCTCTGCACCACACAGTAAGCGCTCAATAAATATGATTGAATGAATGAATGAATGAATACACTAGCACGCTAATCAGTTCCTTCATGCAGGTTTTCGGTGCTGCATCTCACCACCAAGTCTCATCTACTGTTCTTGGTGAGAAACTCCATCATCAATAATTAGTGCCTCCCATTGCAAAGGTTACATCTCATTAGGCACATAGTCATTTTTGAACATTTTATTCTCTGTAAATGTAAATTCAGTTCCCTACCTAGGCCCTCATTTCACCACCCTATTCCCTTCCTTCCTTCTGCAACACCTATCCACTTGTGTGTATGTCCCTTAAGCACTTTGACACTCACACCATCCCCGACCCCACAGCACTTATCTATAGATCCTTATACACTGCTGCTTTCCCTATTTGTAATTTATTGTATTGTCTATCTCCTACATTGGAATATAAGCTCTTTGAAGGCAGGAATCATGTCTACCAACTCTATGGCATTGTACTCTCCCAAGCACTTAACACAGTGCTCTTCAAACAATCAATCAATGATATTTATTGAGCACTTACTGGGTGCAGAGCACTGTACTAAGCACCTGGAAGAGTACAGTACAACAAATTGGTAGATGTATTCCTTGCCCACAAGGAACTTATAGTCTAGAGGGAGAGATGGACATTAATATAAATAAATTATGGATATATACATAAGTGCTTTGAGACTGAGGGTGGGGTGAATATCCAGGGCTTAAAGGATACAGTTCCAAGTGCATAGGTGACATAGAAGGGAGAAGAAATAGGGGAAAAAAGAGCTTAATTGGGGAAGGCTTCTTGGAGGAGATGTGATTTGAATAAGGCTTTGAAATAATAATAATAATGATGGTATTTGTTAAGCGCTTACTATTAGCCGAGCACTGTTCTAAATAATGGGGTGGACACAAGGTAATAAGGTTGTACCACGTGGGGCTCACAAACTTAATCCCCATTTTACAGATGAGGTAACTGAGGCACTGAGAAGTTAAGTCACATGCCCAAAGTCACACAGCTGATAAGTGGCAGAGCTGGGATTAGAACTCACGGCCTCTGACTCCCAAGCCCGGGCTCTTTCCACTAAGCCATGCTGCCTCAAAGTGAGGACAGTGGCAGTCTGGTGTATATTAAGGGAGGAAGGGGGAGTTCCAGATCAGAGGGATGATGTGGGAAAAGAGTCATTGGCGTGATAGAAAAGACTGAGGCACAGGCACACAGTAAGCACTCAGTAAATACCATTAATTGATTGGCTCACCTGTTAATAAGTATAAACCCTCAAAATCTGCTTTGTCTGCAATGAATCAATCAAGCAGTGGTATTTCTTCAGCACTTACCGGGTGAGAGCACTGTATTAAGTGCTTGAGCATGCAGAAACAGTGTTTGCCATTCTGCTGGAGTCTGATCTATTTTTCATGAAGAAAAAATTCTGTGCAGTAGATCATGTCAAGAGCTTGCAGTTGCAAGATTTAATTCAAACCCTAAAGATTCTAATGACTATATATCTGATATTAAACGGTGAAAGCAAATAGGACTTTGACTTGCTTCAGATTATAAGAAACCAACACTTTATCAATATATAAATATTGACATCGTAGAATTCAGAGACAGAAAGAGAGTGGAGAGTATTCAAGATTGGGAGTTAGGAGAACTGGGCTCTAGTATTGACTCTGCCACTTGTCTACTACTGTGTGACCTTGGTTGGATGACTTCTTAACATTTCTAGGCCTCAGTTTCTTCATCTGTAAAGTTAGGCTAAAAGATCTGTTTTCTCCCTTCCTTTCAGACCGTGAGCCTTGTGTGGGATAAGGACTTTTTCTGAGCTGAATATCTTATATTTACCCCAGTGTTTGGTACATAATAAGTGCTTAATGAACACTTTTATACTTGTAAATTCATAGTTTTAAAAGCTACATGGCTATATGCGATCTGTTTCCACTGGCTCTAAACCTCTTTTCCCACAGTCTCTTGCATTAAAATTCACTTACAAAGGTGTTTTAGAGCTACTTCAAATAAGGAAATGCCCTACCTGAACTAACTTTAAAATGTATTTTAAAGTGAGTTTTAATGCCAGAGGATGGCCAACTTTTTACCATCCCCCCTGAGGACAGAATAAGAAATTCTATGGCAAGAGATGCAGTTTAAACATAGAAGAGAGCTGCTTGACAGCAAAGGATCGGAAAATAGAACAGGTAATTGAGGGAGGTAATTCAATCACCTTCCTGGAAAATTGAAGTGTCTTAACCAGACCAAACCATTTTTATTTTTTTTTTATGGAGCTAACTTTTGGCAATGGAGATTTTTTTTCTAGAAACATTGACCTTTCAGGAAGGAAGGACTTCAGGATCTCTTGCTTCCTGGCTTCCTGCTGAGTCATTCCCTGCCAGCGTTTCTGTTGGGCTTTATTCAGAGAACTCCACATAGTTAAAAGTGAGTATTTGGGCATGTTCTGTATTTATAGAACTGTCTGTTTTTCCTGAAGGTTTACCTATGTACTTTTTCTAAATGATATTTTTTAAGCACGTCTTATGTGCCCAGCGCTGTACTAAGCCCTGGGGTAGATACAAGCTAATCAGGTTGGACACAGTCTCCGTCCCACGTGAGGGTCACAGTCTTAATCCCTATATTACAGATGAGGTAACTGAAAAATACGGAGAAGTTAAGTGACTTAAATAAGATCACACAGCAGACACATGCCAGAGCCAGGATTAGAACCCAGTAGAAAGTTTTATAATTATTTATGGAGGGTTGTAAATTTAGTGAAGTATATGTGGATGTGGTTTGGCTTTTCGTTCTCTCATCTTCTTTATTAAAACATTGTCTAAGGATATTGTGGCAATTAACAATCATGAGGGAAACAATTTCCCACCAGTTCTTCCATCAATGCTGGCAGACCAGCTTTCACTGAATGCCCTATAAATCATTAATTTAATCTTATGTGAAGGAACTGTGGTCTTGGATCTGTTAAAGAACTTTAGTGCCAAAATGGTACATGTGGGAGGGCCAGGTTTAGGATGTGTTCATTCCCATTTTGACCACTATTAATAGTTACTTATGAAGTGGGAAAATTCCTCTACATGTCTACATGTATTTATTGAGCCCACAGGGTACACAGTATAATTTGTTGAACTGCCATCCTGACACTACTAAGTCTTTAGTGTCAAAAAAACCAAAACAAAAAACAAAAAAATCTTAGGGAAAGATTATGAATCTTGGGCTAGGAGACTGGAGATAGCCCTGAAGCCTGGAGCAATATTCATACAACTTTTGCAAAATTGCTTCTGTGTAAAGATGATCAAGGTGTTAGATGGCTCTCCTAGTGGCTCCTTCCTTAAGATTTTGTTGATTTGATAATGAAGATAAATACTCGACAGGGCTTTTTCTTTTCTGAAAAGTCACCACCCACATATATTATTTATAGAGTTTATGAAAATGAAAACTATCAATCTTTTCCATTTAGCAAGCATAGTCTGAGTCAGGCATTTTTTTCTTCCATATTCCAACATAACTAAGTGGAGAGATTTAACCAGGTGAATGTTACTCAGTATAAAGAAAGGAAAGCTTGAATTGGAAAAACAGAGGTGCTATGTTTCAGGGGGTTAAAGGAAATAGAGCACTATGTTTATGAAATTCTACCTGGAAGCATTTGCATCTTTCTGAGCCCCACCCACAAGCCTCACAATACTTATGTATGCATCCATAATTTATTAATATTAATGGCTGTCTCCCCATCTAGACTATAAGCTCCTTGTGGTCAGGGACTGTCTTTACATACTATGTTCTATTGTACTCTTCCGAGCACTTAGTACAGTGCTCTGCACAAAGTAAATGATTGATTGATAATAAAATTCTGAGCTTACTTTGGATTTTTAATTTTTCTATTTAGACTATTTAAATCATGTTATCCCTTTTCCTCTGAGGCTGACAATTCTGAAGCACAAAATGGGACTTATTTCCTCCTGCTTATTCATTCTCTCAGGAAAATAACATAGGGGAAATCTATCAAAGACTTTCCTATTCAAAGGAAGAAAACCACTAATCACTTTTTGCAATTTGAGGCCTAATCATTTTCCTGCCTTGATTTTTATCTCTTTCCCCGCCTTGATTTTTATCTCTTTCCCCATGGCCCTAGTATATGATTTTTTTCACTCTTTCAAGTCCTCCAGATTCGGCAGTAGAAGAAATAAGATGGTACTGTGGAAAAGGCTTTGGGTTAGGAATAAGGAGATCTAGACTATAAACTCATTGTGGACAGGGAATGTGTCTACCAACTATGTTATATTGTACAACTACTTAGTGCAGTGCTCTACACACAGTAAGTACTCCAATACCATTGATTGATTGATTGACCTGTTGCCCATTGCCCCTAACCTGCTATGTAACTTTTGCCCAACTGACATTATTTCCTTGAATTGTAGTTGACTCACTCACAAAAATAATTTGTTTCTTATCTACTTATGAAAAAGTTGTTGAAACTAAGGCAAATACTGTTTACATGGTGCTATGAGTTCCCTAAAGTAGGGTATTTTTAATAAATTCCTAGTAATTCTCCCAGAAAACATTTTCTTTGACCTTTATTCCTGCCTATCCTTCCTACCCTCTTTATGCATACTATCCACCCTTTCTGATTTACAGTTTGTCTCTCAGATGGACTGAAAAGCAAAGAAAGGAAAATTCTGTGGGTCTTTATGTTGATGTACTGTTTTTATTTTTTGATTTTACTGTAATTGAAGTAACTCCTAGGGTTTTAATGCAACCAGCAATTATGTAATGTTAGGTAGATGCAGGTTCATTGCTTATGTGTGCCCCATGTTCAACAAGCAGGGTGGACATTGACAACTCTGCTATACCTCATAAGATACATATGACTTTACATGTTTTATATCAGGGACACAATGTAATGGGATGCTATCATGGATGCCATTTTGCAGAATAAAGGAAATTTTGCAGTATCTTAGAGAGTTTCTCTGAGGTGACCCCTGAATTTCTCACTTCTTCCTAAACCTGAAAAGTAGCATGGCCTAGTGGACAGAGCATGGGCCTGGGAGTCAGAAAGACCTGAGTTCTAATCCTGGCTCTACCATTTGTCTGATATGTGACCTTGGGCAAGTTACTTAATTCTCCAAACCTCAGTTACCTCCTCTGTAAAATGAAGACTAAGAAGTTTGCGAACCCCCAGTTTGTACCAACCAGGATCTTCATGGATCGGGGGAGCCTCAGTGACACGTAGTAGAAGTCAAATCACACCTCTGATCATCAAGGTTACTGTGAAAAGTTTTTTACTTAGTTTTATCAACATACAAGGGAGTGACACATACACACACTCTCACTCCCTCCACCACATAATGGTCACTATCAGTCTGTGGTCAAAGGAGCCCATTCTGCCAGTGCTTCTTCTGCTGCTTTGGAGTACTGCTCTCCTGCTGCTTCAGTGCTTGGTTCTTTGTGCATCTCAGCATGCCTCTCTCTGCATGCTTCTGCTCCTGGTGTCTCCTTGCTGCCTCCACATGCCCTTCTTTCAGCATGGCCCCTTTTGCCATTCAAAGCACCCACCTTTACTCTGCCTTAGGTGTCACAGCTGGGGCTTTAAATGACAGTCATTGATTGGTCCAGGCCCATTACTGGGTAGAACAAGGAGAGAAAGCCCCATCTTCCTCCATGCTCTGCCCTCACAGGCCTGCAATCACCTGCTCTCAAAAAAAGCCCATCACTGCCTTTGCAAAGTCTCTTCCTTGTTGCTGTTCACTGGTGGGCTCACCACAAAGACTATGAGGCCCATGTGGAATATAAGGGTCAAACCTGATTAGCTTGTATCTACCCCCAGAGTTTACTTAATACATCCCTGGCACATAGTAAGTGCTTCATCATAAACCGTAAGTCCAGTTGTAAACGGTAAGATTATTGTAGGCAGGGAATGTGTCTACCAACTTTGTTATATTGTATTCTCCCAAGCGCTTAGTATGCTGCTCTGCAAACAGTAAGCACTTGATAAAAGTATGATTGATTTATAAAAAACATAAAAACAACAAAAAAACCTTTTATGTTTATGGATTTACAGGAACTCTGTGGAGGGAGCCTTGTCAGAAGAATGCTTGGCACCAGAAGTTTAAAAATGGGCAGAAAGGCATCTCATACTGTAACTGAACCACCCAGGGATTAGGCCAACTGTAACTGGACTACCCTGTATATAACCAGATGACTGGTAATGAGAAACAGAGAGAGCAGGTTTGTTGCTCCTGACTTTGTGCTGGGGGCAACTTCATGCCTCTTACTTTCAACCATGCATCAGGTTTTTCTCTCCGTTTTCTCTCTCTCCCACCACACCCCTGTCACTTTCTCACTATAGCAAATGAAAAAGGTAAAACTTGTTTGTGACTTGGGTCGGTGGGTTGAGTGAATATCACTGAGTGTTTTGCCTTTGATTTTGTGAAGTTCATGCTGGGGAAGGGTTATAGGGGTAGACATGGCTAATAGCTGTTGGATAAGAAAACATATGATAACTCTGGGCAGCATTCAAGTAGTCCTTCAACCACCTTCTCACTTCCATTAATCATTGATTAACAGTATCACCAACAAGGGATCTGTGGGAGTTAACGACAAAGCCCCATGAGATGCTTTAGTGAGCTGACAACTCTGTTACTTAAAGAATGAGGAATATTAAGTGCAAGGAAGAAAAGGGAAGCTGGATTCAGGAATTAAGTTTTTTTCTACTTATGGTGAAGTTTGAAAAACAGACTAGAACTTTATTTAAATTCAATTTGGAAACACCTGGAAAGGATGACCATTTATCTGAGTCAACACTACGTACGTGCAGGTTACGAATATCCATAATTACATATTCTATTACCTAAGGGGGAAAAAAACTCATGCAGAACTGTGTTCATGTGCTGAATGTGGGTTAGAACACATTCAAGTTTGAGGTGAGACTGCGGCTTAATTTCAAGACACTTTGAAGAATATGGGTTACCTTGGGATTGGTGTCATGCACTCTCAATATGTTAAAGTCAAATCCATTCTGAGATGCACAGAGAAACATTGGGAGTGTTTAATTGTAGTAAATGAAAATGGAAAATCTAAGATCAAATAGTCTTTTTAAAGGAATGTGTTTGTGTTCCAAAATGTGTTAGTATTTTCCCACCCCAGGGAGAAAGGATGTGACCATTAAATTCCTCCAAAAAGAAGACTGCATGGGTTGGGAGTTCGATCTTTGAGCCTTTTTTTTGGTGTTGCTGTCTCTCGTATGCCACCTTGAGCCATCTCTCTGAATTCCACGATGCATGTTTTTATATATTGATTATCAAAATCTTTGATTCCGTTAGGGTTTCTCTGGTGTAGACCAACATATCCATTTTCTTTGGCTTTAGCATCAGCCCAAAGTGCCTGGCTTACTTGGCAGAGCAGCTCAGAATTATTTGTGTATCTTCCTGGTTGTGTGCCTCTAGGGTGCAATCACCGACTTACAGCAACTCTTGAATAAGTGTTTTTATAAGACTTTAGATGGTACTTGTAGCCTATTTATTTGGAAGAATTTCTCAGAGAATCAGAAGTATATTCTACTACCAGAGTGTTCCTCCTCCATGCTTGTAGATCTCAGGAGAAATGCATCAAGTCTACGTGGTTTTTGCCATTATTTATTATCTGTCGTCTGTATTGACATCTTCCATAGTTGGGGCAAATGCCATGGGTTTTCATGTTGGTAGGTGTTTCTATGCTTTGCAAGGCCTCAACTCAATTTTAGAAAATGTTTTCAGAAGAATAGTGAAGAAATATTGCTATTTGTGTAGGAATCCCTCTTTGTGATGAAGCTAAATCCTGCTTTTTTAATTCGGATGTGTTATGATTCTGTGTGTAGGGCCATGTAACTTCTTTAGTGATCTGTAGAAAACATTAGCTTGGAGGTCTTATGAATAGCCTTGGATTTCTACCACTTTAACATCCCACCATTAGTTGTGCATGTCACTTAATGTCACTACTTTCATGTCAGGAAGTAGGTTTCTATGAAACCCTTCCTTTTGACAGGATCATGTAGTGCTACATGGTGTTATTGCAAGGAGTATTTTTATCTGAGACACTTTAATCAAATCCATCTTTGTAGTTCTCAGAATAATTATGACAACTGTGGTATTAATAGCTTCTTAAATGCAAAAGTACTGGGTTAAACACTGGAGTTCTTAATGCGGATCATATCGGACACTGTTGCTGTCCCACAGGGGGCTCACAATTTGAGGTGTTGAGTGCAACTGTTTTAACCCCATTTGGTTCCACAAATGTTTATTGTCATTTTGGAGTATGACTTGTTTATCTGGTAAAGTCCTCGAAGATGATTGGAAAGGCAGCTGCAGTTTCTCAGCACCTTATCCCTTGGTTTTAACTACATTAGTCGCTGGTGTAATGACAAGAGGGCAGAGCTGGGGAAGAGAGAGCTGGGACATTCTTGTGGGCCTGGCTTCTACGCCTCCCTCAGCGGCTTCTTTGTCCCACTTTACCAAAACCCTTTACCTGCCGGCCTTCTCTCTTTCCCCTAGAGGGACACAGGAATCTGGGACATGGTCTAGTGGAAAGACCATGGACCTGAAAGTCAGAGGACATGGGTTCTATACCCAGGTCATGGGTTCGAATCCCAGCTCTGCCACTTGTCAGCTGTGTGACTTTGGGCAAGTCACTTAACTTCTCGGTGCCTCAGTTACCTCATCTGTAAAATGGGGATTAAGACTGTGAGCCCCACGTGGGACAACCCGATTGCCCTGTGTCTACCCCAGTGCTTAGAACAGTGCTCGGCACATAGTAAGCGCTTAACAAATACCAACATTATTATTATTATTAGGTCTGCCACATGACTGTGTGTGACCTTGGGCAAGTTGCTTCATTTCTCTGTGCCTCAGTTCCCTCATCTGTAAAATGGAGATTAAGATTGTTAGCCCCATATGGGACACAGACTGTGTCTGACCTAATACCTTATATCTACCCCAGCCTTAGAACAGTGCTTAGCACATAGTAAGTGCTTAACAAATGCTACAGTTATTACACTCCAAATGCATATGACCATTCATAATGAGTTGGGACAATCACCATGATCCTACCCCTGCAAGGACCCAGGAGGCAGCATTGTGAGGCTACAGGGGTTGTGTGAATGGAGGAGAGTGTGGTAGGGCAATGGACCTGGGAAAAAATGGTGGTTTTGAGTTTTCAGAAATATTTTCTCGGTTCCTGTGTTCCATTGATTCATTATGTCAGAAGATTAGCAGATATTCTAATCAATCAGATTCCGAAGCAACCAATCAGAGGATATGGGTTATGAGTATGTCATAATAATAATTATGGTATTTGTTAAGGACTTACTATGTGCCAGGCACTGTTCTAAGCACTGGGGTGGATACAAGCAAATCAGGTTGGACACAGTCCATGTTCCACATGGAGCTCACAGTCTTAATCCCCATTTTACAGATGAGGGAACTGAAGCACAGAGAAGTGAGTGACTTGGCCAAGATCACACAGCAGACAGATGGTGGAGTCAGGATTAGAACCCATGACCTTCTGACTCCCAAGCCCATGCTCTATCCAGTAGGCCATGCTGCTTCTCATAAATCTGCTTGTCATAAATCAACCCCTTCAACTGGGTGGAGGACAATTAGATATGGGTGCCCAGGGATGGTCCTAATCCAATCCATTCCATCAAACCTACCTTGCACAACCTGCACCTGAATCGTGTTATCCTCTCCCCTTCCCCAATTTTACAAATGACAAAACTGAGGTTCAGGGTGGTTAAGTGACTTCCCTAAAGTCACACGGCAGATCAGTAGTATAGCTGGGACTTGTTCCAACGGGGCTGCTGTAAATTTTGCTGCCGAGCTCCTTCAAGTTGCTTTCATTATCCCAGAATGCAAGTCAGCCATCTTGGAGAGTTGGAGGTTACTTTTCAGCGTAGTGTCACTGTGAACTTGGAGTATAGCAGACAATGGTCTCACCAGGAATTTGTTCTAAGGATGGCTATGTAGAGTCTTCAGATCACTCTGCTGCACTAGGATATAGTCAGTGAGACACCATTTTAGATCGTGGATGCCTAATAAAAGGGAAGATGGTGTTGGTGATCATACGATGGTGTTAGCACTCATTGAGTCACAATATGTGACTGCTGTTTAGTTTGCCAACCCCATGTGATCAGATAACATTTTCCATATGCACTGGAGAGTGGGGATAACCCATTATAATCAGCTTGTCAGATGTTTACACTCCTATAATGAGTCTATGTAAATTTTTGAGCATTTTTCCTAAGTTTGGCAATGGAGGGTTGGGGGAGCAATATGTGTTGATGGTGGCAAAACACTTGTTTCAGTCACCAAGTGGTTACTTGTATCTCTCTGAGCAGATTTGGAAGGTCAGATACTAGTGATTTTGTGATTGTGAAATCAATCACTAATAGCCACTAAGCTGAAGAAAGGAGGCCTCTTCAACAGAAGGAGTATTCAGTGTCCATCTCTCTGTGCTCATCACATAGTGTCCTGGTCATGTGGGCTTTTTTGCTGATAGTTACTCAGTTATTACCAACAAATGGGTGTTGCTGTTTCCAGGGAAAAATACTAATGCTGTTCCCCCCCAGTCTTGCAATCAGCTCTATCTATCTTTGGGGGGAAATTGTAAACATTGTGGAAAATGCAAGCGGGAATGATCCATTTTTGATCAATACCATCTAATCAATTTTATTTCATCTTATTTTAAACATTTTATGTTAATTCTGGTATATGTAGCAATTAACCCATCAACTTACCCTCATTGTTTTCCAGGGCAAAAGTAATGGGATTATCAGTACAGTTTCCCCAAGCTGCTTAAATTTATATTTTGTATTTTGTGGTGTAATCTCCTTGTCTTTGCCTATTTATTAAATTGCCTTTAAATGACTAGAATGTCACTTCCTCAGCACTCTTTTTCCCCGTTTTGTGGTGAACATACCTCCTCCTCTCATCTCCCCAATCTTCCTTCAGTGTTTACCCTAAAATGATGCATAATAATAATGATAATTATGGTAGTCAAGCATGGTTCTAAGGATTGGGGTAGAGGCAAGTAATCAAATTGGACACAGTTCCTGTCCCACATGGGGCTCACAGTCTTAATCCACATTTTACAGGTGAGCTAACTGAGGCACAGAGACATTAATTGATTTGCCCAAGGTCAGAGAGCAGACAAGTGGTAGAGCAGAGATTAAAACTCAGGTCCTCTGACTCCCAGGTCTATGCTCTTTCCACTAAGCCACACTGCTTCACAGATGATGCATATGCGCCAGGATCACTTGACATTGTCATCTAAGGCTCTATCTTGGATAGGATGTTATGTTTTAAATGATGACCACTGGGAAGCAGTGTGGCTCAGTGGAAAAGAGCCTGGGCTTCGGAGTCAGAGGTCATGGGTTCGACTCCCAGCTTTGCCACTTGTCAGCTGTGTGATTGTGGGCAGGTCACTTCACTTCTCTGTGCCTCAGTTACCTCATCTGTAAAATGGGGATTAACTGTAAGCCTCACTTGGGATGACCTGATTACCCTGTATCTCCCCCAGTGCTTAGAACAGTGCTCGGCACATAGTAAGCGCTTAACAAATACCAACATTATTATTATACATCCTTAGCAGATTCTCTCATTCTCTACCAGCTTTTCAAGGGTCCTAGAGACTCCTAAGCTAAAAGAAAAAAAATGGGCTTTATGTTAAGTTTACAAGAATATGCAAATGTTCACATTCTTTCTCCTCCCAGTACATTGAACACATCTACCAACTCTGTTGCATTGTACTCTCCCAAGTGCTTAGTTCAGTGCTCTGCACACAGTAAATGTTCAATAAATACGATTGATTATATGGCTTTCTTGTATTGTAATGTTTCCTTGTGAAGACAGAGAAGCCTTAAAAGAAGTGGGAGGGAAGCACACATTCATTCAGGAATGAGTGGCTTTCCAGGGTTTTTTCACTACCCAAACAAAATGGCTAACACTAAAATCCCTTGTGGGGTTTAACATGAGGTGACTGGTTTGCTTTTGTTCACTTCATTCATTCATTCATTCATTCAATAGTATTTATTGAGCACTTACTGTGTGCAGAGCACTGTACTGTTTGGAATGTACAAATCGGTAACAGATAGAGACTTGACTCTTCAGTCAGAACTGAGCACCCCACCTACACCACAGAGATGAAGGCTTGAAATCACTAGTGCAGCTTAATGAGGCATGTCCAAATACCTGGCATTCATGACAATCTGTTTCTAAAACTTAAAAAAAAATAAATATTTCTCATATTAATAACTCTAAACAAAATTGGAATAGGCGCTCATTTCCTTTGGAAGCTTTCAATACCCCTTCTTTGCATGCTGGAAAGATTTACTGGTGCCTTACCCACCACCTCTCTTTTTCTAAATTTTGTCCTCATTTGCAGACTCAGTCAGAATGTGACTTCTTTTGACCTCAGCTGGAAGAGAACTATATTAGAAAAGTAGCTTTTTCAAAGGACAAATGGCAGCTCTCGAGAGCTTTTCAAGTTTAATAAGCAGGGCTTTGGGAGAGTCATTTGACTAAAGTCATCACCAAGATAGAGTATTTAAAATGTGTTTGGCTTTCTTGCATGGGATCAACAAAAGCCTCCCAAATCAAGGGCTTTATAGAGCTCTGTGTGTGAGAATATTCTCAAATAATCAGGCTACAAGAAAGAGATGTTTTGGGAAGAATTAAAAAAAATCACTTTCTAGGTTTAGGTTCTTTGTTATGCTATTGAATTTTTTTCCTTCCTGCTTTCTAGTCCTTTTCCCTCATACAGCTTCTGGCTCTCCCCTTAAGTCACACTACACTTGACCATTATGTCTGTGAAATGGGCTTTGTGAGGAGTTTGGAAAAAAGGACTCTGTAGTTATGTGTATTTTTCCCACCAGCCCTAAACAGAAAACCTTCTCCATAGTGTGTCAGATCACCAGCTCTACATATTTATTAATTCCTAAAAAGCTAAAAGCTTACTGTGCTGTCCTTAAACCCTGCTGTTCTGTACACCATATTAAAAAGCAGGAGGATAATATATGATCTTAAAAAAAGGACATGCATTTCTTGTTCTATTATCTTATCTAGCAAAACGGTAGCTCCCTGGGTTTATCTTATTTAGGATATAACAAAGGTCTAGTTTCCAGGAAGTACAATAGCTCTAGAAGATCTACTTCTTCTAAGATACCCTACGGGCAGCAACAGAATATCAATATGTACAACAATAGGAAATGCTTTGCAATATATCCAACACAAAAGATAAATATTTTTACTAATATTTTATTTCCATTCAGCCAAGGGACAATTTAGAAATAATGCCATCCTAACCAGACAATGGAGGAAAATGAGAGCATTAGCAAAGCCATTGTTTTGAATCCTGGCTGTCAGTCATCTTGATTGAAAGAAAACCAGAGATATCCAGGGGTATAATAAAATGTTGTATGAAAGGATGCAGTATTTGTAGGATGTAATAAAGCCTGTTTAACTTCATTTCCAATGCCACAAATTCCAAGAGAATGAGTCCCATTTTCTGTTTTCTTACGCCTCAGGATTTGTTCAAGACACCTTCTTCCCTGGAAATTACTGAACATAAAAAGGCATATAGTTAAAATTGAAAACATTTTTGAGTCATGGGAAACAAAATACAAGTTTGTTTACTGTTAATCTTCTAGTTACCCATGAACATTTTACAAGAGAAATTATTGATTGTGACCGATTAAATGAATATTTTCGAGGTCAAATCCGTATTATTTCATGGATTAGTTTTCACTGGTTTTGCTGGTTTTCTGAAGGAAGACAGCATGAGTTTGCTGACTGACTATTCCTAGGTCACAACCTGTATCTGAACAATTCAACTGTCCATTCTATTTAATATTATACAATTTTTGCAGAAACCCACTTGAAAAATCAAATATTCAGGTATTTTGTATTTTTCATCCATTTTCACCCTTTAAAGATGCATGTTTTAAATAAGCAAAGAAAACAGATTTACTCATTATTAGACAGAAAGCTTCTCTACCTTCAGAAACCCTAAACCTGTCCAGTCCCAAGGCGAGGGATGTCATTTTCATAAACTAACAGTAAATCCAAGCTTTCAGGACTCTGAGATGTGTTGGGAGACTGATAACTACAGTGGTTCTCTCATTCTTGCCCACTACTGTCCTTGAGGAAACTGCCTTACCAATGTTTAAACATAGGGATGGTTCAGGTGGTTTGGGCTTGTTGCCAAACAAGAGACTCTTCCAGCAGTCTCTTTATGGTTTTGTTTAATTTACCTGTTTAATTGTTCTTTCCCTGTGTGCCTCCTCCTTTAAATTGTGAGGTTCCTTAAGGACCAGTGACCTTATTTGAATCATGAGCCAGACATCTGTGCCCAATGTTCACTTCAACTATACCCAGGACACATATTATACATTCCTCAAAATTGTGGGTCCATTGTGAGCCATTGTATCATGCGTATGTTTTCCCATATAAATAAATGAAATTTGCTAGTTTCTTGTTCCAAAACCATCCCCAACATGATGACTGAGCCCTTACAGGTATGGACCACTCCCTGCCACCACCTATTTATAGGGACTTTTGTGAACCCCAAACAAGGCCCCAAGCCCCCATCATATATATGTATACATTTATATAAAACCAGTGGCTTGCAAGGTCCCACTCAAACTGTGCTTCTATCACCATTTCCTGCAGAAAAGGGGCAGGGAAAAATATTAGGGGACCATGATAGCCATTCATCCGAATCCTGGCCCCACCTCCTTGTCCCAGTGGTGATGAGCCAGTTCAGGTTAATCCAGCTATGTTCCCTCTTGCTATTCTTTGTTAGTTCAGTGCAGCTAAGAAGGCCTGTCACCTTAGAGACCTGAAACTGCTAAAGCCTAGAGTATATGCACTATAGTGAGGGGTAACAATTCTCCATCAAGCCACCATTCCTCCCTCCCTGTCCTACTGAAGACAGTCCATAATTGAGGAAAGAGAAATTAGTCCATGGCTGCAGTTTTTGAATGGAAAGCAGAAGAGTCAGGGCTGGGGAGTGATGCGGAGCAGCTGAAAGGGTTTCTCTAAATATCAGCTAAAGGCAGCACAGAATCAGGATAGGAAGAAGTGCGTTCCATCTCTCTCATTCCCACTCCATCTTTGCTACCTCCCTTCCAAGCCTCTGCCAAAGTCCAGCACTAGACTGAAATCTCCTTGAGGTCAGGGATTGTGTCTACCACCCTAATTGTCCTGTACTCTCCCAAGTGCTTAGGACAGTGCTCTGCCCACAGTAAGCATTCAGTAAATACCATTAATCAGTTGGAGAGGCCAACCTGCAAGTCACTGATTGGGAAAGGTGGCGGTGGACAGAAGGGAAGAGGGGAAGGAGAAAGAACTGTCTTCCCTGCATCAGGTAGGTGGGGCGTATGATACTGGGCTATGTCAGCAATTAGTGCAATGTCTGGATATTTTGTATTGTGGTTGCTCAGAACCTGGGGTAGATACAAGAAAATCAGCTCAGACACAGTCCCTGTCCTACACGATGATGATGATATTTGTTAAGTCCTTACTATGGGCCAAGCCCTGTTCTAAGCACATGGCACTCACAGTCTAATTAGGAGGGAGAACAGGCATTTCATCCTTATTTTATAATTGAGGAAACAATGACACAGAGAAGCTGAATTGGTGAAGATTACACAGCAGGAGCAAGTGGCAAATCTGGGATTAGAACCCAGGTCCAGAGAAGGAGCATGGCCTAGTGGAAACAGCCTGGTCCTCGGTTCTAATCCCAGATCTGCCACTTGCCTGCTGTGTGAACCTTGGGCAAGCCACTTGATTTCTCTGGGCCTGTTAATGATGATGATGATGGTATTTGTTAAGCCTTTATAGTATACATATATATATATTTATCTATATTATGGTATTTGTTAAGTGCTTACTATGTGCCAAGTACTGTTCTAAGTGCTGGGGTAGATACAAGGTAATCACTATGGGGCTCACAGTTTTAATCCCCATTTTACAGATGTGGTAACTGAGGCACAAAGAAGTTAGGTGGCTTGTCCAAGGTCACACAGAAGAACAGAAAACAAGTGGCAGAGTCAGGCTTAGAACCTTCATTCTTTGATTCCCAAGGCTGTGCTCTTTCACTAAACCACACTGTTTCTCTACTTTACTATGTACCAGGCATTATACTAAGCGCTGGGTATCATGCAAGCAAATCGAGTTGGACACAGACCCTGTCCTGTGTGGGGCTCACAGTCTCAATCCCCATTTTACAGATGAGGTAACTGAGGCACAGAGAAGAGAAGTGACTTGCCCAAGGTCACGCAACAGACAAGTGGCAGCCAGTGGCATTAGAACCCATGACCTTCTGACTCCCAGGCCCATGGTCTACTACACCGTGTTGCTCACCTGTAAAATGAATATTCAATACCTATTGTCCCTCCTACTGTGAGCCCCATGTGGGACCTGATTATCTTCTATGTACCCCAGAACTTAGTACAGTGCTTGGCACATAGTAAGTGTTCAATAAATACCACAATTATTATCAGTATTACTAGGATCTGACTGTATGATATGCAAAACTCCATATCAGTGCAGGAGAAATACCTGATGTCTAGTAGAGACATTTGAGAAGTTTGTGGAAGGAATGCACCAAGAACCTTCTTACTATTCACTTTAAAATAAGGACATCTTTAAATACCATGTGGGCAGATTTCTGCACCTTAAAACCTCAATGCATGCAGGTTAGCCATCCATCTGGTTTTACCAGGCAGGCCAGATTTGGCACCAGACCCTTGTATATCGAGGGTTTTTAAAATTCTTATATTTATATTTTCAGGTCAGAGCCTCCCTTCACCTTGATTCCTGCTGTCTAGTTCCATGGTTCAGAGGGATCTGGAAGGGGAACACAATGGCTCTGGAGCAATTGGAGTGGTGGGGAGGACTCAGAATACTCCTGAGGAATATTCTATGTTTGGAGGAAATTGGGTAGACTTCTGTAATAAAATTGTATGTGTACTTTATCATCATGATATGCTGCTTGCCAGAAGTTATGCAAGTGATAACACATGCATCTTGGGGACCAGTATTTTTGAGTGCCATTGGTCACCCTAGGAACACCAGGTGTGAACATGAGTAAGGACTTTGCAAAGCTAAAACTCATACTGAGAAGCAGTGTGGCTTAGTGGAAAGACCACGGGCATAGGAGTCACAGGTCATGGGTTCTAATCCCGGCTCCACCACTTGTCAACTGTGTGTCTTTGGGCAAATCACTTAACTTCTCTGTGCCTCAGTTACCTCATCTGTAGAAAGGGGGATTAAGACTGTGAACCCCACATGGGACAGCCTGATTACCTTGTATCAACCCTAATGCTTAGAACAGTTATTGGCACATAATAAGTGCTTAAATACCATTATTTTTATTATGATTATTATTATTGCTCTACCTAGCAGGTCTACCCAGAAGTTTAGATAATGAAACGTAGTTAATTTGAGGGTAAAGGGAGCTTTTGTCCTGTAACTTCCTATGTTCCCATTCTTACAGCCACCCCACACTGGAATCTAGTTATCATCATCAACAGTGTTTACTGAGGATTTACTGGATGCAGAGCACTATATTAGATGCTTCGGCATTTTCGACAGACTTAAAAGACACAGTTCCTGCCCTCAAAGACTTTACAATATTGCAAGTACATCCAATATCTTCTGTCTTGAAATATGGGAAAGTCTGACCATATTGGAATCCAGATTGCAGAAGTCTAAATCGAAAGTTTATAAAGCAGCATCATGTACTGCTTAAATGAAAGCCCTGAGTTGTTGCACACTAACACAGTAGTGCTTGCACAGAGTCTTCTAGTAAGGAAAGCCAGAGTGAGTCTGTCTGCAGCTTTGATCTCCCACATGATGGCTCTCTCTCCTCCCTTCCCTCTCTCTCCCCACTCCCCTCTTTCTCCATTAAAAAATCAAACTCGAGCCACTTTTCCAAGTGACACTGGAATTCAAAATGTCCAATCACCTCCCCCCCACTCCATCTATATATGCAAGTCATTCCCTGATCATTTATCATTACCCCTGTCCTTGAACAATTATTGACTTTAAGATAGAAGCACCTGTGCAGACTTGAAAATTGATGAGCAGTTTTTCTACCTCAGTCTTCTGCCTCTTTCCTTTTTACAGGCCAATTTATATCCCAGAAGATGCCTTTCTCTGCATTATTTTGATCTTTTGAATATTCTATATCTGTCAGTTTTACACACCCATTTCTCTTCCTCCTCATCTGCTCCCCCTGTCCTCATATACATGGTCTTTGTCACAAACTAAAAATCAGTTTGTCACTTTGCTGTTAAAACCTCTTTCTTTCAGAATACATGCCACACTTTTTTCAAACTTGGGGTCTCACATCTTTAAAGTCAAAATTGCCCTCAGCAGGTCTTCGAGTCAAACGCTTAAGGATGTGCTTTGGTTGGTTTCAAATATAAACTGTACTGTTCCTCTTTGTGAGTCCAGTTTCTAATGTTAATGGAAAACATATGGCTGTGTTATTAAATCTGAATTTATCCTACCCAAGTATGATGATATAGTTGTGACAATCAGTCACCACGGTTAATGTCCATGAGCTGAAGAGGTCATCATTTAAGAGATTCTGTGTGTGCACTATCATGTTATATGCAAAGGTTTGGTTCTTATTCTGCAAAGCCTTAGTTCTTGCTTTTAGGTGATGTTTTAAAATGGAGATGTGGTTGTTGCCCTCTTCTAGACTTAGGTTTCTATGGCAATCTACACATAGCTTGACAGGTGGGATGAATACAAAGGAAGTGTCATTTCCTAAACTCATTCTTTGGATGCAGTTGACCTTGGCTCAGTAAAGGGAAGTTGACTATTAAATGTAGTTCTTGGTGGCTGACTCAGAATAGAAATGGAGTACTGTTATTTTGATTAAATTACTCAGCTAGTTATCTTATTTTTCCTATGTATTTTCCCACTGAAATCAAGGTGACAAGTGAAATGGGTAGAAATGTTTGTGCAGGTAGTATATTCATATTTAATCATGGAACATTTCATCATTGACAGTATAGTTTTTGACAAGGTAAAAGCTGTTGCTAACATATAATTTAAATGTCAGTCAGTTGTATTTATTGAGCACTTACTGTGTGCAGAGCACTCTATCAGACACTTGGGAAGGTACAAAATAATATAATAGACACATTCCCTGCAAGCAAGATTTATTACTTCATTTCGACTATGAGATGAATGATGGGAAACAGAATAACTCAAAAGTCAGATAAAATTATGCCCTATTTAGGATTCTATGGTTGCATGTATAGATGTTATGTGGGTAAATTTCATTATATGAACAATACTCTGGTATCCAGTCCTGGCAAACAGTTTGAGACAATCCTCACCTCCATAATTTGTCCATTTTCAAATTAAAAAGAAAGCTTTCCATTTCGCATTTGGGTTTTGGGGGGGAGTGTGGGGGGCTTGCTTGTGTTCTTTTGTTGCTATGTACTATAGTCATATAACCAACAAGGCAACCAGATGGTGAGCTGCAATCAAACAGTCAGATTAGTTGACATTTTCTTTCTTTCACAAGGAGCTGTGTAGCACAAAGGGAAGCAGCATGGCTCAATGGAAAGAGCATGAGCTTGGGAGTCAGGGGTCATGGGTTCTAATCCTGGCTCTGCCACTTGTCAGTTGGGTGACTTTGGGCAAGTCACTTAACTTCTCTGTGCCTCCGTTACTTCATCTGTAAAATGGGGATTAAGACTGTGAGCCCCATGTGGGACAACCTGATTACCTTGCATCCCCCTGGTACCCCCGTGCTTAGAACAGTGGATGGCACATAGTAAGCGCATAACAAATACCATCATCATCGCAAAGACAAACTATTTCTCCATTGTCCAATTCTTTTGATACTTTTTGCTTCTTGGTGCTAATTTCTTTTTTGAGGGGAACAGTTTTGCAAGGGTTAAGCTCTCTAGGTGCAAAGGTTAACAAATGGGAAAAGCCTGATGGCTGAAAACACCCAGCTGCCCATACAATTGGGCATTTGTGCATGAACAAATCCTCTAGGTGTGGAATTAGCTATTTACTTGGTCGAATGCCTTTTCCAAATGAAAGCCAAACTCTGGGTGTGTGGGTGACGAGCACCTACATAGCGTAAAAAACTGTATTGCACTCTGTTAGTTTGAGAATGTATACTGATGCCTTTCACTTCTGAAAAGAATCTGTGTGGTGCACGTGGTAATTTGAGCATTTCATAAGCCAATGAGTGGGAGAGAGGCTGTCTTTTGCTTTATAGAAACCTCTATTCCCAGTGTAAGGAACAGAAATTTTACTCACCAATTGGAACATCCAGAACAATATCAAATGCTCAGATGATTGAAAGGAACCATTTCAGTGCTGAGAAATTGTTTTGATATCAGTTGCTACAAACAAGATTGTTTGCACCTTCTGCACTCATTAGTTGCAGTGGAGCGTATTCCTATTTTATTTGAGTTGGTGTAGTTGCCTAGACTATTAGTGAGCTCCTATACTAACGAATACTTGTTGATTTTAAAATTTAAGATTATTACCTTTCAGGATTCATTTCTAAATCATAGCTAAATCCTAATCTTATTTTACAAATCAAAAAAGCACTCATGACAATCATACAGCCCCAATGCAACCCTTCATAAACCATGTTAATATCAACAATCACTCCCATGGTCATTTGGTCCCTGGCTTCAGCAGAAACATAGCTCATTAGCCATTATGCTCAAACAGAAATTCACCTAAGTAATTGTCTAGTCCTTCTTTTGTCACTGATTTTAGAAATTAGACAGTAGAGAAGATGATGACAATTTCTTAAAATAGATGGGTAAAGATTATGTTTAAAGAATTCACCACTTGTTAGCATTGTTCTTTCAAAGGAATTAACTTGTATCTACCCAAGTGCTTAGAACAGTGCTTGACTTATAGTAAGTGCTTTAAAATGCAATTATTATTGTTATTATTATATTTCCAGCATAATATGTAGTGGAATTATTTCAAATACTGAAATCCAAAATCAAACCACGAATGCAGTAAAAGACAAGAATATGACATCATGTTACATGCAAGCCTTCTAACTGAATAATTTCCAAAGCACTAATTTCAGTATTTTAGTTAAATAATATTGGTATTTTCCTGGGAGGCTGAAAAAAATATCTGTATCCAATTAATGGTTTGTTATTCCCTTTTACTTACCTTTTTGAGGGGACAGGCAGCCATAATGATAATAATAGTAGAACCCCCTCATACCTTATTTTGCTGATTTCCTACTTCAACCCAGCCCTCACACTTCACTCTTCTAAAGCCAACATACTTGCTCTACCTTGATCTTTTCCATCTCTCTGTTGACCCCTTGCCCACATCCTCCCTCTGGTCTGTAACTCTTGGTGTTACATATCCGACAGACCACCACTCTCCCCGCCTTCCAAGCTTCATTAAAATCACTTCGCCTCCAAGAGGCCTTCCCTGACTAAAACCTTCATTTCCCCTACCCCCTCTCCCTTCTGCATCACTGTGTTCTTGGCTGTGTACTCCTTAAGCATGTTCATATCCACCCAAGCCCCACAGCACTTACACACATGTCCTTATACTCCACTACTTCTCTTATCTTTAATTTATTTTAATATCTGTCTCTACTGGTAATCTGTGGGCAGGGATTGTGTCATCTAACTCTAATGTATTGTACTTTTCCAAATGCTTTGTTCAGTGTTCTGCATATAGGAAGCACTCAATAAATACCATTGATTGATTTAAACACTGAATTTGTGCCAAACACTGTATTAAGTGCCGGGGTAGATAGAAAGTAATACACAGAAGAACATACTTCACTATAAAGAGCATTTCTTAAAATTTACTGGCTGAGCAGTAATATCTTTGGAAATACACAAGGATTTAACTTACATTCCCTAGATGGTGTTATGGCTCAAAAGATTGATTTTTTTCCAAGTTAGCCATAGGCTCAACAATCACCAATTCATTCTTGCAATTGCTAAATATAATACTAAGAACAAGAACAAGCAGGCAAGAAAGATGAGCGAAAGCTAGAAATGGCTTGTAATTTTACTCTGGCGAAGACTTATCTGCTTCCATCCCCAAAGATTCACTCAGACACAAACAGCAGCATTTACTTTGTGCCTTGGTGCATTTTGTATGAAAATAGGACTTAATATAGAGAAATGGATCCTATAGTTAATCACTGCTTGCAGGTGCATTTCTCATTGCACATTTTACACTAGCAATACTTTCCTTCATGAGAAAAGTACTTTCTAACCTATTCCACCCAGCCCATGCCTAGCAAAGAGCAACCATAAAGATTTCAAACTTCAAATGAAGCTTTATGAAGAACATGCTTTGTTTGTCTCTAAATCTTTTGCTGTTATTACCTCTCTCTGGTATTCACTTGAAATGAAAAAGGATTACTTTATATTTACCTGTTTCTTATGCCAGGGGAACTAATTTTGAGAAGAAAGTAGCCTCACCAATGTGAAACACTTTCCTTTTCTTTTTTCCTAGCTCTTCAAACCACTTAAAAATTTTTTAGCAATAAAGGGCATGTAGTGGGCAGCATGCTTTGTCATTTACTTTATCTGACAGGATCTTATTATGATAGCTCTGGAGGTGACCTTCATAAAACATTTTTTTGGCTCTAGGTTCTTCTCGTGTTATAGAAATTTAGAGTAAATTGTAGAGTTGCTACTTTTATAATTAATGGTTCTTGGGGGAGTTGATAAATTTGTTCTTTAATTAATGGCACTTATGTCTGGAGTATGTACACATCTATAGCTGAATAAATGTATTTTTGAATGATAATAATGATAATTGCAGTATTTTTTAACTGTGCTGCTTACTATGTGCCAGGCATTGTACTGGGGTGGATACAAGAAAACTGAGTTGGACACAGTCCCTGTCCCACATGGGTTCACAGTCTTAATCCTCTGGACTGTAAGCTCATTATGAGCAGGGAACATATCTGCTAATTTTGTTATACTCTCCCAAGTGTTTAAAACAGTGCTCTGCATCAAATACCATTGACTGATTCTAAATGAGGTAACTGAGGGATAGAGGGATAGGGTCACACAGCAGACAAGTGGGGGAGTGGGTATTAGAACCCTGGTCTTTCTGACTTCCAGGCCTGTGTTCTATCCACATGCTGGCCACGCTGCCTGTCTGGAGGATTATATGCAACTACTTAGTCTACCCACATTCTGATTTTTGAGGCTCAACACATTTAATGGCAAAATGGAAACTATTTTTTGTAACTACTCTTCCATTTCCAGCATGATTCCTGGTGTATTTTCTAATTTACTGCAGCTGGTTCCTTTATGTGATGGTTAGTATTTGAAATCCTCCTTTCCATCAAGCATAATGGACTGGTCTAGAATCTAGAAACTGTGTGAACAACTCCCCACCTTCAAAACCTTCCTAAACTCACATCTCCTCCAAGAGGCCTTCTCTAACTAAGCCCTCATTTCCCCTACCTGTCCTTCCTTTTGTGTTGCCTATGCACTTGGATATGTACCCCATAAGCACTTGATAAGCTCTTGCACCTCAGCATTTACATATATATCCGTAATTTGTTTTTATGCCTGTCTCTCCCTCTAGACTGTAAACTCCTTATGGGCAGGGATCATATCTATCAACTCTATCATATTGTATTTACTTTTACAAGTGCTTAGTTCAGTACTCTGCACACGATTACTCAATAAATTCATTCAATAGTATTTATTGAGCGCTTACTATGTGCAGAGCACTGTACTAAGCGCTTGGAATGAACAAGTCGGCAACAGATAGAGACAGTCCCTGCTGTTTGACGGGCTTACAGTCTAAATGTCCATTAATAATGGTTTATGCAGTGCCGGTCTTGTTTCACAACAAATAGAAAGATGCATGTTCATTCAATAGTATTTATTGAGCGCTTACTATGTGCAGAGCACTGTACTAAGCGCTTGGGATGAACAAGTCGGCAACAGATAGAGACAGTCCCTGCCGTTTGACGGGCTTACAGTCTAATCGGGGGAGATGGACAGACAAGAACAATGGCAATAAATAGAGTCAAGGGGAAGAACATCTCGTAAAAACAATGGCAACTAAATAGAATCAAGGCGATGTACAATTCATTAACAAAATAATTAGGGTAATGAGAATATATACAGTTGAGCGGATGAGTACAGTGCTGTGGGGATGGGAAGGGAGAGGTGGAGGAGCAGAGGGAAAAGGGGAAAAAGAGGGTTTAGCTGCGGAGAGGTAAAGGGGGGGTGGCAGAGGGAGTAGAGGGAGAAGAGGAGCTCAGTCTGGGAAGGCCTCTTGGAGGAGGTGAGTTTTAAGTAGGGTTTTGAAGAGGGAAAGAGAATCAGTTTGGCGGAGGTGAGGAGGGAGGACGTTCCAGGACCGCGGGAGGACGTGACCCAGGGGTCGACGGCGGGATAGGCGAGACCAAGGGACGGTGAGGAGCTGGGTGGCAGAGGAGCGGAGCATGTGGGGTGGGTGGTAGAAACAGAGAAGGGAGGAGAGGTAGGAAGGGGCAAGGTGATGGAGAGCCTTGAAGCCTAGAGTGAGGAGTTTTTGTTTGGAGCAGAGGTTGATAGGCAACCACTGGAGTTGTTTAAGAAGGGGAGTGACATGCCCAAATCGTTTCTGCAGGAAGATGAGCCGGGCAGCGGAGTGAAGAATAGACTGGAGTGGGGCGAGAGAGGAGGAAGGGAGGTCAGAGAGAAGGCTGACACAGTAGTCTAGCCGGGATATAACGAGATCCCGTAACAGTAAGGTAGCCGTTTGGGTGGAGAGGAAAGGGCGGATCTTGGCGATATTGTAAAGGTGAAACCGGCAGTCTTGGTAACGGATAGGATGTGTGGGGTGAACGAGAGAGACGAGTCAAGGATGACACCGAGATTGCGGGCCTGAGAGACGGGAAGGATGGTCGTACCATCCACGGTGATAGAGAAGTCTGGGAGAGGACCGGGCTTGGGAGGGAAGATGAGGAGCTCAGTCTTGCTCATGTTGAGTTTTAGGTGGCGGGCCGACATCCAGGTGGAGACGTCCTGGAGGCAGGAGGAGATGCGAGCCTGAAGGGAGGGGGAGAGGACGGGGCGGAGATGTAGATCTGCGTGTCATCTGCGTAGAGATGATAGTCAAAGCCGTGAGAGCGAATGAGTTCACCGAGGGAGTGAGTGTAAATGG
Organism: Ornithorhynchus anatinus; assembly: GCF_004115215.2. NCBI lineage: Eukaryota > Metazoa > Chordata > Mammalia > Monotremata > Ornithorhynchidae > Ornithorhynchus > Ornithorhynchus anatinus. The sequence continues at coordinate 68,631,540 of NC_041749.1, read as the reverse complement.
AGAACAGAAGAGGGCCAAGAACTGACCCTTGAGGAACTCCAACAGTTAAAGGATGGGAGGGGGAGGAGGCTCCAGTGAAGGAGACCGAGAATGACCGGCCAGAGAGGTAAGAGGAGAACCAGGAGAGGACAGAGTCCGTGAAGCCAAGGTGAGATAAGGTATGGAGGAGGAGGGGATGATCGACAGTGTCAAAGGCAGCGGAGAGGTCAAGGAGGATTAGAATGGAGTAGGAGCCATTGGATTTGGCAAGAAGGAGGTCATGGGTGACCTTAGAGAGAGCAGTCTCGGTAGAGTGGAGGGTACGGAAGCCAGATTGGAGGGGGTCTAGGAGAGAATGGGAGTTAAGGAATTCTAAGCATGTGGTTGGGGGGGATGGTGGCAGCACATTGTGAAGTGTGCACAGAGGTATTTTTTGTGTATCACATACAGCCAATGTGTCCCCACCATAGTAGTGATGTTGTGTTGTAGTGTCATAAGCCATTTGGCTTGTTAGCTACTGTGGTCTTTGCTGCCCCCACATTAGCCATTTATTTTTTAGAATTCCTGCTGAGCCAGCCCTGTTCACCTCATGGAATGTTCTAGGTGTTCTTCATTCAGAAACCTTCCTCACTGATGGCATTACCAGAGGCATTCCTTACTTTCAGAACTGGGAGAACCCAGATCCCCTACTCCTTGCACAGGACCAACAGTAGGGCAACAAGATGGTTGGGAACTCTCATAAAAAGAGGATGCTTGGGCTGAGAGTTCATGCTTCTCTGTCCAAACTGCCTTGTGAAACATTCTAGCTACGGTGATTCACAGCTAAGTCCTTCACCAAGGAGCTCTGTATACCAATCAATGATAACAGGAACTCCTATCTAGTGTCTTTGGATAGCAGCATGCTGTTCTCTATTGCTCGCAGGTGTTAAAGGCCTGGGAAAAGACTGGTATATTCAGTCTATTTGAGGGTCATGGCTCTTCACTCTACCCAGTTGGGAATATTTTAGAAAATATATTTTTAAAGAGATTTAGGTGGAGAGGAGTTCTATATTTGATAAGCCCATATCTGATCTTGGATTGTGTATTTTGTATGAAAGGAACTGTGTTTTGTGTTTGTGATATTTTCTCGAGTACTGAGTATGGTGTGTTGTATTCAGTGGATATTCAAATACCAGTGCTACTACTGTATGACATGACTGACATTGGTACTGGTTATGAGTGTACATATTGATAAATATGGGTATATGTAAGTTCTTAGATTCAGTAAAGTATCATTGTCAGGAATACTGGCTTTTTGCCACATCCCCCCTCTGGCCTGGAACTCCGTTCCCCTTCATATATGACAGGCTACCACTCTCCCCACCTTCAAAGCCTTATTCAAATCATATCTTCTTGAAGGGGCCTTCTCCAACTAAGCTTTCATTTGCCTTATCCATCTCCCTTCTGTGTCACTTATGCACGGATCTGAACCTTCTAGTAACATGATATTCACCCAATCGACAGCCTGATAACTCACATGTACATATGCATAATTTATTTTAATGTCTGTTTCCCCTTGTCGACTGTAAGCTCCTTGTGGTCAGGGACCATGTCTACCAACTCTGTTTTATTCTCCTAAGCACTTAGTACAGTGCTCTGCACACAGTTAGTGCTCATTTTATACCACTGATTGAAGGAGGCATAGAACCTCACAGGGTTGGCAGGAAGCGGTGCTTCTTCAGTGCTTACTTTCAGAGCATCTGAAGCCCTATTAGAGCAGATGCTACACTTATCTAAGGAGTTGTCAGAGGGCCCCCCACCTGAGCTAGCTCATATGCTATACTATTTCCACTTTGTGTTTCTCTGATTCTGAGGGATGGGTAATACATATTTTGAAGCATTAAGGTGAATGTTTAAGTTGACACCATGACAGGGCTTAGAAGTTCCACAAAGTCAACCTCTGTGAAACCTTTAAATGAGTTACAAATATGAAACAGCAGAGAAAAGGTTCTACAGACACCTAATTGTAGCCTAAGTAAGGAGATAATAGGAATGAAAATGATCTGGATATCTTTATGGACCTCAGTCTAAAGATATCAATAGACACTAGAATGCATGAACAGGAGGAAAGGAAATCCCCTTTTGGGTTCCTTAATGCTTTAATTATTATGTGACATATCATTTTGCCAACCTATTTGTACACTTTGAAAACCAGTTAAATACACATTAAAATTGATTTGGCTAATCCTGGACTGTGAGGTGAACCCCAAAGGCCACATAATCATATGTATGGTTGTTACAGGATTGAAAGAAGCAGACAAAATTACATCAAGTCAACTACTTCCACATGAGAGAGATCATAATTTGGCAATGAAGAAAATACTGCTAGTTAAAGCTGCCCTCACCATCCTACAGTAGAAAGGCAACTTGTGCATGATGACTGATAATTGAATAATACAATCAAATGATTAGCTAGCACCTGGTGGTGTCCCCAAACCTCTTTTGCTGTTTGCATATCAGTTACCAGTGAAATACCTTTCAGGGTAAGAAGTAGAAGGGATGTGACCAAATGAGGCCTGGCTTGCAAATGACAGAAGCTAATTGTTAAAAGAAAAAAATGGTCACATTTGTTAATCAGCCATAGTGTTTTCATGGCTGGATCATGAGATAAATAAGGTATTCTAAGTACAATCAGTTATAAGAAAATGTTTATAAACTATGTATATACAACGTGTATCTTTTGTTTTTCAAGACAAAGTTACTGATGGAAAAATAATAGCCCAAAGTTAATCATGATTATTAAGCACTTCCGACACCTGAAACACTGCACTAAACCCTGAGGAAAATACAAGTACATTGATTCAGGCATGGTGCCCTTGGCCCACAGAGGGCTTACAGTCTAAGGGGGAGTGAGAGAATGGGCAATGTGTAAACTGTGAAACTGTTTAATTGATTTTTAACTGTTTTGATTGTTGACCTTCCCATAATTAACACTCATTATCATCTCACTGTGTGGCCCTCTGGCACCTCATCCTTCTGGGTGTACAATCCTCTGTGAAAAATTGCATGACCTGCCACAAACTTCACAATCTAGTACAAGTTGAAAAGGGCGGCTTCTTCCTGCCCTCTGCTCCACTCTGCTTTCCCTGGAACTGTCAGGTGAGGAGGTAGTGGCTAGACCTCAGGTCTGTATGCTCTGCCTAGCTTCTGTCCCTAAAGAGGGTGTGGTATCACCTTGGAGGTGGTGGGTGGGGCCTTTCTGGTCATCTGCTTGCCTCATTCTGATGGGCTCTACTCCTGCAAGGCATAGGGCTCCTCCCCAAAAGGTGCCTTTCCCTGCTGGGATCCTAGAAAGATAGTTATTTGATAAACTGCAACATTTGTATCCTGGTTGCTCAATCTTCACAAAAGCTATTCTCAAGGAGAGGAAGTCCTGAATACTTTGGCCTATCTATAAATTGTTTAGTATGTTGTTCAACTTATATCATTATCTGTACTTTTGATTGACTTAATAATAATAATCATGGCACTTGTTAAGTGCTTACTATGTGCCAAGCACTGTTATAAGCACTGGAGGAGATAGAAGTTAATCAGGTTGGACACAGTCCCTGTCCCACATTGGGCTCACACTCTTATCCCCCTTTTACACCTGAGGTAACTGAGGCACAGAGAAGTTAAGTGACTCACCGAAGGTCACATAGCAGACATATGGTGGATCCAGGATTAGAACCCAGGTCCTTCTGACTCCCAGGCCCATGCTCTATCCACTAGGTCACACTGCTTCTTTCCCATTGGATATTTATGATTAATGATGTTAAATGGATGGATACTGGTGAGCCAGAGCCTCCTTGCCATTAGGGATCTGGGACTTGCAAGAAGCAGCCTCCCTTGGTTAGCCTAACACTATATAGGAATGATGCCACAATCCACACCCTGCAGAGGTGAAGGGAGGTCAAAAGTATGCCAACTCACAGTGCAGAGCCTCCATGCAATTGGGAATCAGGGTCTGCAGGAGTCCACCTAAAGTCTGAGGTTGCTTCCCTCCTCCCACCTTACAGTGCAGGAACAAACCTGCCTTCCCAGCCTTTAGGATTCATTCAATCATATTTATTGAGCACTTACTGTGTGCAGAGCACTGTACTGAGCACTTGGAAAGTACAATTTGGCAACAGATAAAGGCAATTCCTACCTGACAATGGGCTCACAGTCTAGAAGGGGGAGATAGACAACAAAACAAAACAAGTAGGCATCACTACCATCAAAATAAATATAACCATAGATAAATGCACATCATTAATAAAATACAGCAATAAATATGTACAAATATATACAAGTGCTATGGGGAGGGGAAGGGGATAGAGCAGAGGGAGGGAGTAAGGGCAATAGGGAGGAGGAGCAGAGGGAAAGGACTCAGTCTGGGAAGGCCTCCTGGAGGAGGTGAGCTCTCAGGAGGGCTTTGAAGAGGGAAAGAGTTAGTTTGGCGGATGTGAGGAGGGAGGGCATTCCAGGTCAGAGGTAGGATGTGGGCCAGGGGTCGACGGCGGGACAGGCTGGACAAGGCACAGAGGAGGGTAGCAGCAGAAGAGCCGAGTGTGCAGGCTGGGCTGTAGGAGGAGAAAAGGGAGGTGAGGTAGGAGGGGGCAAGGTGATGGAGAACTTTGAAGCCAATAGTGAGGAGTTTTTGCTTCATGCGAAGGTTGATAGGCAACCACTGGAGATTTTTGAGGAAGGGAGTGACATGCCCAGAGTGTTTCTGCAGAAAGGTAATCCAGGCAGTGGAGTGAAGTATAGACTGAAACACGGAGAGACAGGAGGATGGGAGATCAGAAAGGAGGCTGATGCAGTAGTCCAGTCGGGATATTATGGGAGATTGTACCAGCCAGGTATCAGTTTAGGTGGAGAGGGAATGGTGGATATTGGTGATTGGATGTTTGGGGTGAGTAAGAGAGCAGAGTCAAGGATGACACCGAGGTTGCAGGCTTGTGAGATGGGAAGGATGGTAGTGCCGTCCACAGTGACGGGAAAGTCAGGGAGAGGACAGGATTTGGGAGGGAAGATAAGGAGCTCAGTCTTGGACATGACAGGATGTGGGAGAGGCGGCGGCACTGTTCCAGACAGAGTCCTTATTTACAGAGACCATCCCCAAGACCATCTTCTGTTTAAGTTGATTACTGTACTAGACTCTTCTACTTTAAAGTGGTTTCAATTATATTTTTCTGTGTCTATTATTCCTCCACTGTGATACCTTTATGAGATGGAGAGCAGGTCCTAATTTTCTTGAATGGTTGCATGGAAGCAACTAACTCCATTGCCACAGCCAAGAATCCTGCAATTCTGTAGCACTGGGCCTGTCCATAATGGGTGCCCTAGGCTTCCTGGGTGAATCAGGTGGAGGTGATAAATGTAGACTCTCCCCACTCCTCAAGAATCTCCAGCCATTGCATCAAATAGAAACTCCTTACCATCAGCTTTAAAGCACTCAATCAGCTGGTCCCATCCTACCTCACCTCACTGATCTCCTACTCCAGCCCAGCCCAGCCCACACACTCTGCTTCTCTAGTGTCAGCTTGCTCACTGTGCCCAATCTCATTTATCTCACTGCTGACTCCTTTCCCATGTCCTTCCCCTAACCTGGAACTCCCTCTCCCTCCATAGATGCCAGGCCACCACTCTCCCCACCTTCAAAGTGTTAAGGTCACATTTCCTCTACCAGGCCTTCCCCTATTACGCCCTCTTTCCCCAATTCACTCTTTCTTCTGAGACAACTATGTGCTTGGATCTATGCCCTTTGGGCATTTGATATTCAACCCATTCTCAACCCCACAGAACTTATAAATTATTTATTTATATTAATGTCTGTCTCCCACTCTAGACTGTAATCTTGTTATGGGCAGGGAACGTGTCCATTAATTCTGTTATATTTTACTCTCCCAAACGTTTAGCACAGCACATAGTAAGTGCTCAATAAATGATATTGATTAAATGATTGATTAGACAGCCCTTTCTCCTCCTTCTCACAGGGGTGGCAAGAGAGTGAGGGGCAGTGTGGCCTAATGGTTATAGTACGGGCCTGGGAGTCAGAAGGACCTGGCTTCTAAACCCAGTTCCGCCCCTTGTCTGCTGTGTGACCTTGGGCAAGTCACTTCACTTCTCTGGGCCTCACTTACCTCATCTGTAAAATGAGGATTGAGACTGTGAGCCCCATGTGGGACAGGGACTGTGTCCAACCCTATTTGCTTGAATCTACCCTAGAGCTTAGTACAGTGCCTGGCACATAGAGAGTGCTTGACAAATACCAAAATTATTATGAATATTATCCACAGTCTCATTCCATTTATAGTTATTTAAGTTGAACCGCAACTTTTTATATTTCTTGCAGTTCGGTATATAGAAAACCTGACTATATCTTGTCAAATGATTTGTTGGGGTTGGAGGTAGGAGGAGCACTGTGGAATTGGCTATAGCTGCACATAGGTTGGGAACCAGAGAGAGAAGCCTCAGGAGAGCCCCGAACAGATATGACAGGATCTGTGAGAGATACCATCATAGGTAGGTAGCCCAGTTCTGCTCTACTCAGACCAGCATCTTACCTGAGGCATACTCTCTCCAGGCCTTTCTATTACTGAATGCTTACTGGCCAAACATCTGTGGTGCATGTGCAGAGGTTTCTGATAAACAAACATCCTTTGCTGTGGTCATACAGTAGATCTCTTGCAAGCCTTTTGAAAAAGTCTCCTTTGTGCTAGGAGAGCAGAGCAAATGATTTGGCAGGAAAAAAGAACAATGGAGGCAATGAACCCGAAATCAAAGTTGGGGACCTGGACCAAAAGTGTTTTACTATGAATTCACAAGTTTAGGAAAAAGCAATCTTTAGTATTTGGCTCTTCATCTTCCTGATTATGATGATATCCCTAATATGAAAGACCTATTGGAACTGGACTTCAAAATGATTAATTAAGGGTAGAGCTGGGGGAAAAATGAATCTGAACTGATTTGTTTATCGATTCTTTTCTATTAAAGTCCTGAATTGCTTAGGATGGCTCCTCTAGGGGAAGCAGAATGCCAAAACACATTTCTGTTAGGATCCTAATTTCATTCAAAGCTGTTGGAGTAGATCAGGAACTGCTATATACTCTATGAAACCATTCTGCAATGGCTGAGGAATGGCCTGAGTAAGCTAAACTGTCCCTTCCCATCTCTCACTTTCTTGATGGTGATGATGATGATGATGATGATGATGTAAGTACAGTCTGCTTGCAGAAAATTTAGTCATTTTTCAAAAATGCCAGTGATGTTGCATAATTCTGGCTAGACACGATGCCTCGCAATGCCACTTTGGGCTGACTCAGGCAGTTGGAATTGTATGACTTTTATGAATAAGTGGGTAAATGAGGGGAGACCATTTTCATGTAAGGAAAAATAAGCCAAGGGGAGAGTGTGATGAATTACAAACAAGCATTGCTGACTCAAGGTGGTGACAGGTCTGCCCTACTCATGCCGTCTCTACTTGAGTTAGGAGAGAATCCTATTGCATTGAACCAATGGAGTTTCCTTCCAATTGGCCAGTAATCAACTGAATTGTCACTGCAATAAAGTTTAAATGTATTGGCTTTCTGGTTTCTTCAAAGACAAATATGAATGCAAAACCAGATGATGCTAAAGGGAGAATGGGAAAGAGACAAAGGAGGACTACTAGTCTGCCAACAGCATTTACAGAGGGCACAATGGATTCTTGGCACTCTAACTGGGTGTTAGAGCAATGGAGATCCAAAAGGAGACCAATTGGTCTATAGTGAAAGGCTGACTTGGTATTTAAGGTTGGGATGAGAACATTTTAATTACAGTCAAGCCTGTGTATATGTGGTAGAGTTTGTTTGAGATTACTTTTTCAATCAGATGATTTGCATTTGCTTTCCTGATTAGTGGAAAAGATGTCTCATGCAATCTTTCAGCAGGATGGAACAAAGTGATAACGAACTATGTGAAAACTTGGTCCAAGTGATCTTAGATATATACAGTCAGTATAAGAAAATACCAGAAATGGGAAAAAATACAAATAGGACAGGAAAAAACAAAAATCAAGGTAGGAAAGAGAAACAAGAAATTAAAGGAGGTAAAAAGAGAGACATGAGACACTAAGATATACAGAGGAGAGCAGGACCCCATAAAAGCAAATTGGGATGGGGAGTTGGGGAGCCCAGGAGAGAAAAGCCACAGAAGGCTTGTGAAGAACCATCACTGAAGAAAGTCATTTGAATGCATGTTTGCAAGTAGATGAGTGCAAAAGTGGGGGTTAGTATCTTGGAGAAAGTAGAGGATAAACACTTGTAGTCCAGAAAAAAGTGGACAGTTAACTTTTTTTTTCTCAACTTCATTAATCCTCAGCATATTCTGTTTGGTAGTCATTTTGGTGTGTTAACTTTTCAGAAGCCCTGCCCAGTGGGCTTGGCTTAATGAGTCCCAGAACCCTTTTACCCATGGAAAAAAAAAAACCCTGAAGCTAGCACACCTATATTTCAGTAGATGGAAGAGTGCTTCTGAGGAAGTTGAAGCATTAATTGAAGTGTTACAGGGAAGGTGAGGAAGGATAAGGATCCCAAAATCACACCAAAGAAAATTCAATTAGGTTCTATAGCAAGAGAAATAATGTAAGGTTAATTGCACTGGCTTGAGTGGAACCCAGTATACCAGAAATATTTCCATAAATACATCTAGTATTAGGAATTAGAGGTGCGGTGCCTCATTACTTTAGACTTTGCTGGAGAAGACTCCAAAGCAAATCCCAGTTGGTACCCAACTTCATGTCACCCCAAATCTACAGTTCTTGGAGCCAGAAATCTGATTTTTAGGAAAGTGAGTCAACTCTAATTTCAACAGCAAAACTGCTATTTGCCAATATCACCTTGGAAATGTGACATAAAGACATTCTTATCAAGTGAAGAAAAAATCGTGAGGAATCAACAGTGGAAGACACTGCCTTTTCCTGGCCGTTTTTCTGGGTGAAATCAATGGTTCCTTTCCAATGGTGCTTAAGCCTGAGTGCCATATGACTCAGTGAAATGAAGACATTTTCTAATATGTAAAGAATGTGAAGGTAAAGGCTAACACATTAAATAATTTTCAATGGTCACCTGTAGATAAAAATCAAGCTTAGAAGTTGGCTCTCATCATAGCCCAGAAATGGAACTGCCTAGCTGTGGATCAGGAAACATTTTATGACATTAGTATCATTAATCCTCACAGTCCTCCTAGCACTCTCTCACTGTGCATGGATCGTTACAGCTGGTAAAAGGGAGAGGTGAGACACAGGCTAAGTGGCTTACTCAGGGTTGGTGATATCAGGTCTTCACCAGGCACTCATGTTTTTCTTATGTAGATTCTTCAGTAGAAAGTTTCATTTTTACTCTCAGTGCGCTAGAGAAAATGTAATGCTCAGCACTGAACTAAAGATAATACCACCAGTTTTCTCTGAAGTCTGGCCCAGGAACTCTGACATCACCACATCATCTGACAAAGAGCATCTCACACTTTACCATCCCTCCATCTTTACCCTAAGCCTGATGGTCAATAGCGTGGTCTCAAGATGGCCTTGAACACAGGAAGATGGTCATCAGAAGGTATAGTAGTAGTAATAGTGATTCTTAAGCAGCATAGCTTAATGGAAAGAGCACAGTCCTGGGAGTCAGCTCTGCCACCTATCTGCTCTGTAACCTTGGGAAAGTTATTTAACTTCCCTGTGCCTCAGTTACCTCATCTGTAAAATGGAGATTCCATCCCCCCTCCCTCCAACTTAGACTGTGGGACAGGGACTGTGTCCAATCTGATTGTGTCTAACCCAATGCTTAGAACACATAGAACTTAACAAATACCATTAAAAAATTAAGCACTTGCTGCATGCAAGGCACTGTACTAAACACTGGGAAAGTATACAGAGGTGGGAATTAGACACAGTCCCTGGTCCTCAGTGTGTAGAGGGGAGGGTAGAGCTGCTACTTCCCTAGATGTAATTTGTCAATTGGTTGGGCTCCAGGGTCACTCAGGAGTTATGCTTATGGAAGCTGTACCACACAGTGGCTGTTCTGTTTCTGTGAGCCTCAACCTTCCAGTCTCAAACTGAATCAGCAGACTCTGTGGTGACCTAAAAGATCCTGTACCAATCCCCCTTTCATTGAATTGAAAACAAAACTGGGAACTGTCCAGAAACAAATGGTAGACACTATGATCTATTTTTCAAACTGAAATGCAGAACAGTTCACCTATAGGCATCATTTAAAATAGTCTCCAGTAGAGCTCTCGATTTATATTTGTCTTCCTTTTCCTATATAGAATAATGGACTATGACAAATTAACATAACAAAAGGTGCAGTTGCTTAATTAAAAATAGAAAAGAAATATTAACGGGGTATACCCACAATGTTTTTCCTCTTAATGGCCCATTAATATCATGTTCAAGACTTATTTAAGGGAAAATGATTATATGCTGTTTCCTTTTAAAAGCTGTTTCATTTTCAATAGCATAAAAGGGAATTTACAATGATGCTTGGGCCACTATTCTCTGGTGAAGCTCTGCTGATGGCCCAGTCAGCCCAACAATCTTCTATGGCTAACTCACTCATTCATTCAATAGTATTTATTGAGCACTTACTATGTGCAGAGCACTGTACTAAGCGCTTGGAATGTACAATTCGGCAACAGAGACAATCCCTGTCCATTGATGGGCTTACAGTCTAGTCGGGGGAGACAGACAAAAACAGTAGCAATAAATAGAATCAAGGGGATGTACACCTCATTAACAAAATAAATAGGGTAATAAAGATATATACAAATGAGCAAATGAGCACAGTGCTGAGGGGAGGGCAAGGAGCAGGGGGAAAGGGGGGAAAGGGGGCTTAGCAGAGGGGAGGTGAATGTGGGGGCAGAGAAGAAGCAGAGGGAGCAGAGGGAAAAGGGGATGCTCAGTCTGGGAAGGCCTCTTGGAGGAGGTGAGCTCTCAGTAGGGTTTTGAAGAGGGGAAGCGAGTTAGTTTGGCGGAGGTGAGGAGGAAGGGCATTCCAGAACTGCAGGAGGACGTGGGCCAGGGGTCGACGGCGGGATAGGCAAGAACAGGGGATGATGAGGAGGTGAGTGGCAGAGGAGCAGAGTGTGTAGGGTGGGCAGTCGAAAGAGAGAAGGGAGGAGAGGTAGGAGGGGGCAAGGTAGTGGAGAGCTTTGAAGCCTAGAGTGAGTAGTTTTTATTTCATGTGGAGGTTGATAGGCAACCACTGGAGGTTTTTAAGGAGGGGAGTGACATGCCCAGAGCATTTCTGCAGGAAGATGATCCGAGTAGCGGAATTAAGAATAGACTGGAGAGGGGAGAGGCAGGAGGAAGGGAGATCAGAGACAAGGCTGACACAATAATCCAGCCGGGATATTATGAGAGCCTGTACCAGTAAGATAGCCGTTTGGATGGAGAGGAAAGAGCAGATCTTGGCAATATTATAAAGGTGAGACCGGCGGGCATTGGTGGCGGATTGGATGTGTGGGGTGAATGAGAGGGCTGAGTCAAGGATGACACCAAGGTTGCGGGCTTGAGAGATGGGAAGGATGGTCGTACCATTCACAGTGACAGGGAAGTCAAGAAGAGGACAGGGCTTGGGAGGAAAGATAAGGAGCTCACTCAATGGGCATCAACCAGGAAAAACAGCAGGAAGACATGTTAGCTCTCACGGTGCCCCTGAAACCAAAGAAGGTGGCACAAGCAAGGAGGGGAGCTGTGTTCCTGGTCTCCAGAGATCCCACGATACCACTTAGGATTTACTCCTGGGACCGAAGTACTATGAGAACTCCAGAAACCTGGAAATCTATGCTTTTGAGCACTGCCAGTACTCTGCACTTGGCCATGACATCCTTGGATGACTTGCACACAGAATGAGCACCATGATTCTAGAGTTCTTCCAGCACCACTTCCTATGTAGTCTGATTTCCAGCGAAAATTGATCCAGAGTAGCCAAGATCCAGTGATGGGAGCTTAATATTTGTGGTCTAATTGAACTATTTCAATTTTTCTAAAGTCATACACTGGCTGAAAGCTATAGGCAGAGCCTTTCCCTGAAAGAGTGCATCTTTCTCCCTCTCTAGACTGTAATCTCGTTGTGGGCAGGGAATGTGTTTGTACACTCCCAAATGCTTAGTACAGTGCTCTGCATACAGTAAGCACTCAACAAATGTGAATGATTAATTCCTGAGTGACAATGCTGCCCAGAGATGTTAATTCTTATGTGCCTTATATACCTGATTTGATTTGTTATTTTTTGTTTGATGCCTGCATTTTACATTTTTACACATCAGTTGCTACCCAATTGGAAATTGAACATTGGTATTGAAGCAATTTTTATGTGCCTTTTTCCTTTTTAGAGAACATTTTTCTCTTTCAGACCCCAATGAGTTTAAACTGTACCTCAGATAATAGTTATAAATGAAACAGCTCTCATTATCCTTAATTTTTTTCAGTGTAGTATTATTGACAAACCCTAGGAGCCTTGATTTGCTCTGAGAGGTCCAAAGTGATAGGCAAATAAGGGGTCAGGGTTGATGGTGGTTGGAAAAGCCTGAAATGAAATATGACAATCAAGAAATGTTGATGATAGGATTCCAGATGTAAACAGTGGTATGTGGCTCAAAAAAAAAAAAGAGTTCCGTAAGACCAGAGGAGTCTTGTGGATTTTGGTATGCTGACAAAGTTTTTGTTTTTAGGTCAAAAATTGCTTTTTGTACTGGAAATTCCCTTTGCACATCCTCTCACCACTTCCCAAATGTACACTTGTGCTGGAGACAAGAATCGTACATAAATGATTATGTCTGCGTTTGAATCCTCATAATTCTCCCAGAACTACTTTTAGTTTAATAGGTCTGTCGTACTGCGGAAACTAAAGGCCACAGAAACTCAGATCTGAACTACCCCAATTATTCTCCCCCACATATGCCACCACTATTGATGGCAAAAGCATCAAGAGAAATGACATGATCTCTTGAGCTCCTGCAGGGCCCTCAGAAAAAATGGCTAAGTACTTAAAATCCTTAATGTCAGAGACCCAGTTTTTCTCCTATATTAATGATGCCATTTATTGAACACTTACTGTGTGCTAAGCACTGGAGTAGGTACAAGAAAAGCACATAAGACTCAGTCCCTGCCCCACACAGCAGTACACATTCTAAGAGGGAGGGAGGACACATATTTTATCTCCATTTTACAGATGAGGAACTTGAGGCCCAGGAAGGCTGTGATATATCCAAGATCATCCAGCAGGTCAGTGCTGTCACTGGAATTCAGGTCACCTCACTCTCAGTTCCCTGCTCTATCTGCTGTCATGCTGAAATATCTTAAATATTGGTGGATTTGAGATTTTTTAAATTTCAAATGAGGATTTTTTTCCCATTACGAAAAAGCTGCTGAGTCACATGGTAATCCTGAACACCGCAAAATGAAATAGAGATTGTCGATTATTTGTTTAATTGGGTCAATACAGCCATTCAAACTAGATAATTCAGGCCTCATGAGAAATCTTAAGCAGGCCTCTATTCCCAGTTTGGCTGCCTCCACTTCACTTTACTGTTCAAACCCACCAACTGTGTAATGTTGGGCAAGTCCCTTCTTCGGGTTTTCATTGCAACAATGTAGATACCAGTTACCAAAAATGTAAACTATCATCTCTTCTTCCCTATCTTCAGTGAGATGGTGTGAGGATGAAAGGATAATAAATATGCAATGTCTTTTGTAGTAGGAAGAAACACTGCAGAACTCAAAAACAATACTTTTATTGTAACAGCTGGGCCACATGATGCTGTGCTTCACCATAGTATGCAATGAACGCCAACCTACTCACTGAATCTCAGTCTCAACCATCTCTGCTAATCCCTTACCCACATGCTCCCTCTGGCCTGGATCACTCTATCACTCCATATATGACAGACTTCTAGACTGTGAGCCTGTAGTTGGGTAGGGATTGTCTCTGTATCCGAACTGTACTTTCCAAGCGCTTAGTACAGTGCTCTGCACACAGTAAGCACTCAATAAATACGATTGAATGAATGAATGAATGACCATCATTCTCCCCACCTTCAAAACCTTGCTAAAATCACATCTCTTCTAAGAGGCCTTTCCTGCCTAAACCCTCATTTCCCCTACTCCCTCTCCTCTCTGTGTTACCCATGCACATCTGTACCCTTAAACACTTGGCCTCCGAGCACTTATGTACATATCTGGAACATTTTAATTTCTGTCTCCCCTTCTACAGTGTAAATTCCTTGTGTCTAGCAACTCTATTGTCTTGTACTCTCCCAAATGCTTTGTACAGTGCCCCGCACACAGAAAGCACTCAAAAAATACCATTGATAGACTGATCCCAAGTGCTTAGTACAGTGCTCAGCACAGAGTAAATAATAAATACCAGTGATTGATTCTAGAATGGACCTGGTCTGGGCACCAAACTTGCCCTAACCCTGTGAAGAACATCTTTTCCCAGCACCCTTGTGGATTAAGGGGAGCCCCTCCCTAGAGATGTGTAACGAGGAATTCTTTCCTCCTTCATGTGGACTCTGGGGTTGACTGACATCCAGTAGGGAACTCATTATAATATGGCCCTAGACCTCAAGGACCCCAGGTGCATTGGGGTCCTCTAATGGTCACTGTTTAAAATTTGGAATCTGAGGGAGACTAATGACTGTATTAACCCAGGCCTCCCCCAAATGTTGGATGGGCATGACATACTGTGAAGAATGGGTACATTTTAGAGAACTACTCTACCAGTCATACAGATTAGTCTGGACCCACAGGTTCCTGATTGACAGTTTAAGCTTAAATGACAATTGAAATCTGTCCCACAACAATGGCACTCCAATTCTTCAAGCTATGTTCCTGGGCAATGGATGCATCATTCCTTTGACTTTCAAAGATGTAGGAAGGACTGCCTCTCTCTTCCAGGCTGAGTTCTATTCAGTGTCTGAACAATCACTCTCAATTGATTTCATTAGCTTGGCATATTTCCTGTTACTCACAATAAAATGAAGAGCAAACAAAGAAACAGAAAATAGAACAAGTAAAAATCATAGCATGGAGAAAAATATATTTGAGAGATGTATTCCTCAAAAGAAGCAGTGCGGCATAGTGGAAACAGCACGGGCTTGGGAGTCAGAGGACGTGGGTTCTAATCCCAGCTCTGCCACTTGTCTCCTCTGTGACTTTGGGCAAGTCATTTAACTTCTCTGTGGCTCAATTCCCTCATCTGTAAAATGGGGATTAAGATTGTGAGCCCCACATGGGACAACCTGATTACCTGTATCTACTCCAGTGCTTAGAACAGTGGTAGGCACATAGTAAGTGCTTAACAAATACCATCATTATTACTATTATTATTAAAAGCAGATTGGCAGAACAGCATATTAGGGGAAGACAAAAAGGGAGATTACCATTAACCCATCCTGGAACCACTTTTGGCTGGTTCAATTTAATCTATTTCTTAAAGTGTCTACCAAATCTGTTATATTGTACTCTCTTAAGCACTTAATACAGTTCTCTGCACATAATGAGCTCAATAAATACAATTGATTGATTGACAGAATATCAATCCATGATATAATTATCCTTCACATTTGAAGGTGACATTGCTGGGGGTGAAGCAGGATGTGAATGTGAGTTGTTTTGATAGAGATAGTGATAGGTTGCACTGACCCTGTTCCTCCCCCTCCCCCATCCCTCACCCCCAATGACCTGGCCACCTACTTCATCATGAAAATTAACACAATCAGGTCTGAGCTCCCCAAAGTCACCCCTCCCCCTCCTGCCTCCCCCCCAACCCTCTCCCCTACTTTCCCATCCTTCCCTGCAGTATCCTCAGAGGAGATCTCCTCCCTCCTTGCAAGTGACACCCCCTCCACCTGTGCCTCGGACCCCATTCCCGCTCACCTTATAAAAACCATCGCCCCTGCCCTCCTCCCCTCCTTAACTTCTATCTTTAACCGCTCACTCTCCAATGGCTTCTTCCCCTCTGCCTTCAAACATGCCCATGTCTTCCCCATCCTAAAAAAACCCTCTCTCGACCCCACTTCCCCTTCCAGTTATCGCCCTACCTCCCTACTACCCTTCCTTTCCAAGCTCCTAGAACGAGTCATCTACACTCGCTGCTTAAAATTCCTTAACTCCCATTCTCTCCTGGACCCCCTCCAATCTGGCTTCCGTCCCCTCCACTCTACCGAGACTGCTCTCTCTAAGGTCACCCATGACCTCCTTCTTGCCACATCCAATGGCTCCTACTCTATCCTAATCCTCCTTGACCTCTCAGCTGCCTTTGACACTGTTGATCATCCCCTTCTCCTCCACACATTATCTCACCTTGGCTTCATGGACTCCGTCCTCTCCTGGTTCTCCTCTTATCTCTCTGCCCATTCATTCTTGGTCTCCTTCACAGGCTCCTTCTCCCCCTCCCGTCCTCTAACTGTTGGGGTTCCTCAAGGGTCAGTTCTTGCCCCTCTTTTGTTCTCCATATACACTCACTCCCTCGGTGAACTCATCCGCTCTCACGGCTTCAACTATCATCTCTATGCAGATGACACACAGATCTACATCTCTGCCCCGTCCTCTCCCGCTCCCTTCAGGCTCGTATCTCCTCCTGCCTCCAGGACGTCTCTACCTGGATGTCTGCCCTCCACCTAAAACTCAACATGACCAAAACTGAGCTCCTCATCTTCCCTCCCAAGCCCTGTCCTCTCCGTGACTTTCCTATCACTGTGGATGGTACGACCATCCCTCCCGTCTCTCAGGCCCGCAACCTCGGTGTCATCTTTGACTCGGCTCTCTCGTTCACCCCACACATCCAATCCGTCACCAAAACCTGCCGGTCCCACCTTTATAATATCGCCAAGATCCGCCCTTTCCTCTCCATCCAAACAGCTATCTTACTGCTACAGGCTCTCGTAATATCCCGGCTAGATTACTGTGTCAGCCTGCTCTCTGATCTCCCTTCCTCCTCTCTCTCCCCACTCCAGTCTATTCTTCACTCCCCTGCCTGGCTCATCTTCCTGCAGAAACGCTCTGGGCATGTCACTCCCCTTCTTAAAAACCTCCAGTGGTTGCCTATCAACCTCCACATGAAACAAAAACTTCTCACTCTAGGCTTCAAGGCTCTCCATCACCTTGCTCCTTCCTACCTCTCCTCCCTTCTCTCTTTCTACTGCCCACCCCACATGCTCCACTCCTCTGCCGCCCACCTACTCACCGTCCCCCGTTCTCGCCTATCCTGCCATCGACCCCTGGGCCACGTCCTCCTGCGGTCCTGGAATGCCCTCCCTCCTCACCTCCGCCAAACTAATTCTCTTCCCCTCTTCAAAACCCTACTTAGAGCTCACCTCCTCCAAGAGGCCTTCCCAGACTGAGCTCCCCCTTTTCCCTCTGTTCCCTCTGCTCCCCCTCTACCCCCCCTTTCACCTCCCCTCAGCTAAGCCCTCTTTTCCCCCCTTTCCCTCTGCTCCTCCCCCTCTCCCTTCCCCTCCCCTCAGCACTGTGCTCATCCACTTAACTGTATATATATTCATTACCCTATTTATTTTGTTAATGAGATGTACATCACCTTGATTCTATTTATTTGCTATTGTTTTAATGAGATGTTCATCCCCTTGATTCTATTTATTGCTATTGCTTTTGTCTGTCTCCCCCGATTAGACTGTGAGCCCGTCAAAGGGCAGGGACTGCCTCTATCCGTTACCGATTTGTACATTCCAAGCGCTTAGTACAGTGCTCTGCACATAGTAAGCACTCAATAAATACTATTGAATGAATGAATGAATGACCCAGCTGTGCACTGTTGCCCAAGTCCTAGAGAAAGTCAAACTTTCTCTCAAAACTTCACCATTAATGCTGTCATCTTTTTCAGTAGGGCAGCATGGAGCTCCGAAACAGAATATCTATGTGTGCCATCCACAGCGGCAGGTGGTTACCTTGTCCTTATCAGCTTTATAATAATAGTAATAGTAATAATAATGGTACTTGTTAAGCACTTACTCTGTGCCAAACACTGTTCTAAGCACTGGGTTAGATACAAGATGATGAAGTCGGAGACATCCCCCATATGGTGCTCACAGCCTACGTAGGAGGGAGTAGGTAGGATTTAGTCCACATTTTATAGATGAGAAAACTGAGGCACAGAGCAGTGAAGTGATTTGCCCAAGGTCACATAGCAGACATGTGGGGGAGCCAAAATTAAAACCCAGGCCCTCTGACTCCCGGGCCTATGCTCTTTCCACTAGACCATGCTGCTTTACACTTCATTGTGGAGTAAGGAACTCCTAGCCACTATATGCTTCAGTCTCCTAGGACACCTAAGCTAAAGGATAACTTTCCCCAGCAGATACTATTAGATTTGTGCTGGGAAAGGGAAATCCTATGCTCTCTTTAAACAAAGAACAAATATCCCTTTGGTTCCTTCTGTCAGCTTCCTGGTAGCTTCAGAAACAAATGGATTCTGATTTTTATTTTCAAATAAACAAGGTAAGAGTGTTAGGCATCAGTTAGTTAAATCGTATTTATTGAGCACTTACTGTGTGCAGAGCACTGTACTAAGTACTTTAGAGAGTACAATATAACAATAAACAGACACCATCCCAGTCCACAATGAGTTTACAGTCTCATTTAGATGGTGGTCATCCTTTTATTGAGGATGGGACAAGAAGGAATAGATAGACAAGAAGGAATAGATAGATTCCCTCTAGACTATAAGCTCATTGTGGACAGGGATGTTTATTGCTGTATTGTACTCTCCCAAGAGCTTAGTACAGTGCTCTGCACAGAGTAAGTGCTCAATAAATATGATTGACTGATTTCCCTTGCAAGATGGGGGATTTAGATTAGGGTCTCCATCAGATCAAATTATCTACTCAGAAGGGATGGGATTCACAAAAAAGTGCTATTTAAAATTGTTGTGAACTATCCTTTTTTGGAGACTATAATTTACAATACTCTTTTAGGGGTTATTGAGTGGGCATGGTCTGTGGAGATTCCTTCTAGTCCTTCAGTTTTAATGACTAGACTCTCATGGGTGCAGGTGAAACAGGTGGCCTGATATGCTGGAGACTCAGGGAAGAGAAAAAGAGCCTTGTTCTTCTTTCATGCTAGATAGAAGGCAGAAGAATGCTCTCCTGGATGTGAAGTAGATAATCAAATCCTAGGACCAAAGAGTTCTTACTATGACTAGGGCTTTTTTACTTGACACAAACTTTGTCAATTTACTTCCTCTTGCCTTTGGCATCTAACTTGCTGTAGAAAGGAAATTGCTTAACTGCCTATTGATTCTTCTACATAGGTTCCACAATGAAAACTTTAGACTTAGAGCTGCTGGACACAACTACTAATGGGACTCATCACTTGTTTACCTGAAAATATGCCTTGAGTTCTGCAGCTTCAACTGCCATTTCTTCCTCAGATCTCCAGTGGGCAGGGAACTCTTCCTCTCCTTTGTCATGTTTCTGTAGCTTCATAAAGAAAAGGACATTAGATACAAGTCAGCGCTTCACCTAAAGCACTCTGCTTTGGGAAAGGGATTGAACATCAGCATTTCACATTCATAAACTTTTGAGTTCTCAGTCTAAATTTGTGCTCTAATTGAGTTGATTGTATACTTAAAACTCCACACCTTGCATAATTAGAGCACTTTGAAAACCACATCCATTTCACAGGTTTATTCTGGAAATCATTCGAATGATCAGTGTCAAAGCACCAATCCAATGTTAGTCAAGATTGTATCAGCCAGGACCAAAATTGGGCATGTACCCCTAGCCTTATCTCTGATAGTGGAAAATCTTCCAGGCTATTTATTGCTCAAGAGACTGCAGTTAAGGCTTTTTCACCTCCAAGAGCTGTCTCCCTCTCTCTCCCAACCGCCCCCAGTCCTGTCCCCCAGAGTTCAGGGAGCCCAGCTGACTGTTGATATAGGGGGCAGAGAGCTACTAGACCTCAGAGATACAACTATCAATTAAGTGGCTTCCAGGCCAATTACGTGATTTACACAAGGACATAAATTTGCAGAAAAATATCTCTCTGTGCCTGCACTCAATTGAATATTTTTCATCCCTTCTGTAGTGAATTGTGATAAAAAATTACAGGGATCAAATCCCCATAATGAGTCAACTGGATAATGAGCCAGACCTCAGTAGCACAATAAAGATACAGAGTCTGTTAAAGTTCTCACCCTACATTTGGGTTTGCCCTCTGCAAATGTGTCTGTGATCGCAAAATGTTTTGAAAACTTTTCAAATGTTAAAAATCAAATAGGTCAAATTGTTTGGCGAACAGAAACCACTTTGGATCAATTTGCATTTTCAAAAAGCACTTAAAGGTGTTTCTTAAGTTCTGAGCTGACAAAACATCTTTGACGCCATTTATGTCATTGAGCTAGCCTAGTTGTGTGCATGTGTGTGTGTGTGTGTGTGTGTGTGTGTATATATATATATATATATATATATATATATATATATCTCAACAATGGCACTTGAGGGCTTACTACATCCTAAGTGCTTATACATGTGACCCCTCTGTTATACTCTTTCATGCACAACTGAGATATTTATGCATTTTCAGACTAAAAGGTTCTATCTCTTCCCTGAGAAAAGGCAGAAATATAAAGAAAATTTGAATTTTGCATTTTCACTTAAACAAAAAGCCATTTTAGACCAACTGAGAACCTGAAGCTGATTATGAATTTGTACCACTTGCTCAAGAATATAGTACAAAAAAGATCAAAGGAACAGTAAACTCATTATTGGGGGAGTTTGCCCATAAAGCCAAATATCCAAATACAATATCATATCATTTATATCCAAATAAATGAGAATCTTTAGCATAAAACCTAACCACAAGTATGTGTATGAGTACTATGTATCTCATGCTCAGAATTTTGCTGTCAGCTACAGTGTTATTTTGCTACATAGATTAAATCTGTTTAGTGGGTGAAACTACATTAGAAAGCCATTTTCTTCCATGCGAAGGCAGAAAATGATACCATTGCTGCAGGCAAGTGAAATTGTATTGCTGTTCCACTAGTAGAAGACTAATTTTCATTTTTGCATCAGCTCTGGGTCCATTATAAATCCATCTCCTAACAATTCTATGGAATGATGCAGAAAGATTAAAATAAATAAAAAATATCGGCTTTGAACTTCCGGTGCTCATGTCAAAGAAAAATTATGCATACAAATCAAACACTAAGTGGTTTCATATCAACGCAAATCACAGGAATCCAAATATTGTAAAGCATGGGAATGATAACATCTTCATGGTTATTAGGGTAACTCTTGTTTTCATAAGCTTCACAGATGGTAGCATTAGGTTTAGAAATAGTTTCCAAGAAATTAAAAATGAATAAATTGAAAATCCTTTTTTTTTTTTTTACCAAACCCTGCCCCATTTTTAAGTACCTGCAAGTTCTCCCTATCATGAACTAAATCTTCAAATAAAACATATGATCTAGATAGGAAAGGGAACTTAGATTTAGGTATGTTGTTTTAAACCAATTTATCTGACACTCCTAACAGCATTCAATCTGATAAATCCCGGTGATGGCCCTGATAGTGGCTGTCTTGAAAGGTCCCAGAAGGATTGATTTGTTTCTTTTTTTCCTTTATCCCCTTTTTGCCACACTACAGTGGAACTCCGGAGATACGGACATCAAAAACTGCTGATAACAAAGGTCTTCCTCCCTTACCTATACCACAAGAAATTGTCTCAACTCTGTAAACCCTGAAGGAAAGGCTTTGGGTAGGCAAGGCAATGGGGATAGCAACAATGAGAAGCCTCAGCCTGATTACCTTTGGGACTTAGTGACAGGTGCTGCAGGTGGTAAATGCACTTAATGCAGCAAAGTATAAGCTTTACATAGACACAGAGTGTGTAAGGGAGTGTCAATCACGCATGTAGACTTAAACCACATCTTTATGCAAGAGGAGAACCACACTGTCAGTCTCCTCATCTCAAATACAAGGACATATCTCTATATAAATATATGTATATCAAGGAATTCCACAAATGATGTGAAACTCACCTTTTGGGAGCAAGGGTGATTAAAGGGAAAATGAACTGCTAGAGAAGAGTTAACACTCCAGGGAGATAAAACAGTGCTTACAGGAGTTGGCAGCATTTTCTTAACCACCAAACTGGCTTGCCCCAGGAAGATGTTTCAGGGGCAAGGAATGTTTGAGTCAATTTGATTTGAGCCAGGTGCAAACAATGAAAGACCAGAAGAGTAAGGGAATAGGAGGGATTGCTGTAGTTCCTGACCTACGACCAAAGGCTTGCTGTAGTAAACCCAGTCCTGAGAACTAGATTCAATCCTCTGAGGAGTTAAGATTTGGAGATGAGGAGGAGCTAGGACAAGGGGATACACATGTGCATGCTCTAGTGAGGTGGGAAATGGCTAGAGTGACTACATTACTCTAGGCTCAAAGAAGGACAGAGGATGGTTCTTTCTGATAGGTGCCAAAAGTCAAAAATGGAAGCCTGAAAGAGACAGAAAAAGGTAGGGGGATGGGAGGCACACAGACAGGGAAAGGGAAAAAAATATAGAGTGAAAGAAAAAAGAGAGCAGGGGGAAGGCAAAGAAAAGGACAGATAGAGAGATAAGTGGAGGCAGCAGCAACAAACACACATACACTTTCACACATTCTCACACTCTCTCACACAATCACCACACGGTTGCTGTTTCCTGCACCATCAAGCATGGTTTAGTGAATAGAGAATGGGCCTTGGAGTCAGAAGGTTGTGTGTTCAAATCCTTACTCCACCACTTGTCTGCTGTGTGACCTTGGGCAAGTCACTTCACTTATCTGTGCCTCAGTTACCTTATCTGTAAAATGGGGATTGAGATTGTGAGCCCCATATAGGACAGGGATTGAGTTCAACCTGATTTGCTTGTATCTACCCTAGTGCTTAGCTCAGTGCCTGTAAGCACTTGACAAATACCACAGTCATTATCATTATTCCTACTACTCTGCCTGCATTACAGAAGCAAAAGGCTAGGGAAGCTATGTCTTCAGTACAGCCTTCCCCCATTGCTCCCCTTCTGCTACTCAACTTCCAGCACCATTCCCATTATGAGATAGGGTCTGCTCCCTGGAAACGGGGGCAGAAATAATTTATGAGATTGAGGGCAGCAGCACAGCCAGTGACAATGGTAGAGATGGCTGTAATGTAACCACTTTCCCCTCACCAGTTGCTAGCTTCCTTCTTAAGGGTCCTTGCCATAGTCACAGCCTCGGGTATGACTGCCGCTATTGGGGCCAATCAATCTATCATATTTTTTGAGTGCTTATTGTGTGCAGAGCACTATACTAAGTAGTTGAGAGAGTATAAAAGAGTCAGTGGACACGTTTCCCATCCACAATGAGCTCACAGTCTAGAGGGGGGCCAGTTTGGAAAAGAGAACCTTAATAAGTTATGCCAATCATGATTCAAATCACAGACTGGTAATTACATTTGTATGACTGTGCTAAATTTCTTAACTCCCATCTCCCGGGATGATTTTCTCCATTATTTGAAATCTCCACACCTGAAGCTTTCTGCTTCCCTTGGCCTTCCTACTGAAGAACTTTATCTGAACTATTTGACCCAGAAGACAAATTTTCTTCTATTAAGAGCCTCACCCACTTAAGCCTCACCCTCTTCACAACATTTTCTATAGCAAAGCCATCTTTCATAAAAAATTGATACCGATGAAGAAATGCAATATCACCTCAACTGTGCAACTGTAGCTTATGGTTTCTGAAGAAATGAGTGTTTTGGGACCTGTGATGTCAATCATTAAATCAAATCATTGTTTAACAAACAAAATCTCCCTTTTAACAACCTTAATAGTTAATAAACCTCATTAGGGCTAAGACTATGATCAAGGTAAAGACTAGAGAACTAAAATTAAGGTCAGAGGTAGGGTTAGGATTAGGCTTGGGGCTAAAGATATTTATGGAAATTCAGGATAGGTTTTGATGATTGGCATTTTAGATGCCTGGATTATTTGTTAATGGTTTTGACTGTGTTTATAACTATCAGTACACAATGAGGTAAAGCTTCATTTTTACTGATATCAAGTAAAGGCTCAAATAACAATGTCAATTGAAGCTTTATACCAGTTTTTAAATGGGCTGTTTCCCCGGGAAATAATGTTCAGCAGCTAATACAGTGCATTGCAGAAAGTAGGTGCTAAATAAATGGTGTTGATAGTGATGACTATTGTCTCCTGTGGGGAATTTTGATTTCAGATACAGTCTATTGACAGTGTGATCACACTACATTTCCTCAGTGGAAATTTACTTAAACTGTGAAATTTGAAATGTTGTTTATTTACCTGCCTCCTCTGGCAAAGCTTGCAGCAATTCCATATTAGCAGGAGCCTACCCAACCCAAGTGCCATTTCCTTGCAATTAGAAAGCTTTCTTTTAAGCATAATATTTTGCATTTCTTCAAAGCATTCCCAAGGGATGAATTGATACATAAACGTAGAAGAAAAATGTATCAGTGAATGAGGTTGTATTGTCATTTGAGCATGGATATGTTCTCCTTAAACTATTTAAACTCACTCGATGCGGGACAATATAAGGTTTCAAAATCTAGTATGTTAGCTTAAAAGCAAAACCACTTTCACATACAAACCTATTAGGACTTTTTGACCCATGATTGAGAAATACTACATTTAGGTTTTCTTTCTCATGAAGCGACCATACTAGTAATCCATAAAACTAGTAATTCATAAACTTCCATTTGTATCCATTTTCACTTTTCAGTCCTGTACTAACACTTCCACCTCAGAGGCATGCAACCCACATGCTTGCTATGTTAATGTAATAAAGAATAGTGGCCCAACTATGGCTCATGGGGGCCTTGTCTTCACTTGCTGAATGGCATGTGGTGAAACGCTATTATCTGTTACTTTGTAGGAGCAATGGGCTGCAAATGCTGTTGCTCCAAGCTTTTTGAAAGCGGTTACATCCCCACCCTGCTTTCCGCCACTTGCCGCTACCCTCTTGACCCCAGGAAGCCCCTTTGCCATCTCAAGTAAATTAATTTATTTTCATCTATAATTCTTGACCACTTTAGGTTTTAGTTTGTGGCAAAGTCTCGTGCCACCAGTATCTTTCTACATGCAGGCTTCTGTCTTTTGCAGTTGGACCTGAGTACAAGCCAGGCTTTCTACATCCACTACTGGTTTTACCTTGGCAAATAAATGAAGGATTTTTATAAATGGGGAAGGAAAAGTGATAAACAAATATTTTCACAGTTATCTTAGTTTAAATTCAATAATGGAAGTGATGAATGTTTTGTCTGCTCCTATGAAGCTTTCTCCAGGAAGAATAGGGTTTGTAGAATTTGAACCAAAAGCTTTATTCATATTTGACAATCAAAGTCTGAGATGTCTTATATAAGGAGATATCTATTCCTACAAAGCTTTGAAAAATGAATTTTTATCTGCTGACATACTTATTTTATCTACCTGAAATGATTTTCTATGGCAGGAGTCTTAACTGGATAAAATAAAATATATATTTTATATATATATAAAATCACATATATGTATATATATATATTCATTCTCCAATCCCCATGAAATAACAGTAGGTGCTTTCTCTTAGCTTATATTTACAACTTTTAAGTTCTCATTACATTAAATTGCTAAAATGTCCATGAATAACAACCTGTAAATTGCAGGCATTTGAGAATGTTATGGATGGCATAATGCATTGCAAAGATTACTTTTCAAATATAATAATAACAAAGATACTAACCTAATTAGAGAAGCAGCATGGCTTAATGGATAGAGCATGGGGCTGGGAGTCAAAAGGACCTGGCTTCTAATGCCAACTCTACTGTGTGACCTTGGGCAAGACACTTCACTTCTCTGTGCCTCAGTTACCTCATCTGTAAAATGGGGATTAGGACTGTGACCACCACGTGGGACAGGGGTTGTGTCCAACCCAATTTGCTTATTTCCACACCAGCTCTTAGTACAGTGCCTGGCACCTAATAAGTGCTTAAAAAATGCTGCAATTATTATTATTATTATTTTCAAATCTCCATTTTTTCATTTGAAAATTTGGAAAAATACATAGCTCAAATATAAAATGTCATATGGTACCAAACCAACAAATCACTCACTCATTTAACATACCAAAGAATACAGGAACAAATATGAAAGTCAAGAAGTGAGTGTGACTGTGTGTGTGGCAGCGTGGCTCAGTGGAAAGAGCATGGGCTTTGGAGTCAGGGGTCATGAGTTCGAATCCCAGCTCTGCCACTTGTCAGCTGTGTGACTGTGGGCAAGTCACTTAACTTCTCTGTGCCTCAGTTACCTCATCTGTAAAATGGGGATTAAGACTGTGAGCCCCACGTGGGACAACCTGATACCCCTGTGTCTACCCCAGTGCTTAGAACAGTGCTCTGCACATAGTAAGCGCTTAACAAATACCAACATTATTATTATTATTATTATTATTCCTTGTTTTTATAGCTGTCACTATCGATGGCAAGTTCTTATTCACCATGTATTCGACTACAGCTGAAAATCATGACCACCAAACCCTGAGGCACTGTTTGCACTTAAGGAAAGATCCTTCCTGGGCAAACAGGGTTTGTCCACATACAGAGCATGTTTGATTTCAGGCCTGACTCTTTGCATCTCAATCTTTTTAAAATGTTTGCTCAAGGGGAGTAATGATAATAATAATGATGGTATTCGTTAAGTGCTTACTATGTGCCAAGCACTGTTCTAAGCACTGGGGGAGATACAAGGTTATCAGGTTGTCCCTCATGGGGCTCACAGTTTTAATCCCCATTTTACAGATGAGGTAACTGAAGCACAGAGAAGTTAAGTGGCTTGCCCAACCTCACACAGCTGACAAGTGGCAGAACTGGGATTAGAACCCACGACCTCTGACTCCCAAGACTGGGCTCTTTGCACTAAGCCATGGAGTAGCAGAAATAATATTAAGTGCTTACTGTGTACAGGACAATCAATTAATAATAATAATAATGATAATAAATAAGTAGAGAATATCTGTTATATTGTGGTGTTGAATTCTCCCAAGCATTTGGTACAGTGCTCTGAACACAGTAAGCACTCAATAAATACAATTGACTGATTGAATAATAATAATCATGATTATGGTATTTGTTAGGTGCTTACTATGTGCCAAGCACTGTACTAAGCACTGGGGTAAATACAAGTTAATCATATCCCACATGGGGCAGGAGAACAGGTATTAAATCCCCATTTCAAAGATGAGGGAACTGAGGCACAGAGAAGTGAAGTGACTTGCCCAAGTTCACACAGCAGAGAGTGATGCAGTCAGGATTGGAACCCAGGTCTTCTGACTCAGGCCCAGGCTCTTTCCACTAGGCCATGCTGCTTCACAAGGCTGTGGTTCACTATGTCTTCAAATCATTTACTCTGCCATCTTGGCTTGCTTATGCACTCTGTGACCATGGGACAGAATATCTCTGTGCGCCTTCTCTCGCAGCTGACACACTGCTGTGCTTGCATCCACCTTCCAGATGGCTGTGTGGCATTTACATCTTCCAGACAAACCAATAGGAGTTTTTATTTGTTTTTTTCAAATCTAAACAGTCTACTGGTATGTGGCATTGTTTGAGACTGTTTTTCACAATGTCTTTAAATTGTTTATTCCATCCTCCCAGTTTTTGTGTTCCCTATTATCCTTCCCCCTTTCAGTTCACTATAGAGCAGCTGTCTGGGTATCCTGCTATCAGAAAACAGTACATGTCAGTTCCTAAAGCAAGCAGTTGGTCAAACATGTGCACTGAATCCCAAATCCCCACCTTCCACTTGGTTCCAATCCTTTGTGGAAATTTTCATCTGGGAGGGTTTAGGTGGTATCACACTGTTTTGTGATTTGTGTGCAGACTGCTGTAAGCATGCCATTGAAACTTCCTTTTCCTGACCTTTATACATACAATATGACATGAATATCACCATACTCTAAGGTTAATCATTTCTGTTGTCATCTTGCCTAGATTTGTGGAGGTATCTCCCAATTCCTGAGTTTCTGTTCTTAGACAAATTATACAAGCATTTTCTTGGCATTCATAAAACTGTAAATACTCTTGTTTATCAACCTACTACATCTCCTTGCCTCACAGTACAATAAATGCACTGTTTCTGTTCTATGCCTTTCTTCAAGCAGATCATTACTAATGTCTGACTTCTTGGGTTTCCTGGTAAATTGCCCTTTTCTTTCACCTCGAGCAGAAAATGCTCTTCCACCAATAATCTCTGACTGTCACTTTTGATTACTTGTAAATACCAAGGCTCTTTAGATATTTCGGTTTGTGAAAAAGTGTTTTATTTTCTCACTCATGTTTCTCAGTGTGAGTGGCCTGCCAAACCAGACAACTGTGCTTTCTGCTATTTTATTAAAGTTGTTAGTGTTTCTGAATATCTTACGCTTTTATTGCTGTAATCTTTAAGGGAAACAAAATATTGCTTGCTTTGCATCTCATACACAGAAGTCCATTGGAATCCCTGCTTCTTGCCCTTTGGAAAGGAAATTCTGAGTATACCATTCAGGAAATTTTTGTCATCTCAAATCTATTACCTGGTATTGCTTTGACTGATGACAACATTATCAAGTCTTCAGTTTAAGCAAAAATGCATGTAGAAAAGGAGAAATTTTTATTGCAGCTGAAATGCTGAAATAAGCTTTTATATTAATTAGTAACATCTCTGTTTCAGTGAATATGTAGTGTTGATGTTTAAAAATTCCTAAATTCCTAAAGTATTTATTAACTAGAAAATCATAGCACTGGAAAATAATTATGCCAAATCACTATATTATAATAAAAACCCAATTGTTTAGCCAATTATACCTTAAAGTATCACATCAAGCCAATTGCCGAAAAAGCATGTGTAAATTTGCCAGCATCACAGTTTGGATCAGAGATTACCTAAGTGACTGCTAATGCAAATATCCTAGGAGTTTCCAACATATTTTATAAAGCCTAGTGAGACTGAGGTGTGTTCTTCAGATTTAAATTCTCCCATTAGAGGTCAGTCAGAGGAACGTTTACTGAGTAACTGCTGTGTACAGAGTAGTGGACTAAGTTCATGGGACAGAAGCAAAGGAATATTTCTGTCCTCTGGGAATTTGCAGTCCCAACTGGGGAGACAAGTGAACACAACCCAAATGAACAACAGATGAAACAGTAAGGATATTAATGGGTTGAAGATTTTAAAAATGGATCCCTTTCTATGAGAAAACTTGGTGGGAAAAGCTCTACAAGTAACCAACACTCATTTTTGTCTGGGGCAAATATTGATCAAGAAGGATAATTTCATGTTTTCCTTGAATATTAAGAAAAATGAATAATTCTGAAGTTGGTACCGATAGTTTGCTTTCATTTTGACCTGCCCATATAGTACCTGAAGTAATGTTACTTACTGAATGCCTCCTGAATATGATGCACTATACTAAACACTTGGAAAAGCAGCAAAAGCACAAGACTGTAAATTCCTTGAGGATAGGAGACTTGTCTACCACATCTATTGTCTTGTACTCTCCCAAGAGCTTAATACAGTGCTCTGTACATGGGAAGCACACGATAAATACCATTGATTGAAGTCATGTTTCCTGCCCACAAATATCTTACCCTCTAACGGGGAATATAGACATAAAATATTTAGAAAACGTCTGAAATGTAATGAGTGAAAAATTGTTGTGGAGGTACTTGTTCTACACGGGTGCAACACAAGTTATCAGTTGGTCGTTTCCTTAGCCCACTTTTGGGTTCATTTATGATTCAGTCCAAATCCCTTTTGGTTGAGTTCAAATCAGTTTTCCCAGCATATTAGCCACATCATCCTTTCAAACAACTCTAGTACTTACGAACTTACTTACACCTCCTTAGCAGTCATGTATGTAAGTCCACTTTATTTTTGTCCTCTCTAGTTGTAAATACTTTTATGTTTGTCTCTCACCATTAAAGTGAAAGCTCCTTGAGGGCAGGGAGCATGTCAGCTATTCTGTACTTCCCATGCACCTAATACAGTCCAGTCTACCAAGTAAGCACTAAAAAAACTCTACTACTATTACTATAATTATGTAACTCCCGGGCATCCAGCTAAATATCTTCTTGGGTAGACAGTTTACTTATAATTTACACAAACATTTCAGAAACCAATCACAGCATCTTTTTAGATGTTACAGGAGGACTTGTACAGTTAGTTTCCATAAATACTGTTGTTACTGGTAGTTGTTCATCTACCAGTAACATCATCTGGGAGGGACTCAGCCCGTCAGTAACATCATAGATGTAATGTAGGGTAAAGACCAATTGATTACTGGCAGAAAAGTGGGTAGTAAATGAAGAGCCATTAGACAAAGTGGACAAAAATTCAGGATGGTGTTCTCCAGGGTCCCACCAGCGTTAAGTGAAAACCCCCTTGGTAACACCCTCTACTTTTTTCCTTTGCCAGGGAGAGTGAGGGCACCCATGGTGCTACCAGATGCTTAGTGAGAGAGGGGATGCAATGAACTTTCCCTAAGGTCTCTCCAGGATTCTACTGCCCAGGGCCCACCAAGGCCTTAAGCTGGTCATGCCAAGAAGAAATAAAAAATTAAAATGCAGTATCTGGAAAATCTTCACCAAGTTTGTTTTGAATTTATAGGAGGGATTTTTCAACAGTGATTTTGGTGGGATGGTTAAGGGAAGGAAAGAAGAAACAGAGGAAATAACATTTTTTATAACCTCCTGCTTTTCAACAAATGGTCGTCACTATAGCACAACTAAACTTACTTTCTAGCATTCCTACAGTGGCCCCATAGTTGCCCCAAACCTATGAAGGATCGAGGGAATTCAACCTCTGATAAAGGGGCCTTCCAAAACTTAAGAGTCCTAATTGTATGTGATTATTGCACTAGAAAAATAACTAGAGTGGGATGGGAATGAGACTTTGCACAATTTTCAGTCAGAAACTTAAAAGAACCATTCATAATTCAGAAATCCAGTGATGTTTTCTGTTAGATGCCTTATAAATGATCCACTGGAGAGAAAGAGAGACTATATGTATGTGTGTGTGTGTGTGTGCGTGTGTGTGCGCGTGTGTGCATGCACATAACATCTCATAAATAGATATCTAAAGACAGAACAAGGAGGCATTTGGAGGTACCGGAGCAAAAAAGGAGAATTAGTGTAAAACATATAACCCTTGTCTACATATTTACACATTAAATTACTCAAATATTTTAGGACATTAAAATACACTTTGGTTTGAGTTGCAAGTTATTTCTGGTAACTGCATCTGTTTGTCTAAGTAACTATGGCCAACATATACTTTTATACCTCAAATGTCCAGAAGCACACAGAAAGAGAGACTTGAATATTAGTTTAATAGCTTTACAGATTCAGCAGTACTACAGATTACTGTCTGAAAAAATAAACAAAAACCTACCAGACAACTGAAGGTTTTCACCAGCAACACCAGTTTTAGAACTGAATGTTGTCATGGAACTTTGCTATTTAGGGAGTATACTGTCCAACAATGCATGAATAAAGAGCAGGAAACCAGAATCAAAAAGACGGTGTGGCTTTCAGCAGCCTCCAAAACAGAGTGCGGCAATGGGAAATTAGACTCCAGACCAAAATGAAGGTCTATAAGGCTGTTGTGGTGTGAGCGAAGACACAGCCAGTACCGATTCAACAGTAACAACTGTGAGCCATAATCAAAAATGGCAGGACAAGAATACTAATAGTGAAGTCCTGGAATGAAGCACTGAAACAATGCTCACTGCAACACAGTTCTGCTGGGCAGGACATAAGAAAAGAATGGACAATAACAAGATACCTAAGCAGCTGGTGCGTGTGTGTGGTGGTGGTGGGGGAGTGGGCGGGCTCTGAAAGGGGACACATGAAAGCCAGGAGGACAGAATAAATGACATAATGAAGCATAATCTTAAACCATGCCACTGGTGGGAGACTACTGCAGGAGACAGGGTGGCCTGGCATGCTGCAATCAGGAGGGGAATTGTTCTCCTTGTTCAAAGGCTTAGTGAAGATTGGGATACTAAGTGGCAGGCTTGAAAAGAGACAAATCCATTACAACAGCAGGAACTATGCTTAAGGGCAAACAATGCACAGGGCCAGTTGGTCACACATAGGCACATTTGTACACACAGCTAGAATCTTACCAATTAATAGTGCCATCTTTGAAAATGAAGGACATTTATATGGAAACACACGTACATATAAATGAATATATGTTTGATAATGCTCACCTTCACATAGTTTCACTACATTGGGTGGAACACATGAAGAGAACGAGTGTGAGGAAGAAACCCAAATAACTGCTTTATGCAGATATGAAACTGGGAAAATGAAAGCGAGGAGGGCAAAGGAAACATTCTAAGGATCCAGTAAAACAAAGACCCGGACAAAGCTATGTCTTAGCTGAAAACTGGGAATCAGTTGGCAAGGATAGACGAGCATGGCACACTACCATCTAGAAAAAAGTGGCTTTTTGCTTTGGGTCTCACATTGGCCTTTTTAGTCTCTCTCTCTCTCTCTCTCTCACACACACACACACACACACACACACACATACACACTGGTGAATTTCACTGTCATTGGTGTCTTCAAATGTTAAGTACAACTATATATACACCAACTGGTTAGTTAGTTATGGTATTTGTTAAGCACTTACTCCTTGCCAGGTATCCTGCTTAGTGCTGGGGTAGATTCAGTCAGTCAGTCAGTCAGTCAATTGTACTTACTGAGAGCTTGGGAAAGTACAATATAACAATATAACAGACACATTCCCTGTCCACAGATAGTTGGATGAGTCACATGAGTCACAGACCTCATCCCACATGGAATTCACAGTCTAAGAGGCAGGAAGAGCATACATTTTATCACCCATTTACAAACTGAGGCCCAGGGAATTTAAGTGACTTGCCCAAGGTCACACAGCAGGCTAGTGGCAGAGTTGGTTTTAGAATCCACTGAGTAGGCACTCAAATATTATTGAATGATATACAAATAAATAATACCTTAGGATAGATTATGAAACATTTGCTTAATGAGGTTGAGATTGTGGCTGCTTTGTTGTATATTATCAAATGAGGACCAAAGGTGGTAGTCCTTTAAATGGGCTGATTTAAAGGAGGTGTGGGGTTAGAAACTCCAGCCAAGAGCCAGTTGATAGCTCTGTAAAGGTTCCAGAAATCATGGCCGAACCAGAGTCCTTTAAAAGGATAACTACTAAAGCCGAGATTTAATCAATATTACAAACTGGAAAGAATAGCAACATAAAATTAGAAGCTTACAAAATGACGTTAAAATCCATTGAGGTTTAGAGCTGCATGTGCCAAGGTTGATAGTAACTGGTTTCTGGAAAAGTGACAATGTGCTTAGCTACATAATCAATCTCTCAATCATACTTATTGAGCACTTATTATTTGTAGAGCACCATATTAAGCACTTGGGAGAGTACAACAGAATTATCAGACATGTTCCCTGCCCATACTGAGTTTACAGTCCAGAGGGGAGACAGTCTAGGGGAGACAGGCATTAATATGAATAAACAATTTATACTATATAATTTATAGATATATACGTAGGTGCTGTGGGGTTGGAGGTGAGGTGAATATCAAGTATCCCAAGGTCACAGTCTGAAGTACATAGATGATGCCGAGTGTAAGCTCATTGTGGGCAGGAATGTGTCTGTTGCTGCATTGTGCTCTCCCAACCTCTTAGTACAGTGCTCTGCATATGGTAAGTGCTCAATAAATATTGCTGAATGAATGAATGAATGAGAGCAAGTCAGGAAAAAGAAAGCTTAATCGGGGAAGGCTTCTTGGAGGATGTGAGTCCTTAGTAATGGTTTGAAGGTGGAGAGAGTGGTGGTCTGGCATATCTGGAGAAGGAGGGAGTTCCAGGGTAGGAGGATGTCATGAAAAAGGAGTTAGGGGAGAGAGAGATGAGATTGGGGCACAGTGAGTAAGCTGGGGTGCTAGAGGAGTGGAGTGTGCAGGCTGGGCTACTTAGAAATTTAAAAACTTGGCTTGGGAAAGTGAATGGAAAAAGGGTTGAGACTAAAATTAGTCCCCAGATTAGCTCACCCCAGCTTTCTTTTTGTTTACCCCAGTTAGAGCTTAAGAAGACAGAAATGCATTACCACAGAAAATTCTTCCTAGATGTGATTGCTGGAAAGATACAACATATGTTGCACAGGAATAAAAATGGAATTTCCTCTCTAAGCTTTTCCTGGGGAGATTTCAGCCCTGGCTCCATGGTGATGGAGCTTCCCCCATTAGATGCAGAAGAGCCACTGTCATCCCAGAATGTCCCAAAGGCTTCAGTGGGAGGAGAGATTGGCCTTCCACTCCCTTCCCTGAAGTTCTCCTGCCGGTCCCTGCTGTGGTTGTGACCTTGCTGCCTCACACCTTGCTGTCTGTAGCATCTTTATTTCCACTATGTTTTCAAATCTCTTATTTTGTCTTCATAAAAACTCTGTGAGGTAGGAAGGAAGAAGTATTAGTTTTCTCATTTTATGAAAGAGGAAACCGAGGGACAGGAAGTGACTCACCAAGGTCATAACGGTAAGCAGGTAGCAGAGCTGTGACTAAAACCCAATTTATCTAACAGCCAAAGGCTCCCACTACCAAGACACACTGCTTTGCTGGAAAATATCTTCTGTCCAGCATTCTAAAAAATAGGAGTACTGGAGAAGTTCAAGGAGAGAATACAAAGTTCTGTTGTAAATAACAACACTCTGTAACTGGAAGTGCCTAAGGTACAATTGAGGAAATTAAGCTGGAAAGCCAACACTGG
This sequence comes from Ornithorhynchus anatinus, assembly GCF_004115215.2. NCBI lineage: Eukaryota > Metazoa > Chordata > Mammalia > Monotremata > Ornithorhynchidae > Ornithorhynchus > Ornithorhynchus anatinus. Next base: position 68,596,736 of record NC_041749.1, on the reverse strand, counting down.
CACAAGAGACCTATTCCACCTAAACAGTATTAATCTCTGTGCACCCAGCCTAGAATATACCCCTTAATGTGTGTTTTTTTCTGTTTTTCAATGGACGGGAGATTAGAGACTCCCCATGAAGCCAGAGCAATATCTACTCTTTCAGTTTTCTCTGTTCTCCAATTTTGAAAAACAGGCTTAGAAAAATCAAATAAAACTCCTTTCAAACACAAACTTTCATGAAGGAACACCCTTAAGAGAACAGAACATTTATTCGAAAAGCAATTTTGGTGGCCAGTCATTTTCAGTAATCCTTTTCCAAGTGTCGCAGATATTGGTGTCTGAGTGAGATCACTCTCCTTTCATCCTGGAATGATAGCAAAATGTGGGGTGCAGATGGAGGAATGGGGAAAAAATATAGGGCCGATTTCAGCATGCACTTGAATATCAGGTACTTTGTGTTTCAAATGGATTCTTATCTGAACTCCACTCCCTCTTCTTAAATAGCCTTCCCCAGGCCAGGTAGTCCTATTAGCTACATGAAAGCTGCCTTTAAATTACACTGGAGATCTGAGTCATTCCTTCTATATGTAAAGGGAAGTCAATAGAGTCAACAGAAATAGAGAGAAAGAGAAAATGATCCACCAAGTTGAAAGGTAGCTGAAATGAATTAGAAACACACACTCTAAGTCTTTGAAAATTGTCCTGTCCCTAGCAATTAAAGGCAGAATGCATTCTAGATTCCACAAATGTGAAAGTGTCTGTAAAATATGTTTATTTCTCTTGGTAACTTTCCCCAAAGTGGCCAAATTTGCCCTTCCCTCCCAGTAACTGTATTACAGGTCCAACTTCACCTTTCTTTCTTAAGAGCAAGTGCATAATTAAACACAATTAGAGGAAATATCTGAAAAGAGATCTTGTAAAATGCAGAGCTATCAAACTACACAATCCATAATGGCAAGCATATTTCCTAAATGTGATTGATACTGACAGACCAATTTTTGTGTTAGTACCTACAGTGGGGCTGTGCCCAGGAAATTGAAGCCCGGGACACTCTTTTCACAGAAGAAAATTTGCAGGAGAAATACCACGCGGTATTTGCTTGTGTGTTGGACACCCGAGTGAGTAAATCAGAATGTCTTTCTTCCACAAGCCAGGCACTCTCTTTCTACTGGAAAATTTTTTTTGGCTAATAGAATGTAGACATTTCAAAACTATAATGCTATTGAAAAAACTGCTTCTCTTTCCTAAGAAAACTTGGTAAACTGAGCCTGCAGTCCATTTACCCATTACCAGCACCCCTTCTCATTGGTGCCCTTACAGGATCGAGTCTGTGCAAAATACGTGAACAAATTAAGAGACCACCTTTCAACATGCCTCTCTCTCATTTAAAAACCACCTTAATGAAGATTTAAAGCCCAGCAACCAGCAGGCATGCTGAATTTTCCATGCCTGACAGTAGATCTTTGTCAAAAATGATTTCAAACATTTTATTAAAAAAGTGCACTTAGAAGGAAGGAGCTGATACTGTATTATTATGCACTCAGTGCTCATTTTGCATGTTTTGTACCTGATCTAATCCAGAAATCTGCAAAGATGACAACAATGAAAAACAAATGGCAAAAAACCCAGATGGCAATGCAATGAAACATTAAATCCAATTCCAATAGCTGAGCAGTACCATGAATATTTCACAGAGGCACTGGGCTTGAAAAGAAGACACTCTGACCTTTTCCAGCATCTTAAGGAATGTCTAACCTTGTAATTGCTACTGTCATGCTGCAGAAACACTGTAAAATGAGTAAGTCGGGTTTTTAAAAAGCTTTGGTATATTTTTAAAAATTAGCATTTTGAAGTTAAACACCAGAAGTTAGAAAGCCTTTACTTGAGCTTCAAGAGAGAATAAACATCTAAAAGAAGAGGACTACTTGAACTCTTGATAATCCTTTCACCTTAATGTCACTCTGGGGCTGGGTATGCTCTTTCCAGAACAATTGACCAAAGATACAGTACATTCATCCCTTAAATTTTCAAAGTAACAAAAAAAAAGTGCAGCACCTTCAAGTTGCATTGAAATCATCTTTAGCCTTTACATTTAGCTTGTAAAGCTAAACATTAGCTTTACATTTAGCTTTACATTTTGCAGCACCTTTTGTCATTACTAATTACCTTAATTATGCCAATGGTGCTTCTTTCTGTTCATCACATTAAATTAGCAAGCTAGAGCTCCCAACCAAACTCAGAAGAAACACAAAATGGATACACATTGATGAGATAAAATGCCTATGACATTCTCCTGGAGCGCTTTTCAGAGTTTTCTGAAGTAAAACTAGAGGCAGTGTGGTTACTGGCTCATGGGTTAGGAGAGCAGAGAGCAAGACTTATCTCAGCTTGGCTAGGCTCAGCATTCTATGGAGCAACGTTTGGGGAAATGAAGGGAATAGGAAAAATTTCCATCTTTCCAGACCACAAGGTTGACTATTGAGTAGGTGTCCTGATGAGAAATTGAGAGTAAAAGCAATTAGTGGTGTGGACATTGTCTAGTTCACCATACACCATCCTCCCTGTCTCAAAAGCCCATAACCTTGTTGTTATCCTTGACTTATGTCTCCCACCCAACTTGCATATTAAGTCTTTCACCAAAACATGTCTGTTCTGTCTCACGACACCTCTAGAATCTGCCCTTTCCTCTCCATCCAGTTACTGTGCTGATCCAAGCACTTATATCCCACTTTTTAAAAATAGTATTTGTTAAGCACTTACTATGTGACAGGCAGTGTACTAAGTGCTGGGATTGATACAAGATAACCAGTTTTGACTATTGCATCAGCCTCTTTGCTGCTCTCCCTGCCCCCTGTCTCTTTCCACTGCAGTCTATACTTCACTCTGCTGCACAGATCATTTTTCTACAAAAACATTCAATCCACATCTCCCCACTCCCCGCAAACTTCCAGTATTTGCTCATTTACCACCACCTCAAAGAGAAATTCCTTACCTTGAGCTCTGAGGCACTCAATCAGCTCACTCCCTCCTAGCTTACCTGATTTCCCAACACACACACACTTCATTTCTGTACCTCAGTCTTGTCTGTTTTATCACCAATACCTTGCCCACATCCTCCCTCAGGCCTTAAACTCCCTTCCACTTCATATCTAACAGACCACCACTCTTTCTCACCTTCAAAGCCCTACTAAAATCCCATCTTCTCCAAGACACCTTCCCTGCCTAAGCTTCATTTCCATTATTCACCTTCCCTTCTGTGTGATCTGTGCTCTTAGATCTGTACCCATTATGCACCTGATATTCATCCCATCCTCAGTCCCACAGCACTTATACTTCCTCTATCGGTAATTAATTTTAGTGTTCATTCATTCAATCATAGTTATTGAGCACTTACTGTGCAAAACACTGTACTAAGTGTAGTGAGCCCACAACAAGCTGCCTTTCTGGTGACTGCTTATGATCCTGTGAACAGCAACAAGGAAGAGATTTTGTGAAGGCACTGATGGGCTTTACTTGAGGGTAGGTGATTGCTGCCTGTGGGGGTGGAGCATGGAGAGAGGCGTGGCTTTCTACATGTTCTACCCAGTAATGGGCCTGGACCACTCAATGACTGCCATTTAAAGCCACAGTTGCCATGCCTAAGCCAGAAAAAAGGTGGTTGCTTTGAATCACAGGGAGCATCTGGAGGCAGCATGGTCTCTCTTGCACGAGCCACAGAGGGAAGTGACTGCAGCAGGAAGAGAGCGGCATTTGGAAGTGGAAAGAAGAAGCAATGGCAGAACGGCTCCTTTGATCACAGACTGGTAGTACTCTCTGAGTGGAATGAGTTTGTGTCTGTGTCACTCCCTTGTACTTTGGTAAAACTGACAAAAAACTTTACTCATTAACCTTGGTGACCAGAGGTTTGATTTGACTGCTACTATGTATTACCGAGGCTCCCCCGGTCCAGGAAGGTCCTGGTTGGTACCAACTGGAGGGGTCATGACATTAAGCACTTTGCACACTGTGTTTGTTTCATCTGCTAAACTGTGGGCAGGGAGCATGTCTACCAACTCTATGATCCTGTACTCTCCCAAGTACCTAGAACTCACTGCTGTTTGATTACAACAATTCATTAATTAATCTTTAGGGCAAGTTGCTTTTTTTGCAGCTCTAGGGAACTAACTTGTTCTCTGTGTGAGTTATTCCTGTGGAGTTTGTAACTCCTCCTGTAGGTATAGTTTTAAACTCACACAATATTTAAGATTGTGATCCACTACAAAGACCACAATTTGAAATCCAAATTCTCTGGGGGATAGATGAGAATCTTCAATATTATGTTTCAATTACTAGCACAATCAATATCTTAGATGGTTCTTTAAAATTCCCAAATGATGTTGCCATCTTATTTCTCCACTGTGCATGAATAGCAGAGAAATCATTCTTTTATATTAATTCTTTGATGTGTTTTCTTCAAAATATTATACAACAATTATAAAATCCTGCAGTACCTATTTAAATAATGAAGTGGTCTTTTCTGACATTGTTGTGACATCTAATATAACCAGATTCCAAACACAGGGTTAATTCCATTCAGAAAGGTGACAAGAGACAAGACAGTTATTGTTTGAACTATGATGCAAACCCAGTGAATTGTCCTTTCATGTTTGATGCTCCAACAGTTGAAGAGTCACTATACCTTTTTGGGGAAATATGGTTTGAACTGAACTAACTGCAATAGCCTGGAATGGATCTGAGTACTTGTTTAAATTTTATTAGTGACATTAGCTGACTTTAGCTAGTAATAATTTTTTTTCCCTAAAATATACAATTTCAAGCAGAATTGTTTATTTTGTGGAAAAAACAATACTTTAGGATACAGATTTGCATCTTTATTAAATAGTAATTAAATGAACTAATTATGCAGTTACTAGTCACTCAGTCATATTTGAGTGCTTACTGTATGCAGAGCACTGTAGTAAGCAATTGGGAGAATACAAAAGACACATTCCCTGTGCACAATGATATATTAAACACTGTCACCATACGGTGACACATTCTAAGAGGCAAAGAGAATAGATTTCTCTCCATTTGACAGATAAGGTAATTGCGGCAGAGAGAGGTTAATAACTTGCCCAACATCACACAGTAGGCCAGGGGCAGAGTTGGGATTAGAACTCAGGTTTTCTGACTCCCGCTACTTCCATGCTCTTTCTGCCACCCCATGCTATACATTTTGAAAGTGTCTCTAGTATCTTAAGCAATATAAAGATTAGATCCTTTAAAAGATGTAGATATTTTCATTTTAATAATATACTTCCTCTGTGATTATCTGGAATTTTACAACTTTTTTTTCATAGGTTAACCAAAGCAAACTCAAAATTTATACTGAGTTCTCATTTATGTAAATTATGCTGAATTTATAAATTGTGGTGTTCACTTATTTCAGGTGAGGCCATTCTGTCTGTATTAATGAAAGTGCTTTTGTCCCACAGAGCTCAAAGTACACCATGTATTTAATTTGTTCATTTGATAGTATTTTTTGGTACCTCCTGTGTCCTAGCCACTGAACTAATACTGGAGAACCATACAATAAAGGCTAAATTAGACTTGGTTCCTGGCCTTCATCTGACTAACATTCTAAAAAGGAAGTTGGTGATGGGCATATGAGGAAAAATTGCAGTGTTAAAGACAAAACAACTTAAGAACACAGGAGCTGCAATAAATACAAAAAGAGCTGCAGATTATTGTTCCCAGCTTCTCAATATTCAGGCAGGGCTTTCTGGAGTCCAACAGGATCCCATGTTGGATTGGGGCATTTTGGGCAACCACCTATTAAGCAAAATCCTTCAAGATGATACAATAAATGAGTGGTGTATAGTGGCTACTGATTGATCGTCTTCATGGTTTAAATTACTAGGTTGCCCTAACCTAGGACTAGGAGTGTTGCCAGGGAAGAGGGAGGTGGGACAATTCCTGAAGCTTGGGAGGAAGGGACCCAGGCCAATCACAGGCAAGCAGAACGGGGGATGCAGACTGTCCACTGGGGATGCCCCCGTGTTTTCCTGCAGTGTCCTGGTTTCTCAGGAGGGTTCATGTAGCCTGGGGTCCATCTCCCCACTCATTGGCCTCGGATCCAGAGTGGTGTTAAGAGCAGGGAAAGTAGGAGAGCACCTGTGGCTCCTCACCAGACTCTGGACCCTCTGGCCTCAGACCCAGGGAGGACAGAAAAGAGGAGTTTCATGTTTTCTTTTTCTTCAAAAAAATGACCAAAAAAACCAATCCCTTGGAGACAGAAGCATTCTAGGGAGTGCTGTAGAGACTGACCGGCCCAACAAAGGCCATGCCTATGCTTCCATTATAGCTGCATGGATGCATGTGGGAGGGCGGGTGTCAGATGGTGGTATATCACTGGAAGGGTGGGTGGCGGCAGCATGTTGGGTTGTAGTTCAACCCTTTCTACTAGGAATTAGTAGAATTGATTGGACTCCCAAACAAATTTGTAATCATACCAAATGCCTCTCATGCAAATTTCACTGCCCTGTTGTGGACACTCCATCAGTTACCACTACATACTTCCCAACATTCTAAAATGTTAAAAGGCATTCCTGCTGCCATCTGACAAACCAGTGATCTTTCTGCCAGACTCTTCTGGTATTAGGAAAAGAATGGGCATTATGTAATTTTGTCACAAATGTCAGGTTAGCATTTTAGTTTTTTTTTATTTGAGGGCGAGGCAAATATGCTTCTTATCCAGGAACGTATTTTCCATTTTCAAAGTTCTTTACTTTAAAAATCTCCATGCTTTAGGCTTTTGGTTGAGAGCTGCATTGTAATGAAGAATGAGATCCTGTGAATCAGAAAACAGGAAGGTTCAGTTTCTCTGCATAGAAGTCCTAATTATTCAAACCTTTCAGTGATCTTAACTGGTCTGGTTCTGAAATTTTGAAGAAGAGTGGAAATGTCTTGAAACAAAGCCTGACTGACTGCTTGACTCCTTAAATTGCTGGTGAGTTAGAGGTGGTGTTTGTGATGTTGTTGAGCAGGACTTTGGGGAATTAAAAAAAACAGTTACTGGACCTCTGTCCTCCAGCCAAAGCCCTGGTTCCTAACCTTCTTCCACAATCCACTAAGAGCACTTGGGAGATTTCACTTACTGGAAAAACCAAGGGGAAAACTGAATCTCGAAACTCTAAAAAACTACATTCAAACTAGTTTCAGGTTTGAGCCTTCTAATCAGATTTGCCTTTGGGCCAATTACTTTCAAATTCAGAAAGGGATATTTGACTGCAAAATGAATTTCTTGACCAGATGAATATTGAAGGGATGATGGTAAGACCATTAACACAGATCATCTCCTCCAAGACTTGCTTGGCCCACATATCTCCACTCCTCAGAACACTTCACTAGTTCCCCAATTTGCTTCAAGGCTCTCCACCAACTCACCCCACCATACATATCTGCTTTCTTCACTCACAAGCATGCTCTTATCATTACTCCCAAGTCAAATTTACAGTATCTTGCTTCCAACTCTCCCATCTCCATCCCATCGCTCATCCTGTTCCCCTAGCTTGGAATGCCTTCCCTCCCCAAATCCATCAGACTACAGTTTGCATCACATTTTTTTTATGCTATTTGTTAAACACTTACTATGTCAGGCAGTGTACTAAGTGCTGGGGTAGATACAAGCTAATCAGGTTGGACATAGTCCCTGTCCCATATGGGGCTCACAGTCTCAATCTCCATTTTACAGATGAGTTAACTGAGGTGCAGAGAAGGTAAGGACTTCCTGAAAGGTCGCACAGCAGGAAAGTGGCAGAACTGGAATCCCATTGAAAGCCCTCCTAAATTCTACCCCCTCCAAAGTATACAGTTGCCTTCTTTAAGCACAGAAGACACTTATGAGTGCATACGTGTGCATGAGAGCTGAAAAGGCCACTGCAGGACCCACAGTCCCAGCTACACTATTCACAGAAAAAGGCTGTTCCTTGTGTTATGTTGATGGTTTCAGAGTTTCACAACAGATAGGCATGCTTTATGCTGTGACACATTAATCAGACAAAATCCTTCAAGGTAATCTGATCAATGAAAGGTTTATAGCAGCTCCTGATCAATCATCTTCATAGTTAGAATTCCAAAGTCACCCAATCTTCCAATCAGGAAGGAGGCGGGAATTTCCACTGGAGCTGACTGGTGGCAGATTCAGGAGGATGGAGTCTGTCTGGGGTCATGTGGATTGGGGGAGTGGGGAGCAGATTGGGTGGGCATATCCACAGCTATGAGATCTTTTCTCCAACACTGACCCCTGCGGCAGGGGCAGGATTGACAGAGTCTCTGGCACATGGTTTCCCACAGATCTGGCAAAAGTCAGGGTGGCCACAACCGGGGCTCTTCCAGCTGGGTGCAGAAAGCTGGCACCATTGCAGTAACTGCATCACAATTCCCTGTCCTGGCTTTCACAGCTTCCGAACAGAGAGGAGTTGAAGGAAAAACTGAAGTGGCTCTGTCCCAGCTCCTCGGAAAGTGGAGGCAAAGAGCAGCAGGGATGGAGAGGCCTTTGAGGCAGGGGCTGTGTGCAAGGAGAGTAGACTGTCCATCAGGGATGTACGTTTTTTTCCCCTGTTGGACTGGAGGGTGGGCGCAAACTGAAGTGTCTCTTTCCCAACTCCTTAGGAGGGATTGTGACCACCTAGGGCATTTCCCTTCATATCCTCCTTCCCCTGAAGCTGCCAACCCTCTTTGGGGACTGAGAGACCGCTCCAACAGGGACATAGGGGACAGAGTCTCTGACACAACTGGGGAATGGACCATCTACCAGGGACATGTGCCGGTCAGGGGCGGGTGGGCACCAGACAGGTGTTGGATTGTCATTTGACTGGCGGAGGTCAATCATGTTGGGTCACAGTTCAACTCCTTCTACTAGGGATTGATTGATTTGTTAGGATGTCCAGACAAAGTTCTAAGCCAAATAATTGCCTCCTATGCAAATCATTCTCCCCTCCCCCCATCAAGAGAGGTCCCATGTGGAGGGCCTAGCTATTGTTTTCTCTTTGTCTCTTGTTTCCTTTGAAGCTTTTGCTCTTAAAGAGCTGCTCCTTTCTTGATAGCAGTCTGCCATGCTGGTCTGTCCTCAGCAATTGACCCCTGGTTTTCAGCTAGGATGTAGCATTATCTGAGGCTTTGTTTTACTGTGTCCTTTATCTGAGACTTTGTATAATGCAACAAGCCTTCCCTGATTAATTCTTACCATCCCAGTTCATATAAACCTACTTGCCATGTCTGGTACTTACATACTTAGGTGTGTCCATCCTCATTACTTTTTTAATACGTTTATCAATTGTGCATACAATTATTTCCCTTGATTACTCTATCTGTAAATCTTTTTATGCCAGTCTCCCCGATGAGAGTATAATATGCTTGTGGGCAGAGAATGGGTCATTTCTTTGGACTTTCCAAGTGCTTATTATACTGCATTTCACCTTTTGGGTGCTCATTTGCTGTTATTACTACTACAGCTATTTTACTACAACTATTTGGAACTTGATGGACTGAATGTTCCTACCTTTTTCTCTTTGGTGCCAGCACTGGAAGTTGAGTTAGTGACTGGTGGCATTCAGCAAGCCTGAAACGGAAGAATTTTCTGGGGTCCTGGTTTGTGGCTTGCAATCTTAGCTTAAAAAAAGTCTGAGAATTTTTTTTTTAATTTCTCACTGTTTACTGAGATTATAAGTGGAAAAAAAAACTGCCTTTGTTGAAAGTCCTAAATAAATCTTTAAACAACAGCACATATTTACTTTAATGAAACATATGTTTTCCTCAAATCCTTTCATTGTCCAAAAAGAATTGTGAATTTATAAACTCACTTTCATTGGTGGAAAAGACTTTAAATATGATGATTAGGTAAACTCAAGATCGGTAAAGAACGTGGTTCTCTTGTGCCAACTCTTAGGGAACCAGAACAACTGAAATTTCCCCTTATGATGGAAATCCAGTTTCCATTAAGAGACTTTTAATAAGAATTATGAGCTTTGGAAAATTTGGCATGTGAAAGGTCTGAGATTATTAATTGGATTGTGGGGTCTGAAATTGATGTATCCCTTCAACTGAATCTCCCCTAGGATCTATTTTGGGCATAACACTTCACACAGGATGTTGATCTTAATTAAAACTGCTGTGCCTTTAGATTGTTATGTCTATGAAATAGACATCTAAACCCTCTCATTTCTATAAATGTACTCTGATCTTCTATTTCTTAAGTGAGAATATCACTTATTTGCAATTTAGATAAACATTTCAGCAATAGTGGTATCAGCTTCATATCTTTACAGGAAATAGTGTTTGTTTGGATACTATTTCTGTAGGAAATTATTGGAATGGTGTCTCAACACCCCTTTAGTGAGGGGAGTGTCAAGTCTGCATGGGGGAAAAAACAATGTTTGTTTCAAAAAACAAAACCCCAAATCTTTGTTTGTTTAAAAGTACAACTGTTCGCAGCTCCTTTTTTTCTATTAAACTATAACAGGAGTATCCAGCAGTACATTTTGTCCTAACGTTTGGGGATTGGTCTGTAAACAAGTGTTTCCAGCCCAAACAATCAAGTTTTTATTGAGCCCTTACTAAATGGGAAGTATAATACAACAGAGTTGGTAGCCATATTCCCTGCCCGTAAGGAGCTTACAGTCTAGAGGGAGAGACAGATGTTAAAAATAAATTATGGATATGTACATAAATGCTGTGGGACTAGAGGGTGGGGTGAATATCAAGTACTTGAAGGGTACAGATCCAAGTAATGATAATGTTGATATTTGTTAAGAACTTACTATGTGCAGAGCACTGTTCTAAGTGCTGGGGTAGATACAGGGTCATCAGGTTGTCCCACGTGAGGCTCACAGTCTTAATCCCGATTTTACAGATGAGGTAACTGAGGCACAGAGAAGTTAAGTGACTTGCCCAAAGTCACAAAGCTGACAAGGGGCAGGGATGGGATTCGAACTCATGTCCTCTGACTCCCAAGCCCATGCTCCTTCCACTGAGCCACTCTGCTTCCCTAAATTACACAGAAGGGAGAGGGAGTAGGGGAAATGAGGGCTTAGTTGGGTAAGACCTTTTGGAGGAGATGTAATTTTAATAAGCCTTTAAATGTGGGAAGAGTGGTGGTCTGTCATATATGAAGAGGGAAGTCCAGGCTAGAGAAAGCATGTAGCTGTGTGACTGTGGGCAAGTCACTTAACTTCTCTGGGCCTCAGTTCTCTCATCTGTAAAATGGGGATGAAGACTGTGAGCCTCTCGTGGGACAACCTAATTACCCTGTATCTACCCCAGTGCTTAGAACAGTGCTCTGCACATAGTAAGCGCTTAACAAATACCAACATTATTATTATTATGTAGGCAAGCGGTTGGTGGCTAGATAGACGAGATCAAGGTACAATGGGAGGATTGCCATTACAGGAGCTTAGTATGTGGGCTGGGTTGTAGTAGCAAATTTGTGAGGTAACACAGCAGGGGTAATTAACTGTTTTCAAAGCCACTGGTAACGAGTTTCTGCTTCATGTGGAGGTGAATGGTCAACCATTGGAGGTTTTTAAGGAGTAGAGAGATGCAAACTGAATTTTTTGGTAGAAAAATGATCCAGACAGCAGAGTGAAGTAAAGACTGGAGTGGGGAGAGACAGGAGGCAGGAAGCCGATACAGTAGTCAAGGTGGGATAAAATAAGTGCTTGAATCAGCAGAGTGGCAGTTTGGATGGAGAAGACAGGGCAGATTTTAGCAATGTTGTGAAGGTAGAACAAACAGGCTTTGGTGACCAAGGGATAAGTAAAGGATAATGCCCAAGTTATGGGCTTGAGAAATAGAGAGGATAGTGGTATTGTCTAGAGTGATGGGAAAGGCAAGGAGAGGTCAGGGTTTGGGAGGAAAGAGCAGTTCTGTTTAGGACAAGTTGTGGTACTGCCTTTTCCTAGATGCTTCTGAATTGGCCCAGGTGTCGGCCCTGTGAGAGCTATACCTGGAGGTAGAATAGCTCCATGGTGTGCCCCCTCCGATTGTCTGTGTTCTGTTCTCCAAGCTCCTTTTGGTGTGTGAGAAGGGTACTAGAAAATGTTGGATTGTGAAGTAACATCATGGTTCTTGGAGTGGACTATGGATCAGGACTAATGGTAATTCCATTAGTATGTCCTCATCTTCAGTGTTCCACACAGATTAAAATAATAACAGGAATTTCCATTCCAAATATCCTTCCAAAAATCTACCTTGTCTCAAGCAGTGTGGTCTAGAGGAAAGAGTACAGGCCTGGAAGTCAGAGGGCCTGGGTTTGAATCCTGACTCTGCCACTTCTTTGCTGTGACCTTGGGTAAGTCACTTGCCTTCTCTGGGCCTTGATTACCTCATCTATAAAATGAGGATTAAGACTATGAGCCCCATGTGGGACATGGACTATACCCAACCTGATTAGCTTGTATCTGCTCCAGGGCTTAGTATAGGCCCTGGCACATAGTAAACTCTCAAAGAATATCATATTTTTTTTTTTAAAGCCAGACCTCACCACTAGGGCTTTAATAATTGTCAACAATCAAGTACAGCAGGAGGTGCAAACACCTATGATAGGGAAGGATAAATGGAAAGAGCAGAGTAAGGTCTGCACACAGGTGCTCAATAAATACTACTGATTGATTGATTGATTGATTGATTTTTAAAGTCCTCCTGCTTCTGACTAGCTATTAGAGCATCCCTGCTCTAGTCTCTGAAGCAAATATTCCTGAGCATTCCCCTTCAACAGCTAGGTTCAGACTGTAGTGATGAGATCTATTCTTTTGGTAGAAAAAAGACACTAATCCTTGGCCTTTATTTCTGCGTATTTTTTTGAGATTTCACATAGAATACACTGTTCCTGAGGCTTCATATTCTTGCCAAGTTCAAGGAGTGCTCCAACAATGTAGTAAGTTGTCATTTAGAAAGGACAAAGACTAATATAATAGGTAGGGAAATAATTCATTTTCATTCTTTTCTGTGCCTCATCTGCCACTTTTATTTACATTCTTACAGACAGCCCCCTTGTTTCTATGGATTTGGGCCTTTATTATTACTGGATGTTGGTCAACTATAAGATGTTATCTGTGCTGCTGTGGATCAAGTCAGGAAGCCCTCTGAAAATGAGTTCCATTTTGCCTCATAACCTTTCACATACTCCTACTTATTTTCTCTTTTCATTGTTAGTCAGGCAAGTCTTTATAGCTTGGTATGGCTTCTCAAGCTACCGTGGTAATGATGCTTCCTAGTGCCATATCCCTTTTTTATTCCTAATTTTGTGTCCTATGGGTAGCCTAACACATTCTGGATTTGGCATTCTGAGAAGCAGCAAGGCCCAATGGAAAGAGCCCTGGCCTGGAAGTCACAAAAGCTGGGTATTAATCCCAGTCCACCACTTGCCTGCTGTGTGACCTAAGGCAAGTCACTTAACTTCTCTATGTCTCAGTTTCTTAATCTGTAAAATGGGGATCAAATGCCTGTTCTTCCTCCCACTTGAGAAGAATCATGACCTAGTGGATAGAGCATGGGCCTGAAAGTCAGAAGAAACTGGATTCTAATCCTGGCTCTGTCACTTGTCTGCTGTGTGACCTTGGGCAAGTCACTTAACTCCTTTGTGCCTCAGTTACCTCATCTATAAAATGGGGATTAAAATCGTGAACCCCATGTGGGCCAGCAACTGTTTCCAACCCGGTTTGCATGTATCTACCCCAGTGCTTAGTACATTGCCTGGCACATAGTAAGTGCTTTATAAATACCACAATTATCATCATTATTATTATTATTAGGCTGTGAGCCCCTTGTGTGATGGGGATTATGTCCGACCTGATTATCCTGTACCTCCCCCAGCCCTTACTATAGTACTTGGCACATAGTAAGCACTTAACAAATACCATAATTTTTAATATTTAGCCAAAAGGTGGGAAAAGCAAAAACAGTGCCAAGTGGTCTCTGTTTCTGATCAGAGTTGCTAGACATGATTCATCCAGGTGATGAACTAGCTATGTGAGATTCCTGGATAAATAAACTGCCTGATTACTGACTAAAGAAGTGAAAGACATGGGAGCCCCTGAGGATGTGCCCTTGGGGATCTTCAAGGTTAACAATTTTCCCCACTTCCAGAAAGCTGGAAACCTATTCACTGACATGACTCATTATTATGATAAATTCAATGTTTCAAAGGCACTGACATCAGTAAGTAGACACTCTGAGAAGCTGTACTTCTAATCATTTCTCAGGCTCAGCCTCAATTGAAGGAGCAATATAAAGTGATTGTAAGTAATGTAAAAATGACTGCTTGTCATATTGAGCTGTTCTTTTGATCATATTTTGGCGTGTCTATCAACAAACTCAAATCCAAAAGCTAACTGACCCTTCAGAGGTTTCATCAAGGAGACTGTAGCTTACCTAATCATGAAATCAAAGATCGATATTTTAAGGAGAGTGCAAAGAGCCCTTAGTGCTGGCAAGCTGGCAGAGTGCCCGTGGCTTTTGCAAAGTTCACAATCTTTGTCAGAGCTCATATACTTGACTTCTTAATTGTGTATGTTCATAGGCTGTGTCAAATGGGGTTTTCCTTTGCTTCTGTTCACTGTGTACTACATCTTTTAATCAGTACATATAATTACTTACCACAATCTGCCATGCCAGATTTTCTAAGCATTAGTCTAATTAACTAAAGCTTGATAATTATGCTTCGGATACCATAATAGTATGCACAGAACTTGCAGATTATGCTGCCAACTTAGTTGATTTTGATAACATGTTCTCCCTGACAGTTTCTTATTTTTCCTTTTTGGCTCAACAATAATTAGGCTGGGTTCAAAGTTTTCCCCAAAATAAAATTAGCTTGTTTCTAAAGACAAGTTATCAAATAATTAAGCACAGAAAAAGATCGGATCAGAAATGCAAGGTTTCTGGGTGCTTATCTATCCACAATGTGTTACAGAGGAGAACAATGTGAGCTTGTGTACTGAGAAGATGATTTGAAAGCACTAAAATTTAAAAGTATGAATGAATTTTTTTTTTAAACAGTTGGGCTGAAGGAAAGCAATTTTAGCAGCACTGCCCTCAAGGGCCCCTCCCCGAGAATACCTTGACAACATCCAGAGTTCACCCACTTAACCCCCTTCCTCCTTCCCTGACTGCCCCTTTTTACCTGTACTATGACTGCTATGGGATTCAAATTAGCTCCAGCAATGTTGGAGAGGGAACTGCACACTGGGAGGTGGACTTGTGCAATCAGTAAATGTTCAGTGACTTTGTCGGAGGTGCCTTTCTCTGGTCTAGCTAACGACTTTCAAAGTATAATGGATTACCCTGTTTCATTTACAGAGTCACACACACACTGCCAATTGTTCTTGTCTGTCCGTCTCCCCCGATTAGACTGTAAGCCCGTCAAATGGCAGGGACTGTCTCTATCTGTTGCCAACTTGTTCATCCCAAGCGCTTAGTACAGTGCTCTGCACATAGTAAGCGCTCAATAAATACTATTGAATGAATGAACACACACACACACACACACACACACACAGAATTGATGAAACACAGTGACAGAGACACAGTATACAAATTCCTGAAAGATCAGCCTCTTCTGTTGGATTGGCACATGTGAAATGTAACATCAACTCTTAACCCAAGAATAAGAAAAGAAAGCTAAAACCTTTAATAAGGAACAACTGGCACTTGTCATTGACTTAAGGGTTTTCCCCAAACCAACATTCATAATCTTCCTTCATCAAACATGGTGCATGAAATCATCAACTTTTTATCCCTCCAAGGTAATGATGCAGATTTAACACTTTCCTATACAAGAGAGCTGGGGAATTATGCACTATATCAACTTCCAACAAAAATTAAAATGTTTTCAAGAATATTGCAAAAGGATTCTCATAAAAAATTGACTAAGCCACCTGTGACTCACATTCAAGGTGACTAGATGGCCCCAAATAGGCATGATGATCATACTTTTGGGAAATTTTTTCTCCCCACCTGAAGGGCTGGAAGCAGAACCCAGGGTGCTACTTTTGGCTGGGGTGATGGGTGACAAGCTTTTGTTTCCCAGCAGTGATAGCACTATTCCCCTTCCTCTTCTTTAGCATCATCTGTCTCCCCAACTAGATCGCAAACTCCTTGAAGGCAGGAATTGTGTCTGCTTACCCTATTGTATAGTATTGTACTCTCCCAAGTTCTTAGTACAGTAGAAAAACTCCAAGTCTGGGATTCTAATCCTGGCTCTGCCACTTTCCTGCTATGTAATGTGGGGCAAGTCACAACTTCTCTGTATCTCAGTTACCTCATCTGCAAAGTGGGGATTCAATACCTGTACCCCCTCCTATTTAGATTGTGAGACCCATGTGGGGCTATCTCCAACCTGATTAACTTGTATCTACCCCAGCATTTAATGCGCTTGACACATACTAAGGGTTTAATAAGTACCATAATTATTATCATTATTAATAAATACCATTGATTGTACAGTGGTAGCAGCAAAACTGTTCCTGCTGCCATCACTGTCACCATTTATGATTGAACTATGCACTTTGATCTGTGCCCTTTGGGCATTTGGTTTTCACTCCACCCTCAGCCCCACAGCACCTATATATTTATCTATGAATTATTCATTTATATTAATGTCTGTCTCCCTTTCTGGACTGTCACTGTGGGCAGGGAACGGGTCTACCAACTCTGTTATGCTCTCCCAAGCACTTAGTACAGTGCTCTGCACGGTAAGTGCTCAATAAATACCATTGATTGATTATCTAGTCCATCTAGGCTACTGATGAAAAGTTTCTCATGCAGTCAAAACATGTGTTTTATCTGGCCTTGACAGAAACTGCCTTTGGTGGCTGTTAAGGATCAGTCTGGGTGGAAAGAACAGCTGCATGGCTATGGTTGCTGCTTCCCTCAGATCACCACCTGCAACTCCTTGTTGCCACCTGCTGTGACCATGAGCATTGCCTGGCTGAGATGGCAGTGATGTTGTCATTTGACAGTGGTAGTGCTTGGTTCTGTTAAATTGCTGGAGCTGGAAGAATGATGGAGGATGATGGGGACAGAATCCTTGCTCTCCCTCCCTTCTTTTTCTCACTCCTTTTCTCCTTTTTACCTTTCTCTTTCCTTTTCCATCTCCCTTCATCTATGAAATGGGAATTAAATACTTGTTCTCCCTTCCTCTTAGACTGAACCCCATGTGGGACAGTGGAAGGGTACAATTTGATGATTGTATATTCACATGCATTTAGGACAATGTTTGGACCACAAATACCAATTCATCATTATCTTTCCAATTCACGAGGCCCAATGGCCCTTTTCCATGTTATGACATATTTTTCCACCTGTACATTTAAATCTCCCATACCAATCAGCTTGGATAATTTTGAGTGGATATGATGAATCTATCCAGAGCCATATAGACTGTTGCTACTGGTATTTGCCATTGTCAAGGCCTATGCATCAATGTTAGCAAAGTGTTTTTACTTAAGAGGCCGGTGTAGGTTCATCAATCAATCAACGGTATTTCCTGAGTGTTTACTGTATGAGAGTACTGTATTAAGCACTAGGCAGAGTACAATGCAATAGAGTTGGTAGACATGATCCCTGCCTGCACATGTGAGTGATTATGTCTATGGGAATATTTGGGAGGCCAGAGATTAAGGATGATCTAATTATAAATCCAACCCATCAATGCCGTTGCCCTGGAGGATAAAGCCCTCTTTAGGAAGACAGTATATACAGGACCGGTTTCCATGTGTAGCATACCACCAGTGCTCTGATGTTGACTTTGGCTAGTCTATGAGCAATGAATGCTGCTCTTATTTGGAGACAACTTGTTGTCTTTCTTCCTTAACATCTTTATGGTCCATGATATAATGGCTATTTTCTGTATATTTATTAGTTTTCTGAGAAACAGCATGCATGGCCTAGTGGATAGAGCATGGGCCTGGGAGTCAGAAGGACCTGGGTTCTAATCCCAGCTCCACCAGTTTTCTGCTGTGTGACCTTGGTCAGGTCACATCACTTCTCTGTGCCACAGCTACCTCATCTGTAAAATGGGGATGAAGATTGTGGGCCTTATGTGGGACAGGGACTGTATCCAACCTGATTAGTTTGTATCCACCCCAGCACTTAGATTAGTGCCTGGAACATAGTAAGAGCTTAACAAATTACATTTACAAAAAGTTATGCTCCCCAGATGCCGGCTGCTGGTGAGCAGGGAATGTGTAAGGTATCTTTTCCGGTCCTTTCCCATTTGGGGTGAACAGTGCCTTCCCAAACAGAGTGCATTAACAAAGGGTCCAAGTAACTTAATTTTGACATCAAAAACAGAAAACACTAGATGCGTCTGATTTCAAAATCTACAAAATCCAACTTGTATTTAATTGATCATTAATGTGTTGGTGCCATCATATATTCATTGTGGGGTTTTTTTTAAATTGTTTTCAGTTTTCTGAATGTGCTCCAGGGTGCCCTCAATTTGACTAGCAATGCTAGATGATTTATTCTTTGTAGCATTGTAGCTGCGTTACCAGCAAAGTAAACATGAGTTTAGATAAGATTTGGTTTTACAGTTTTACTTAATGAAAACATCATGTTTCAGGCCACAGCTTCTCTTGTACACCAAGTAAGTCACACATCCAAATTTACTATAAAAATTAATAAACAAAATAAACCACATTGCTGTATCTATATCAACATAAATGTGCTAAATTTCCTCATGTAGGTGTCCTAATCATATTCTTTTCTTTGTTCAGCAGAGGCCCAGTCTAGGACCTCCAACTCCTGTCCTGTCAATTCTTCACCTGCTAAACCTCCTCATAGCTACTCTGTGACTGACAGTCCAGAAACTGGGGGGAGGAACCCAGTGCTTCCATTCTGGGACTCATGCTTATGACCATTTGTGCTCAATACCACTCGTCATCAGGACCCCCCCCTGCCCCTCACATTTCTGTGTGGATTGAGATGTCTGGGTTTAGTATGCAGATCCCTCTGAATGCTTACCCAGATACAGTTCCAGAAATCTCCCTTTCTCTCACAGTACAACCCAGTGGTTTCTGCCTTACACTGTCTCAGGCATTATATGCATAATACGTGATGCTTGTTGCTAAGGTCTGATCCCAGAGCCTGAGGGAAAGGTAAGACAGCAATCTACTAATTTATGAACATATGCAAACCACATGAACCTAAAGTGGAAAATAAGGTTGTAAAATAGCAGGGAAGGGAAAACAGGGGGGATTCATTCATGCATGTAGTTTTGAACCAGCATGCAACAGGCCAAAGTTCCACAAGGCCTTTAAATTCCATTTTTACATACCATTTCCAAGCTTATACACAGAAGTAGCATTTATTAGAGCAAATAGAGAACCTGATTATGTGTACCTAAGTGGATGGCCTTTCTGTAAAAAAAGTAGATGCCATAGATCAAAATTTTCCCGGGGGAAATGGGGAAAAAAACCCCAACCCACCAATTAATGGAATAATACAACTATGGAGAATGACAGGCTAAAATATTATAATGGAACTTGATTATAATCCATTTGTCCTTCCATCAGTTCCTTCTCTGTCTTTAGCCACTTGAATAGAAAAAAGATGGACAATCCCTCACATATTAGATTTGTCCTAATATCCTTTATGCATCAATCTACTCTAAGACTTTCTGTGAGTTGATAGTTCAGATCTTTAAGAATTATGCTAATCAATCTTTTTCTAATTTAAAGTGTTCATCTGATGACCACAATTTAAAACTTCTTGCTGTGATGAATGGGAATCAATTGTAAAATTTTGCTAATCTTAAACCCTGCAGCCTTTGAAGTACCACATAACAGATCATTTCTAAGAAATTATTATGTGAAAAATGTAGGCCCTGTTGGGGCCATGCAACATCGAAGAGAGATAGAGTTGGTGTGCGAAGAATATTAATTGGTTTGTGATATTAGCAAAAGATGATTTGCTTTCATTTGTAGAATCAAAGAGGAAGGTGCCTCTGCAATTTAATTTGGTAAGGGTTTGTATAGTTCAGTAATACAGCCACTCAAGTGTGAAATGCAGAAAAAACTATTAATTGAGGTAGGCTCATGGAGTGAAATTAGTTACAAGTGGATGTTTAAATTGTTGTATGCCAGGCATACTCTGAGGTCTATCCACTAAAGGCAATTGGAACATTAAGTAGCATCCTATGAAGAGAGGTCTCAACTGTATTTTGACAGTTTTCACAAGGTGGTTACTCACTTGCTTCATAGAGTTCATATAGAAGCAGCACTGCAAACTTTCAGGATTCTTAATTGTATTTTTTTCTCATGACCAAGCCTCAGTAGCACTGGTAACAGTATTTATTGACACTGTGTTCAAAGCCCCAATGTGGCCTAGTGGATAGAGCATGGGCCTGGGAGTCACAACGACCTGGGTTCTAATCCTAGCTCTGTCATGTGTCTGCTATGTGACATTAGGCAAGTCACTTAACTTATCTGTGCCTCAGTTACCTCATCTTTAAAAATGGGATTAAGACTGTGAGCCTTATGTGGGACAACCTGATTACTCTCTATATACCCCAGCGCTTAGAACAGTGCTCGGCACTTAGTAAGTGCTTAACAAATACCAACATCATTATTATTATTATAAACAAATACCACAATCATTATTACTATTATTATATGCAGATCTTCAATTGTACTTTTTGAGCACTTGCTGTGTGCAGAACACTGTACTAAGCACTTGGGAGAGTACAAGATAACCATAAACAGACACATTCTCTGACCACAATGAGCTTATCATTAGCAACACAGAGCTACAGTTAGCACTGAAACAGTGTGGCCTAGTGAACAGAGCATGGATCTGGGAATGAGAAGCACCTGGGTTCTAATCCTGGCTCTGCCACTTGTCTGCTGTGTGACCTTGGGCAAATCACTTAACTTCTCTGTGCCTCAGTTACCTCATCTGTAAAATGGAGATTAAGACAGTGAGCCCCCTGTGTTCAACCTGATTAGCTTGTAACTACCTCAGCACTTAGTTCAGTGCCTGGCACATAGTAAGCACTTAACAAATAGCATAAAAAAGAATTCTGTTACCTAGGCAACATTGTCCAAAAATAATAATAATAATAATGTTGGTATTTGTTAAGCGCTTACTATGTGCAGAGCACTGTTCTAAGCACTGGAGTAGATACAGAGTAATCAGCTTGTCCTAAGTGAGGCTCACAGTCTTAATTCCCATTTTACAGGTGAGGTAACTGAGGCACAGAGAAGTTAAATGACTTGCCCACAGTCACACAGCTGACAAGTGGCAGAGCTGGGATTCGAACTCATGACCTCTGACTCCCAAGCCCAGGCTCTTTCCACTAAGCCACGCTGCTTCTCTAAATGTCCATAGGGGCAAATAATAATAATAATGATGTTGGTATTTGTTAAGCACTTACTATGTGCAGAACACTGTTCTAAGCTCTGGGGTAGATACAGGGTAATCAGGTTGTCCTACGTGAGGCTCACAGTTAATCCCCATTTTAAGATGAGGTAACTGAGGCACAGACAAGTGAAGTGACTTGCCCAGAGTCACACAGCTGACAAGTGGCAGAGCTGGGATTCAAACCCATGACCTCTGACTCCCAAGCCCGGGCTCTATCCACTGAGCCACGCTGTTTCTCTAGAAGTTAAAACCTGAATCAGAAAGACTAACAAGTCCTTGAGGAGACTCACGTATTGTGACATCAGCATGGTATTCAGCTTCAGACCAAACTGAGGTTCTACGAGGCCTTACTAGTGTCCCAATATCTAGCACTTTGTACAGATGTCGAATGTGGCCTATTGAGAAATTTCATCAACATCAACTATAAGCTCATAAGGTAAAATGAGATCACAAAAATGAAGTTCTATAATACAGTTACTATCTAACATCAACACAGTTTTACTGGATGTGATTTGTAAGGATAATGGTTGGCAATGCTACACAAACAGCTATTATTTGGTGAACTAAAGAGGGTCAAGAGCAATCAATGAGGGATTGAGACTTGGTACTCATCTATTTCAAAGACTTGGGCAGTGGTCTTTCTAACCTCCATAGAACTGTAAATTTGTTTTCATCATCCAGAGCTTCATTGTGTTTTCTGGTCTATGGGAGATGTAGAAGTACTTAACTTAAAATACCATGTTAATATCTTTGAGTTGATAATACCTATGGGAATTCTAGGTGATCTGCATGTGCCTGGTGGTTCAGGACAACTAACTACGATCAAAAAAATGAGCAAACAACATTAGCTGAGCTTAGGGAAAATGTAAAATTAGGCCAGGTAACACTAGTAGGAGGCTTATATAGATGGACTGAAAAGTGGGGACAAGGTCCTTGGAAAGACCATTTTCTGGAACGACAACTACTATTCCCCCAAAGAAAGATAATGGATTGAACTGCATTCCAAGTGGTGTGCAGGACCTGGTGCTGGAGCTACATGTAGAAAATGCAATCCTTAATTAGAGAAAGGCTGTTAGAAGGCTGGTAAAATGTGTTCCCAGAGTAAAATAACTAGACAATAAAACAGAAACCCTCTATGGTTGGGAGAGTAATAAAGATCATCGGAGGAAAAAAACCTGTTCTTTAAAATACATAAACTCATTCAAGTGAGGAGAACAGAAAAATCCTTAAAGAGTGGCAGGTAAGATGCAAGCAGGAAATGAGGCAGGTCAGAAAGTAGGTTGAAGAGTTCATGCAAGGGATACCCAGAGCAAATAATGATAGTGCTTAAAATGCAATAAATGCAGAAATTATAGACTAGTGAGTCTCTGTAGATGTATACTCCATTATTATATTTAGAATCAGTGAGCACTTAAGAAAACACAACTTGTTTAAGGGAAGCAGCCTGGCCTAGTGGTAAGAGTATTGGCCTGGGAGTCAGAGGTTCTAATCCTGGATCTGCCAGTTGCCTGCTGTGTGACCTTGAGAAAGTCACTTAACTTCTCTGTGACTCAGTTTCCTCAAAGCAGCATGGTCTAGCGAAAAGAGCATGGGCCTGGGAGTCAGAGGACCTGGGTTCTAATCCTGGCTCTGCCACTTGTCTGCTTTGTGACCTTGAGCAAGTCACTTAATTTTTCTGTGCCTCAGTTACCTTGCCTGTAAAATGGGGATTAAGTCTGTGAGTCCTATATGGGATAAGGACTGTGTCCAGCCCAATTCCACCCCAGCACTTAGTTTAGTGCCTGGCACATGCTAAGTGTTTAACACATACCACAATTATCATTATTATGTAAAGTGGAGGTTTGAAACCCCTTCTTCCTCCTACTTAGGCTGTGAGCCCCATGTGATACAGGGACCGTGTTTGACCTGATCAACTTGTATCTATCCCAGCACTTAGAACAATCTTTGACACGTAGTAAGCAATTGACAAATACCATAAAAAAAAAAGAAAGCCAGTTAGAGAATTAAGGGGGCCACAGGATAAATGTAGTGTGAAAAATGTCCGGGTATAAAGAAGATATCCAAGAAGCTGCTAAGGAAGGTGCTACAGAGATTACCTTAACCAATTGCATTTAATTACAAAAAGGGTGGAGGAACTGGCTCAAATTGTGGTTATCACCCAAGCTCTTTTAGGCCAAAATGATAAACTGGATGCAGAATCAGTTGGCCTCCACCAGAGAGTTCTGCATCAACTTGGAGAGGAGATTGTAGAATTCTTGAACAGAAGGTGTAAACCTACCATTACAGACTGTCATTGTATCAGAGGACCAGCAGTTCACCAAGAAAATCCACTTATAAGAAAAATTTCAGTTGAAATGCTGGGAATTGAGTCTATATAGATATATACTCTATTATTGCATTTAGGATCAGTGAGCACTTAAGGAAACACAACCAACTGAGGGAAAGACAACATGATTTCTCCTTACAGAAATCATGCTTTCCTCATGTGATAAAGTTCTTTGAAGGAGTCAATCAATCAGAGTGGACAAAATCCATTTAGACCATCAAAAGGCTCTTGACAACTTTACACACCAATGGCTGCTAAAACAAACTGAGTAATCATGGCAGGGGAGGGAATATTCTCTCTTGGATAAAAAACTGGCTAAAGGATAGGAAAAAAAGGGGTTGGGATAAATGGCCACTTTCTGAGAAGGAAAAGACTAAATAATGGGTCCATGGGGGGCTTGTGGAAAAACTTATTTTTAATATTTTCCTAAATAATCTGGAAATGGACTTATGCAGTGAAATATTCACATTTTCAGATGACACTAAGCTCTTCCAGGTGGTGAAATGCTGTGCAGATGGGGACAAAGGGCAGGAAGACCTCATAAGGTGTGGTATGTCTAGATATCACAGTCAATTAGAAGGAAGGGCAATACCACAGTTTGGAAGGCCTCCAACTGGATATGCAGCTTGAAACCCCATTGTTGGCAAATTCAGTCTTTCCATCTATGAAAGGACATGTTGGTCTTAACCGATTTTCTGCTTTCCTATCCTTACATCACTGGATAGGTCTTTGATTGCATGTAGGTTTTCATTCATTCAATCGTATTTATTGAGCACTTGGAAAGCACAATTCAGCAACAAAGAGAGAAAATCCCTGCCCACAATGGGCTCACAGTCTTAGAAGGGGGAAGACAGACATCAAAACAAGGAAACAGGTATTGAAAGCATCATTAAAAATAAATAGAATTATAGATATATATACACATCAGAACAAGTAAACAAGCATTAATATAAATTATAAATAAATAATTTAATAATAAAAATAAATAAATAAATGTTGTGGGGTGGGAAGGGGATGTAGAGCAAAGGGGGCAAGTTGGGGCAATTGGGGGGGAGGGGTAGCTGAGGAAAAAGGGAGCTTAGACTGGGAGGTTAGGTTTTGTCTGGTGCTACTTGTAAATAACCTTAATTTTCTTCAGATTTAGTGTTAATACATAATCAGACCTCTCCTCTCCCCATCTTAAAATTACATCTCCTCCAGGAGGCCTGCCCTGATTAATTCAATCAAATTTATTGAGCGCTTACTGTGTGCAGAGCACTGTACTAAACACTTGGAAAGTACAATTCAGCAACAGAGACAATCCATACCCAACAACAGGCTCATAGACTAAAAGGGGGAGACAGACAACAAAACAAAACAAGTAGACAGGCATCAATAGCATCAAAATAGATAAATAGAATTATAGATATATACACATCATTAATAAAATAAATAGAATAATAAGTATGTACAAATATACACAAGTATTCTGGGGCAGGGAGGGGGGTAGAGCAGAGGGAGGGAGTCGGAGAGATGGGAAGGGGAGAGGGAGCAGAGGAAAAGGGGGACTCAGTCTGGGAAAGCCTCCTGAAGGAGGTGAGCTCTCAATAGGGTTTTGAAGGGGGGAAGACAGCTAGTTTGGCGGATGTGAGGAGGGAGGACATTACATATCTGTGGTAGGACATGGGCCAGGGGTCGATGGTGGGACAGGCGAGAACGAAGCACAGTGAGAAGGTTAGCGGCAGAGGACCGGAGTGTGCTGGCTGGGCTGGAGAAGGCAAGAAGGGAGGTGAGGTAGGAGGGGGCAAGGGGATGGAGGGCTTGGAAGCCAATAGTGAGGCATTTTGGCTTGATAAGGGCGCACTTGGCGTTGTGATGGGCCAGGGTAATCTTACACCTCCCACCCTATATCCCCCCATCAAGAGCCACTTCAGCATATCATATCACCTAAGCACTTGGATACTCAGTAGCACTTATGTACATATCTTTATATAATATATTACTTCCTCCTAGTTGAAATTTATTTTTGCGTCTCTCTTGTATCATCACAACCATAAATTTCATACATGAAGTGAAGCATATAAACTATATGGGTGTATCTTTCACAAATAAGAAATTGGAAATATGTGAGTGGCAAACCTTCAAGGGCACACATTTTATAGAGCAGTAAAAACTTCTTTTTTTTAAAGGGAAGTTAAAACATATTTATGAGCTGACTGCCCCCCACAGTTTGTTTAGTAGTGCTATTGAACTCATAAATTGGGATTAACTTAATTTTCATTTTAGCTTTTCTGTTCACCTTTAAGCAACCCCTAAGGTTTTCTGTAGAATTTTATTTGACCTTTAGTTAAAGTTCAACCTCTACTGGGCTACCAATTTTTGCTGGTCCCTTGGGTGGTCTCTTAAGGCAGATTTTCCTGTAATTCAAGTAAAAAATAATTTCTTACCCTATTGGAGCACATAGGTGGACTTCCATACAGTGACTTAGTGCTTGGGGGTGGGGAATGCATTGGTTTTAGCTAAACAAATGTATTTGAATGATATTTTCTGAGTGAGGCAGTTATCATTATTCTCTTAATGTGAAAGCATTAGCTGGATACCAGCGTCATAAATATTTGACATATAAAAATATCTGCCTTAAGCACAATTGCCTGGGGCATCTCTGATCCCCCACACCCAAAAGAGTCTATACCACAACAGGAGATCTTTCCATTTTCATATTTACTGACCTTTTCAATGGCAATTTCATTCAATTTGACCCGGGCCTGGGATGTTCCATGTAACTAATATGTTTACCTTTACGTGGCCCTTCCGCTGTTAATAGTGTGAAGGACTTGCCCTCTTATCCCCAGAATTGTCTAGTTGCAGAGTGACAGAGCAAAAGTGGAAGGGAGGGAGGAGGAGAGACAGTTCAGTTGCCTTCTCTGGCCTCCTGGCTCTCTACTTTAGTAGTTCTGCTGTTGGAGCTGTCAAATTCATCTCCTCACTGACACTACATTAATTCGTTAAAAGTAACTAAATACCCATTTTTGCACTGAATCAGAGGAGGCAGCTAGAATATGTCACTCCTCAAGCTTCTAGGAAATGGTTTGGAACATCTTACTGCTCGTCATCTCTAAGTACCTCAGCAAGCTGCTTCGGGATCATTTTGATGAAGGCCTTGTACTTTTCTGCAGACAGTTCGATATCATGTTGGGTCAGACTCTGCTTCTTTCTTTCTACTTTTTATTGATCGGGATACCTCAAGCTATTAAGCTTATTAATTAAATGATAATTTTTTCCTGTTGAGTAAAAAGGGGATAAAAATCTCACAAGTAAACCTAGAGCTTACAGGCAAGGGGCATGTAGTGATTTACAAGCTGTTTATCTTTCTGGCTCTCTTTCCCAACAAACCTCCCTCCTTTATATTGTATGCTGCAAATGTAATACAATCACTTCATAGCTTGTAAAGAAAATGTTTATTTTCCCACTTGATAAGGCAAATTCAGCCAAAGAATTTCTGCTTGTTCAAAATGCACTTAGTGAGTCCCTGGGATTTCAACATTAGAAGGACCATTTTACAAGTGGAGAGATAATATAGGTGTTTTTTGTCAGTAGATGGTTTGATTTGTGTGTGTGTGTGTGTCTGATAAACTGATGTGTGACCAGCAATACCTTCTGCACCATATCCATGTAAATACTGTCCCTTGCTACATGATGCATTTGTTACTCACTGTGCATAGTGCCTTGTGCTGTTTTTATTTCTCCCTCTTCGCATTGCAAACTACTCGAAGCATCTGTTCTAACAAAGTTAGCCCATTTCTAATTGCAGCATGTCACGGCAGATCTATCTTCTGCATTTCATGGCTAAGTCACATTGTTTGAGATATTGATTCTTATGTCTTTAAAGTGCTTCATTGGTCTGCTCTGTTTAGGATTATCCCATTCAACATATGACAGAGCAGCTGTGTGGTTATTCTGCTATGGTCTCTTAGAGAGGTAATGTGGCCTAGTAGAAGGAATATAGGTCTGAGAGTTAGGAGACCTGGGCTTGATTCTGCCTTGCCACTGACTTTCTTTGTGAACTTGAGCAAGTCACGGAACTTCTCCCCATCTGCAAAATGAGAAGATTGATATCTGTCCCTTCCTCTCTCACAGGAATGTTGTGAGGCTAAAATGAGATCTCTGATGTGAAAGTATTTTGTAAAAGAAAAGCAATATCCAAATTCAAGTTATTATTTTCTCACAATATTCCACGAAGGTGTGAAGTGATGAGCATTGCTTTGATGGTGATGGATTGAATGCATTCTAAGGCCTCATAATTTATGATTGTGTCTTTCCCCTTATTTTGCTGAAACTCTTAATGTTGTTGAAACTGTTCTATAAATTGGATAAGGAGTCTGTAGTGCACCTGGGGTCTCCCAGCCATATAGAGCTTGACTACCATAATTGCTCTCTAGACCTTTTGCTTTTCAGCATTTTTAAGCTTTGTTGGAAAACAAACAGGAGACGACATGAAAGTCAGTCTGTGAACTTCAGGTAAACTGTGTCTCACATAGATACTCCAGCAGTATAAGCAGCACTGTCAGTCTCCACTAGCTTCCCTCACTGTATCTTTGGGGTAGGGCTAAGGTCCTCTAGGCATAGCCAGACTACATAATCATAATAATAATATGTATTTGTTAAGTGTTTCCTATGTGCCAAGCACTCTTCTAAGCACTGGGGTAGATACTAGGTAAGCAGATTGCCCCACATGGGGCTCACAGTCTCAATCCCCATTTTACAGATGAGGTAACTGAGGCACAGCGAGGTTAAGTGATTTGCCCAAGGTCACACAGCAGACAAGTGGCAGAGGTGGTACTACAACTCATGTCCTCTGACTCCCAAGCCCATGCTCTTGTCACTAGGCGATGCTGCTTCCATATTTTTGTTGAAATCCACAATTTCAGGACATCATCTGTAGTCGACATGTCTTCCCCTTCCTTCTTGGCAAACATAAGAAGATGGAAACTTGCAAAGAGCACAAGAGTAGGAATCAGGTAACCTGGGTTTTAATTCTTCCTCTGCCACTTGCCTGCTGCGTGACTTTGAAGAAACTGCTTCTTCTCTGTGCCTAAGTTTCCTCATCTATAAAAATCTCCACACAGTCTCCATCTGTTTCATGTACCTAACTGAATACATTGGCTAGCTTGAGGAGCAGGCTTGTCAAAGTGGCAGTACTTATTTTCTGCTCTGTCTGAGAATAGCTTGCTTGAATCAATACTGGAGACAGTGCTCAAATTCAAGAGTTGGTAAACCCCAATTCTGTGCCTGTTCTACTTCCTAGGTCAGACGAAGTGGCAGAAGATGACAATGGTGAATGACGGATGGAGAAGCCCACTATTTGGAAAGCCAGTAGACATGGTATTAATAAAGTGATGCAATAGGGTGTGAAAAGATATCCTTCCTAAGTCTGGGAATAAGAGGGAGTGGGGGCTCTTTGGAAAGGTTTGAGAGTTCCAAAATGTGGCTGTTGGTACATTTTTTCTTCCATGTTTATACCAGTGCTGTTTTGTAGATTCATTCACTGGCAAAGTCTCTCTCACCTACCAGCTCAAAATCCTAACTTAAGGCTTCCATGGCAGCATAAACATTCTTTGGTGAAAGGACTGCTATCTGCCAGAGAAGTTGGCAATTAATATCTCAAATGTCTCTGAAAGTTCTTGGGAATTGCAGGGATTGCTACTGAGACAGAAGAAACTATGAATCAAATAAGACTGTCATTTAAAATCCATTACCCCCTGCTCCTCTGTTTTCCACATACCTTAACAAAATAAATTGGGGCTTATATATGGGCTAGTAATCCCATATATATATGAACCATTGAGCTCAAAAGAAACACATGGTCAGAGTAGGAGAAGGGAAACCAGCTCAGCAGAGCAGTTAATTTTGACACTTAAATGTACTGTAAATTATCACAGTCAAAAGAAAACAGTGCTAACCCTGACAATTCACACAAAATCCAAGTCAGGATAGCTAAGTAGATCTGGCCAAAGAAAGAGAACTACTCCACTTAATTCTTTCATCAACAATGCAACATCTCTGCAGATACGATGGCATGTATTTTTGCCAATAAAGATTTGCTGGCTTCCATGCCAGACATTCTCCATCTGAGGTGTGTAACTAATCAACTCTGAAGATCATGGAAGCAGATTTTTTACTTGTTTTTGTCTTTCTACCTGTTGATTTATGTTTACAAATTTTGAACATTTGAAGGTACATTTTCATCATCCTCTCTAGATTGCAGTAACTCCTACTTTCCCACCGAGAAAGTCGAGAGCATTGCCTCAAGCACTATTGCTGAGGAGTGAAAGATGTTGCACTGTATGATGAGTGGTAAAATCCCAAGGTAATATGAAATAATCATTTGAAATGTTAGTGGGGTAAATGTGCATGGAGAATGATTGAAACCATCTGCAAATGCAAATGGTAGCTCTGTGGCTCATCTACAGTCTCAATGTATCAAAACAGATTGTATTCTTCCTCCTTTGTGACTTGCACCATCCTATCATCCTGTTGGAAATGTGCAGGATTATTCAACTGCTGGTAGCTTCCTCTTACGGTCTCCAATTTTTCCTTTCTCATCTAGGAGGGTGTTAATACTGTTTTCTTGTGCATTCTGAAGGTAGACAATCATGCCCCAGGCTCCCTTCTGAATTTGCCCCTGAAGACAATTAATGATAGTTTCTTTAGTTAAGGTAAAAAGGGCATGGGTCACCAGTTCTTTTACCCTATCCTCTTTGTTTTACCTCTTATGTCCATACTAATTCCGTTATTGTTATCATTGAATAAGATCAGCTGGAAATTTCTCCAATGAGAGAGTAACACACAGTCTCTGACCCACAAGAAAACTGTAAATGAAATGTGAAAGTATATACATGTATATATACACCCGAGCACATGGAAAAGAGCAACAGGGAAGAAAGATGGGATGCAAGCTCTTTGAGGGCAGGGATCATACTAATTCTATTGTATTCTCCCAAGTGCTTAGTACAGTGCTCTGCACACAATAAGCACTCAATAGGTATTCAAGCAGTAGACAATGGAAACCTTCTGAGTAAAAATATTTTCAGTGTCAGAATGTGAAAGAAAATATTCTCTATTCTTAGCCATCCCATTTCTCCCATTTTGTATTTTCTGTCACAGATACCAGATACAAATACAGGTAGCAACAACCAGGCTTCAGAGATGTTAGTTGTGCTATCACCTTACTTTTGGCCAAAAGAGGATGTAAACATCTGACCAATTACCTCAGAGAGATGACTGCTACCGCTGTGATAACCAATGTGACAGTAAGTTCAAAAGATGAGCCTGCAAACTGCAAACTGCAAACTATTTCTCACCTAACTCAACCAACCCTTTCAGCCTAAAGCTCAGTGAAAGAATTGTCTCTATATCAACGACTGGCACATTGCTTTGCTAATCGGGAGTAGAGGGGAGGCTTACAACGTGTATACAAACTAGGCCATCTCTGTCCTGCAAACACATTGGTTGCTTTAAGCAATATTTTGGTGCCATGTTATCCTCTCTGGAGTTGTTTTTTTTCCCATTTTATCTCTATATAGCAAGTAATCTTTTAGGTCAATGTGTGCAACAAAAAAGACTTATGAAATGTTTAAAAAATTGTACACGTGAATGTAGTAACTGTGACAGCTATGCTAGGAAGAATAGTAATATCGTGCAGAGTGCTAGTTTGTCAACCTTTGCCACTTATGAAATTCACAGCCAATTTAATTAAAAATATAACAGCTCTGAAAGCTGCTAAAATGGTTGTGACAACAATCAGTCATTTTATAATAGTGTTGGAGATCCATTAGGGCCGCTGAACTATCAGCCAACTTTTTTGAACCTTGGATAGTGAGGACATTTCGTTCTGAACAATTAATGTCACTGTTTTTAAAATATTGACTATCTATGAAGAAGAAAATAACAGGCATCTTTATAACACACATTTTTTATGGTCAAAACTTGCTTAGGAAAGGTGCTTTGAATTTATTTGTTATGGGCTGCACAATTCACACTCAGAAAATTAAAATGGTTTCTACTGACTAACTCATTTAATCATTTTGTTGATTTAATGGAAAACCTGATCCATTTTTCTCCAGTTTGTTGTTAAGATTAATACTTTATGTTCATTAGCTATCAAATATTGCAGCAAGTTTTTTACATCTCACTTTCACATGCTTTCATTATCCTTTATTTCCAAAAATTATAATAGAATTTAAATGCTGTCTGTTAAATAATTTTCTCTTGACTATTTCATCTTATTAAATTTAAGTTGCATAAAAAGCAATTCAATTTTTCCTCTAATTTTATATTCCTACCTTTAACTTCTGGGAGGTGGGAGATGCAGACAAGTCCACTGAACAAATCTCTGGTCTGTCCAGTACAGAGTGCTGTGCCTAGCATCCACCTAATCACTAGTACTATAAAGAATTGGTGATTTATGTTGACATTTTATTAAACAGAGCACTTCTACTTATTAATGGGATTTGATGAGTTGCTGAAAAATGCGAGCTGATCAAAAATGCTATCTGTAAGCAGATGGCTTTCATTAAGTAAAGAATTGAAACCTCCACCTAAAGTAAAAATCAAAGAAAATGAGACACTTCTCATGTATTACTCAGCCAAAGACTTCCACTGATAAGGTTACGTTATCACAGCAATGGCACTTGTAGTTGAGGGAGCATTTCTATTATCTATTGCTCTTTTGAGAAGCGTTAAAATTAAACAGTTAAAAACATCTCAACTTAAAATGTCTATTAGGACTGATTCTAGAGAGGTATCTTTTGTCCACATTAGTTGCAAAAACAAATGAATCAACTTAAGTTATTGACCCAGAATAGTAGAAATTTTAAAAGCAATATTTCCAGCTTTTCCTTTCCTTAATATAAAATAGATGTTTTGCATTCTGCCTTCCAAGCCATTCCTCAAATGCTCAAGTTGAAATAATAGATGGTAGCAGCATGGACTAGTGGAAAGAACCTGGGCCTGGGAATCAGAGGACCTGGGTTCTAATCCCAGCTCTGTCATTACTCCTTCATGACCATGAACAAGTCATGTAACTTTTTTGTGCCTCAGTTTGCTCTCCTGAAAAATGAGGATTAAATATCCATGCTCCTTCCCCCTTAGACTGTGAGCCCCATGTGGGGCAGAGACTGTGTCTGAACTGATTTTTTGTTATCTGCCACAGTACTCAGTACAGTGCCTAACACATAGTAAGCATTATTATTAATGATATTAATAATAGTAACAATGTTAAAGTGCTCAATCTAGGTGGGTCAGGCAAGAATCTGTAGGACTAGCCAAACATTCGAAAAGTGGCCACTGCTTGTTTGGCCTGGGTGGTGACATGGGATGCGGATAAAGAATTAGGTAGTTGTCACCGCTTCTTCCATTTTTCTCTTCCTTCTATTCTTACTCTCTTTCCACCCTCCCCATTGCACTTCATGCAGTGTTTCTTGCATAGGTCAATGGCATGTAGTGTCACTGTATTAATAAGTAGCTTGTTGGAGCTGCAGTGTAATGGGCGATCATGGAGGCAGCAGCTGAAGCAGCAATTGAGAAAGCTAATTCCTACCTCTGGCATCATGTGACTCCATCCATTACCCTTAGCACTCATGTTCATATTTGTCCCATTCATTTATTCACTTTTGCTTTTATTTTACCAGTTATAGCTATGTATGCCTTTACTCTTGTTCCCATTGTAGAAATTCAATTTGTGTTTGCCTGTTGCATTTGATAGAGTATAAGCTCCTCAAGGATAGGGATCATTGTACTTTTTCCTATACCGTAGACTCTCAAGTACATAGTAAAGTGCTCTGTTCAGATTAAGCACTCCCAAAATATTCATGAGGAGGAGTAAAAGGAGGATTTAGATTGACTTTTGCTGCATTGTTGGTGAAGCACAAAGAACATTACTTTCCTGTCCCCCCTTCCACACGCCCCCATGCTCTCCTTGGTTCCAGTTTTCCCATTTACCCTTCTACATCTTTCCAATATCTGTCTCAGCTTACCCCTGTAGATTTTCTAGTCTTTCAACTCTTAAACAATTTTTAAGCAATGCTACTGCTACTGTCACCACCCCCCCGACCCCTTAATAATAATGTTGGTATTTGTTAAGTGCTTACTATGTGCCGAGAGCTGTTCTAAGCGCTGGGGTAGACACAGGGGAATCAGGATGTCCCATGTGGGGCTCACAGTCTTAATCCCCATTTTACAGATGAGGTAACTGAGGCACAGAGAAGTTAAGTGACTTGCCCACAGTCACACAGCTGACAAGTGGCAGAGCTGGGATTCGAACTCATGATCTCTGACTCCAAAGCCTTCCCTCTGACCTCTGACCCTTCCACATGTACATATCTGCCTTCAGGCCTGCATACCTGGGGGACCAGGACCAGACTAGGATAAGATGCAGGGAGGGATTCTGATGGGAAACCAAATGCTCTGAAAATATCATTGTTTGATTGCCAACCGGATTCCTGTGGTGAAGGAAGAGATCCCCCTCTAGGCTGTAAGCTTGTTGAGGTCAGGGACCATGTCTACCAACTCTGTTATATTATTATATTGTACTCTTCCAGGTGTTTAATACAGTGCTCTGCACACAGTAATTGCTCAATAAATACAAATGATTGATTGATTGAATGATTGATAGAGGTCAGGAACGGTCAGTGGAGCGGGAGGAAGCCTGTGGTAGGAGTTGGAGGGAGGTTCAATTATGGGCTTTTTCCTTCCCCTACCACTAGAGACCTCCTAGAGGCCCCACTTTGTTGACCAGGAAATAGCATTTTCATAATATATTAAAAATCCCAAATAAAGGAAACAGAGGAAAGAAGATGAGCAAGGAATAAATTTGACTATGAGGACTGTAAACTAGCAAGGGATAAATTAAGAAACATTGGCAAGGGGGTAAAGATAAATATAGTGTTGAGTCAATGAGGCAGAAAAGTACAGGAATAAAAACATCTCTAACTTTTATGTTTTATTCTGAGGAAATCACACAGCTTTATACATATATATAAACTAACTATTCTTCCTATCAGTGTGAGATAGGGAGGGGCAGGCACCATCATCATCCCTTATTTATAGATGAAGAAATAAAGAACAGAGAAGTTGTTTTGCCAAGTTGTGAAAAGGTTTCACACCTAAAAGAGATCTGACTTGAGAAGTAGTGTGGTCTAGTGTAAAGAGCATGGACTTGGGAGTCAGAGGACTTGGGTTCTTATTCTGACTCTGCTATTTGTCTGCTGTGTGACCTTGAGCAAGTCACTTAACTTCTCTGTCCCTCAGTTTCTTCATCTGTAAAATGGGGATTCAATACCTGTTCTCCATCTTCCTTAGATTGCTAGTTCCGTGTGGGACAGGGACTGTATCTGACCTGATTATCTTGTATCACCCCAGTGCTGAGTACAGCACTTGGATCATAGTAAGTGCTTAAATACTATCATTATTATTATCATTATTATTATTTGACTAAACACAACTAATTTAGGACTAGGTGCAGGAAGTAAGAGGAGAGATTATACGTGAATCTTGACCATAGTTTTGGAAGAGGTGAAGCTCCTAGAAGACAGCTCCTTGTGACTACCTACTCTATTGTATTTACCGCACTCCAAGTGTATAGCACTCTGCTCACAGTGAGTGCTCAATAAATACTGCTGATTGATTGAGATCTGTGGGATTATACATATTATATAGGTCATATATATTTCATAGGTATGTTTCCACAGTTACAAGATTTTAATCATCATGAACATCATATAGTTCTCTTTGGTAAACGAAATAAGCATTCTTAAATAAACTGGAAATACTAACTTGTTAATAGCCTCCCTCGGGTTTTGCTCCTTTTTGTGATGCCTGCAATATTTTCATCATACAGTCAAATATCATAATTTGTGCTCACGAAAGCACATAACTTAAAACACAAACTCATCCACGTTTTATGTCCCATGTGAACAGGATGTCATAGGATGTCTTTGTCTCCTCTATATTGTAAGCTCATTGTGGGCAGGGAACATGTCCACCAACACTGTTATACTGTACTCTCCCAATTACTTAGTACAGCATTCTGCACACACAGTAAGCACTCAATAAATACCAATGATTGGTTGGTGATCACTATATGTGAGTAGAATTGAAAAGTTCGGGGCATAGCCAACAGTTCTTTTCCCCATGCACATAGTTAAAAGCTATCCTTCGATTTTTTTCACCTGTAGAGCTTGGCCCAGTATGTTCCTATGCCTAGCAACAAAACCATCGGAGGGACTGGGATGCATGCAGAGAGAATTAGACAAAAGGTGGAGTGGGAAGGACAACTGACCTGGCTCTGGTTCAAAGGAGAGCCCCCTTAACAAGCCAAAAGCTAGATCCCACAGGCCAATTTAAGGAACTAACAGGAACTGGCAGCTGTTCCCACCCTTTGGCACTTTGAGCAGCTGCCAACTTTACCCACTTAGGAAGGTGTCCCTGACAATCAGGCTCTGGGGAAATGGCAGATGGTATCAGAGACAACTTCCCATTTCTGCCAGTTTCCTCACCAACACTACAAGCAGTCCCCTGAGAGTTTGAGTTCTTGTGGTATTCAAGCCATGTTATTCATTCACAGCTGCCATAATGGGGGTGTAAGGGTGTCTGTCAATTAAGCAGGAGACAAAGTCTGGCAGGGGGATAGGTTGACAGGTCTCAGAGTTGCCATAGGGCTGGCTTCTGAAAAGCCACATTCCCCAGGAGGCATTCCCCAGATAATTCACACCTACCCTAGTCAATAGATCCTGTTGGCCACCTTTAGTTTGCATGTGGATAACAGTTTATTCACTACATATCACTCTATCAATCAATCAGTGGTAATTATTGAGCACTTACTGTGTGTAGAACACTATAAAGTGCTTGGGAGAGTACAGTACAATAGAGTTGTGAGACACAATATCTGCCCACAAAGGAGCTTACAGTCTAGAGGGCCAGAGACATAGAAAAATATGGGCACATAATGGACCCATGTTTTTTTTCCTGTTCTCACTGCACAGTGGTATCTTTGACTATTCACTGTGTTTTAATCCTCACATGCAGGAGGCTGTTAATCTTGCCAGTTTTCCCTCCAAAATATTTTGGTGTTCTCCCATCCCTCTCCACCTAAATGGCTGCCACCCTGGCTCAGGCCCTCATCAACTCATGACTAGATTGCTGAATTAGCATCCCCACTGCCCTTCAGATTCTTGTATCTTCAATATAAAGAACCATTTTCCACACTTCTCTCCCCTCCTCAAGATTTTATAATTGTTACCCATTTCTTACTGCATCAAGAAGAAACTCTGGACTGTTGGATTCTAAACTCTCCACCAGGTCTTTCCTTCTTACATATCTGCTCTTTTCACTGGCCACTCCCAGCTAATGCACTTTGCTTCTCGCTCTTATTTAAACTGTGAGACAGGTACCGTGTGTAATTCCAACCTTTGTATTCTTTTCTGGTGCTTAGCAGGTGCTTTCTGCATAGAAGCAGCATGGCTCAGTGGAAAGTGCACGGGCTTGGGAGTCAGAGGTCACGGGTTCAAATCCCGGCTCTGCCACTTGTCAGTTGTGTGACTGTGGGCAAGTCACTTAACTTCTCTGTGCCTCAGTTACCTCATCTGTAAAATGGGGATTAAGACTGTGAGCCTCACGTGGGACAACCTGATTACCCTGTATCTACCCCAGGGCTTAGAACAGTGCTCTGCACATAGTAAGCGCTTAACAAATACCAACATTATTATTATCAATAGAAAGGGCTAAATAATATTATTGCTACTATTCTTCCAACTTTGACCCCTAACCTAATCAATTATACTTATTGAGCACTTACTTTGTGCAGAGCACGGTACAAAATGCTTAGGAGAGTAAAATACAATTGAGTTGGTAGACATAATCCCTGCCCTCAAGGAGTTACACTCCATTTGAGGAAATAGGCATTCAAATAAGTTACAGATAGGGAAAGCAGTAGAGCATAAGGTTAAGTACATAAGTGTTGTGGGGCTGGAGGTAGGGTGAGTTTCAAATCGCTTAATGGGCACAGATCCAAGTGCATAGGCAACTCAGGAGGGAGGATGAATAGGGTGGGGAAATGTGAGGTTAGTTGGGGAAGGCTTCTTGGAGGTGGTATAATTTTAATAGGGCTTAGACAATGGGGAAAGTGGTGGTAAGTCAGCTATGAAGGGGAAGTGAGTTCCAGGCAGGAGTGAGGATGTGAGCAAAGGGCCAACAGCAAGAGAGACGAGATATAATAAGTAGATTGGGTTGGGGTTGAGGAGCGAAGTGTGTGGACTAGGTTGCAGTGGAAGAGGAGTGAGGTTAGGTAGGAGGGGGAGGCTGAATACTTTAAAGCCATTGGTAAGGGATTTCTATTTTATGCAGAGGGATGGGCAACCATTGGAGGTTTTTGAGAAGTGAGGAGATGTGCACAGAATGATTTTTTTGAAAAATGATCTGAACAGCAGAGTGAAGTATGGTTTGGAGTGACTGGAAACAGTAGTCGGGGTGGAATATAACCAGTGCAACTCGTGTCCACCCTGCTTGGTGGACTCTC
Organism: Ornithorhynchus anatinus; assembly: GCF_004115215.2. Classification (NCBI taxonomy): domain Eukaryota; kingdom Metazoa; phylum Chordata; class Mammalia; order Monotremata; family Ornithorhynchidae; genus Ornithorhynchus; species Ornithorhynchus anatinus. The sequence continues at coordinate 68,558,478 of NC_041749.1, read as the reverse complement.
TCTCACGCGCTTCAAATCTTCCTGTCAGAGAGTAGAACATTTTAGAAAAACTGTTATTTCCATTTGTCAGTTCCTTTGTAAGGGAAGTGTAAAGCTTATTCCTTTGTGACTCAACTTATTCCTTTCAATGGATGACCCATAAAAATAATGAAACCCAAGGAAGGACTCCTATACCCACCCAAAGACTGTCTGTGCTACTGGGTATGCCCAACCATGACAACCAGTTTCTATATTATGTGTGAACAAAGGGAGGGAGGGGAAAAGAGGAGAAGGTTTTACAATATTTCCAAAACCAATAAGTAGCTCAAGTGGAGATGCAGTAAGACTCTAGGGAAAGCATTGTCACTATAAATCAAATTTGTTCTGGGTCCTCTGGCTTTCCTCAGGTTCAAGCTCTGTGTAAAGCATCAAACATTCTCTGGTGAATGTAGGAGTAGGTCAGGACTTCTAGAGGTTGGAGCGAGGGTGGCTACAACTCAAATTAAAAAGGCCAGGCAGCTCATTGCTGACCCCCATTTTTTGTGCAAGTCACAGGCATATGCTACATAACTGTCACAAGGGTACACACAGAGTCTGCACAAATTTGATAAACCTATATAGTTGCTTAGCATGACACCAGATGGATTCCTGAACCTCTCCATTGTTGTAGAGCCACTATACTCTCTTGCCAGGTTTCTATGAACACGGATGCCATTTTGGAGTTGCAGTACTCAGTGGCAGAGGAAGGGTTGGCATTTAAAAATAAAAATATTGGACATAAAGGTGGCTGAAGTTATACTGAGCATAACCCCACATCATTCAAATATGAACCTTTTTAGTCCTGGAACTCACAGGAGAGTAAGAGAAAAGCTGAAGACATGTAAAAATGAGGCACCATGAAAAGATGAGATAGGATTCTGCAAGTGGAAAGTGCTACTGTTATAAATAAGAAATTTTTGAGTGACGTATAACATGAAAAATATGAATCAAAGCTATATTTCTTCTATAAATAGCTGAGGAAGATATATTCAGAAAAGGACTGTTTAATGCTTTTACATATTTTTTTTAGTACTACACCATAGCTCCCAGTTTTAAAGCTATTATCACATAATTTTGATGAGATTGAGACAGATTTTAATTCATTTAATAATTAGGTCAATAAAAACCATTATAGCTGAGCGCTCCATTAAAAGTCCATAATGTTACCTTAATGGGGGGAAAACTAATATAGTTCTGTTGGAACTTTTCCATGAAATTAATATTGTAGAATTTTAGTAGATGTCTTAAATAGCTTAAATAGACATTTTTATTAACAGAACTAATCATGGAATTAAAACAAATGAAAATCATTACATTTATTATGAAAAAATATCCATGTTCAGAGAATTTTATCAGACCAGTTCCATGAAATGACTGAAACATCAAGAGAAAAATATATTGAGTCGAACCAATGACAGTTTACACAGCACCTACCAATTTGAAACTACTCTATTTGTAGGATGGACAAGACAGCATTCACTCAGTGACTCTATCTCTCCTGGACATTCAGCTTGGCAGTCTTCCAAAACTATAACCTTGCTGATCATAAACTTCCCGTCAGAAGTATTTATTGGTTGCAAGTATTAAATTTACCCATACCCACTATGGAATCAAAAAAAAAAAACCTGAGGATTTCACAAGGCAAAAAACAAAGGCTAGAGGACATCTTTGCTTAAACCCATAGGTATTTTTATTCCTTATCCATTACTAGCTAGACCCAGGACTAGACAGATGAAGGGCAGCATGTTGGGTTAATCTCTTCTTTTGTTCTTTGGCTTTTGACCTCAGTGTCCCTACACTGGCTTAGGCCCAGGAAGAGACCAGGGGAAGGAGCTGCTGGCTCACATGGAGTTGAGTGTGGAGTGCATGAAGATGCCTCTTCACATATCTCACATTCATTTTTTTCTTTTTTCCACTATCTCACATCTGTAAATGATGCCTCTACCCCTAAACCATTTGGGTTTACCAATATTTTTTTTCAATAGGAGTGAGACTCTTACTCCACAATAGGGTGCAAACTGAATCTAGGCATGGGAGGGCAGTAAACCACCTTTCTCTTTATGTCCTATCATTAGACCACCCAGAAAAAATGGAGTTCCTGGGAAAGAGGGTGCTGTGTGGGTTCTATACTTTTTCTACCCTGCCACTTCATTGTTTTTAAGTGACTCCATCTGACTGGATCAATCTGTGATGATGACAGTTCAATCACTTAATAACTATAGCACTGTCTGTAATATTTGGAGTAGCTGGGTGTGGAGACAATATCAGTGAACTGGGTGTGGGGCTCTACGATCTGAAGAAGGATGATTCATGGAGATGGGTGACGGAATCTGAACACATCTTGTTTCAGAGAGGCCATTCTTCATCCAAGCAGTAACTGCCAAGGAAATGATTTCACAGTCAGACAGTTGTTGCAATCAGGACTTGGTGCGCCCAGAGCTAGAGGTATCTTGTAGTACTGTTCAATCCCCTGACACTACTGGCCCCGCTCTGGTGCTCCTGCTACTTTCCCATTCCAAATCTGCCTAGTTGTGCAATGAACAAGTGTGTGTCTTGTTGTTTTCATTGGTTGTGGGGGTTTTTTTCTTGTCTTTGTTTCTGGCTTTTCCCTTGGTCTTAGCAGCCTAACCCTTCCTGAACCTATATGAGTATTGTAGTAAACAGTGGCTAAACAAATGGGTTAGGGCACAATGATGTCTGTGCTGTTGAGATCAGAGAGATTTTCTGTTCTGGGGCTACAGCTACAATCCTTCCCCCTTACAGTCATCTTATAATGAGTGCTGCTGTTGCGGGATGAAGGGAGGAGTCCAGATGAGAGAGTGTGGAAGGCTTAGCATAAACCATCACCACTATCACAAAAGCAACATTTTCATGATCAAAATAAGCAAGGGAGTCTTTCCCAAAAAGCATCACATCCAGGAATACAAATTCATAGTCTGTAGTGTTGGTTTTGACCTGAGGGACAACTATACCAATATCAGCTTGTTCTTTATGGTTCAAATATGTAGATTAAAATACATTGAGGGAAATGAAAATCTGTTTTCTTCTAATGTTTAACTCAGCACAAAAACAGTGTAGCCTAGTGGAAAGAAAATGGGGCTAGGAACCAGGAAAACTAGCTTCCAGTCTCAATTCTGCCATTAGTCTGCTGTGTGGTCTTGGGCAAGTTACTTCACCTCTCTGGACCTGAGTTGTCTCATCCATAAAGTGGAGACAAAATAGAATGAGAGAGGGACTGTGTCCAGTATGAACCTTTGAAATCTACACCAGTGCTTAGCCTAGAGTAAGCACTTAATACATACTGTAATTATTCAATAGTATTTATTGAGCGCTTACTATGTGCAGAGCACTGTACTAAGCGCTTGGGATGGACAAGTCGGCAACAGATAGAGACAGTCCCTGCCGTTTGACGGGCTTACAGTCTAATCGGGGGAGACGGACAGACAAGAACAATGGCAATAAATAGAGTCAAGGGGAAAAACATCTCATAAAAACAATGGCAACTAAATAGAATCAAGGCGATGTACAATTCATTAACAAAATAAATAGGGTAATGGAAATATATACAGGTGAGCGGACGAGTACAGTGCTGTGGGGATGGGAAGGGAGAGGTGGAGGAGCAGAGGGAAAAGGGGAAAAAGAGGGTTTAGCTGCGGAGAGGTAAAGGGGGGGTGGCAGAGGGAGTAGAGGGAGAAGAGGAGCTCAGTCTGGGAAGGCCTCTTGGAGGAGGTGAGTTTTAAGTAGGGTTTTGAAGAGGGGAAGAGAATCAGTTTGGCGGAGGTGAGGAGGGAGGGCATTCCGGGACCGCGGGAGGACGTGGCCCAGGGGTCGACGGCGGGATAGGCGAGACCGAGGGACGGTGAGGAGGTGGGCGGCAGAGGAGCGCAGCGTGCGGGGTGGGTGGTAGAAAGAGAGAAGGGAGGAGAGGTAGGAAGGGGCAAGGTGATGGAGAGCCTTGAAGCCTAGAGTGAGGAGTTTTTGTTTGGAGCGGAGGTTGATAGGCAACCACTGGAGTTGTTTAAGAAGGGGAGTGACATGCCCAGATCGTTTCTGCAGGAAGATGAGCCGGGCAGCGGAGTGAAGAATAGACTGGAGCACTTAATACATACTGTAATTATAATCACTGGTGTTATGGATGCCCAAAATGTTATTCAGTTAGCCCAACAAATGGTTGGGTTCATATGGTATTTTTGATGTTACTGCTAAGGAATGATGATGGAATCTCCCATCAAGTACAGTGGACAAGCCTTGATTCTGAGAGCAGGACTGAGAACCCACACAGAGCAATTGATAATGGCACTAGTGGCTTGTACAGCACCACCTACACTCTCTCATCCTTTCCAGACATGTCCCCACTGGAGAATGGAGTGTAATGAACACATAGACACACATGGGTGCTGTAGGTTGCAAAGTGCATGCAAAAAAATTTTAAAATAATAGGCAAAGTGACCACTGCACTTAAGAAAGTTCATCTCGGTTCTCCCTTTTAAGTCATTAATGCTTTAAAACATCCTATTGGACAGAGGAGACAAATTTCTCTTTTCCCTCTTCCTTGCCCCTCCCTCCCCACTTATTATATTCTGTAACTTTATCTTTGCTTTTTGCATAATGTATGAGCAGTGAAGGTGCACTAATGTCTAAATCTCATGAACTGCCAAAGCCTGCAGTCCTATTGTTCTCCAAATTCTGTGATAGAACTGATTCTGACATTTCACTTCCCTTGCTTCTCATGAAGTCTTAACTGACTCAGACATTTGCAGGGTGACAAATCATGGAAGGCTAGATTTCCACTCCACGTAAAGTAGAACCCTATGCAAAAGGCTTAGGCTGCTGGAGTATTAATGTTTCAAGCCAGATGCTGTTCTCCATATGAGACAACCTCATCTGGAAATAACACGTAGAAAAAGAGTCAAGCATTACTAGTGGAAATATCACAATGTTTATTATTCAAAGATGGGTTCAGGTGGCTTGGATGATCTTGTTATATGGTTATCAGCTTTTGTAATGTCTTTGAAAAGACATAAGATAGGTATGAAGTCTTATGAAATAAAGACTGTCAACTTTCTTTAAAGTAAATAAATGGCTACGATCTTATCAGTCAATCATATTGAGCACTTATTTTGTGCAGAGCACTGTACTAAGCAATCAGGGGAGTAAAATATAACAGATTTGGTAGATATGTTCCCCAGCCAGAAGATGCTTACCCTCAGTGATTGTATTACTAGACATTAATAGCATAATTTCCATCCCTTTTAAAGGTATTTTTGTTTGTAAAAATGACCAAATATCTTTCTGGAACCAAACAAAATATCAGAAAATTGAACTAAGGAACCTAAAAGCATCTCATAAGGAAAAATTCATTGTTTTTTTAATAGTTCCATAGCATAGTTTTTATGATTTCGTGAAAAGTTGGAGATAGCTCAATATCTGTTTCTGTCGAAAGAGCTAATACTGAACAAAAGAGAAATGTACCACTTGTGAGTGAGCAGGCTATCTACCATTTTTTTAGTTTATTCAAGAAAGGCAATAAAGGTTAATAACAGAGAGGTGGAAATCATCCAGTAACACAGAATTATTTACAAAGACCGTCTGCACATTGCATTCTTTTCCAATACTCTACTACAGTATCCCAAAAAACTATATTTGTGTTCTTTCTATATTGTACAATGAAATTATCCAATGTAAATGCTAAATATGAACATCTCAGCAAAGCACTCCATTATAACACAATGTACCCTATTCAGAGGAAAAGCTGATTACTGGTGCTGAGACCATAGATGTGTCAGGCAATAATTTAATTGCCTGGCAGGTAGTAGAATATCAACTTCTTTATTCTGCAACTCACTGCTAAGTCTTTAATATTGCATAATGATTACAGACATGAAAGTCTTCCACTAACACCTGCCTTATAGCGAAAGGAAGTTGCAGAGAACAAAAAACTAAAAGGACTAGAGTATGCACCAGATTTTTTATTACTAAACAAAATCAGAAATACTCACTAAACAGATTCTAGATATAGAAACAGCTCATTTTATTCCAAGGATAATAAAGTTTAAGTACTACATTTTAAAAAGGTGTTATCTCAGCCAGTAATGATTTCCAGGTGTAAAATTCCACCTTTTCAGAGCTGGCTTGCTTCATGCCCGTCACCTGTGCTGTTAAGCAGAGGAAATCACTTCATGCATTTCTTTCCTGGCCCACTGGAGACTACAAATATTACCCACTACTAATTCACTATAGGAATTTTTGTATATATTCCCAAACAAGAGGAAACAAGCCCGCAAGGAGGCTTAGGCTAGCACTCTTTGACAGAAAAGTCTGTTTTGTGCCAAAAGTGGAAAAGAGTTTTGGAATTTGCTTCTCTGTAGATCTTTAGGGTCAGAATCAATATCCATCCATCTGGAATGGTGTAGTGGGATATTTGCCTCGAGTTAGAGGACTAGATTAGTTGCTTGTTTATGGATTATTGGGTTGGGCAAGTACCAACAAGCTGGTCTGAAACTGAGTTTTGAGATTTATGTGCAGCTTAGTTTGCAATGATATGATTACTTTTGTTATGGCTTTGTTTTTTGTTGTTGTTTTGTAAATTTTCTTCTAATTTTTAGAACATATTCATGTTCTCACTGCATGTGCCTCGGGAGTACAGATAGAGAGTGCTTGAGATAGGAATGTTTTTAAGAGTGGACAAACTACTACTCAGTCCTCACCAGGTATTCTGATGGGTGCTGTTGAACTGAAAGATATAAAATAAAGACATTTTGGCCCAACAGAGAATTCAGGGATATGCTCTACTATCCCACCAAAATACATTGCCACTGCTAGTCATCTGGGCTTCCTGGGAATTAGTAAATAGGGTTTCAAATATGACCAAACCTCCTGAATATTCATTCATTCATTCAATAGTATTTATTGAGCGCTTACTATGTGCAGAGCACTGTACTAAGCACTTGGAATGTACAAGTGGGCAACAGATAGAGACAGTCCCTGCCGTTTGACGGGCTTACAGTCTAATCGGGGATAGGGTGGGGCTGTCAAAACTTTTGTGATTCCATCTCATGATCTTAAAAAGCCATGGTTCTTGCCTTTGGAGGGAGTGATGGCAAGAGATTCCAAGTACCCAGACCCCTAGTAGCAGTGGTGGGAGCATGGAAGTAGGGAGGGAAAGGAAGAGGAGGAGACTTCCCAGCTTCCTCTTCTTTTTCTCTGGTGCCAATGGCAGCTATTCCTGCTGCCATCGCATTATCCCATCTAGAATCATGCATAATGGGAGCTATTCCTGCTGCCATCGCATTATCCCATCTAGAATAATGCACAATGGGAGTTCCCAACCAGAGCAATGTTCTAACCTTGCCAGAAACTCCCTTTCATAGCCAGCTAGGCCTATGGATGGGCCAGAGCAGCAGGTGTGGTAGCAGCCTTTGCCTGCTGACAGGGTGAAGGGCAGCTTCAGTGACCCATCATGGGGCCAGCCAGTAGAGCCACAGTCATGGTTTTCCACCACCGTCTTCAGGGCAGTAGCCTGGGCTGTTACTGCTTCCGCCATTTTCCAAGCCAGACCAGCCTTGGCTTTTGCCATCATTTCCACCACAGAAAAATGATGGTGAAAATGGTAGCAGAAATGGAGGTGAATATGCCAAGATTGGTGGCAGCAGCAAGGAAGGCCACACTGCATCAGCCGCTGCTTCCCTTGAAATGCTGCTCTCTCTATCTGCACTCGCTGCTGCAGCTACCTTCCACCACTACCACTGCCACAGCCACTCAGCCAAAACTGAGACATTTAGAGATCCTCCCAGCCATTATTTCCAGTGGAAGGATAGGGACCGCTAATTAGGTACTGTCCTACCTAATGAGACAACCAATCATACTGGCCCAGTGATAGTGCCAGACTGCTTTCCTGACCTCAACACTAACACTAAACACTGCCTCTTCTGCTCTCCTGAGCAACTGTTCAAGTCAGCGCCACCTTGTCCCAAGCAAAAGCATCAAAATGGCTGGCCTCAGTTGTAATGCTGCTAGTAATGCAGGTGGCAGACTCTCATTCATTCATTCAGTTGTATTTATTGAGTGCTTACTATGTGCAGAGCACTGTACTGAGCACTTGGAATGTACAATTAGGCAAAAGCTAGAGACAATCCCTGCCTAACAACGGGTTCACAGTTTAAAGGGGGAGACGGACAACAAAACAAAACAAGTAGTCTGGCGTCAAAATCATCAAGATAAATAGAATCACAGATATATACACATCATTAACAAAATAGAGTAATAATATATACAAATATGCACAGTGCTGAGGGGAGGGGAAGGGGGAAGAGCAGAGGGAGGGAGTAGGGGGAATGGGGAGGGGAGGAGGAGCAGAGGGAAAGGGAGGGCTCAATCTGAGAAGGGCTCCTGGAGGAGGTGAGCTCTCAGGAGGACTTTGAAGAGGGGAAGAGAGTTAGTTTGGAGGATGTGAGGAGGGAGGGCATTCCAGGTCAGTGGTAGGATGTGGGCCAGGGGTCGAGGGTGGAACAGACGTGAATGAGGGACCGTGAGGAGGTTAGTGGTACAGGAGCAGAGTGTACGGGGTGGGCTGTAGAAGGAGAGAAGGGAAGTGAGGTAGGAGGGGGCAAGGGGATGGAGAGCTTTGAAGCCAAGAGTGAGGAGTTTTTATTTTATGCAAAGGTTGATAGGCAACCACTGGAAGTTTTTGAGGAGGGGAGTGACATGCTCAGAGCGTTTCTGTAGAAAGATGATCCGGGCAGCGGAATGAAGACTAGACTGGAGTGGGGAGAGACAGGAGGATGGGAGATCAGAGAGGAGGCTGACGTGATAATCCAGTTGGGATATTATGAGCGCTTGTACCAGCAAGGTAGCACTTTGGATGGAGACGAAAGGGCAGATCTTGGTGATATTGTGAAGTTGAGACTGGCAAGTTTTGGTGATGGATTGGACGTGTGGGGTGAATGAGAGAGCAGAGTCAAGAATGACACCAAGGTTGCAGGCCTGTGAGATGGGAAGGAGGGTAGTGCTGTCCACAGTGACAGGAAAGTCAAGGAGAGGACAGGGTTTGGAAGGGAAGATAAGGAGCTCAGTCTTGGACACGTTGAGTTTTAGGTGGCAAGCAGACATCCAGGTGGAGATGTCCTGAAGGCAGGAGGAGATACGAGCCTGGAGGGAAGGAGATGTAGATTTGGGTATCATCTGCATAGAGATGATAGTTGAAGCCATGGTAGTGAATGAGTTCACCAAGGGAGTGAGTATAGATGGAGAACAGATACTCATAAGAGAGCAGGGAAATAATAGACAAGATGAACCACTATGGCCTAGTGGAAAGGGCATGGGCCTGGGAATCAGATGACCTGGGTTTTAACACGGGCACCAACACTTGCCTACCATATGATCTTGGGCAAATTACTTAGCTTCTCTCTGCCACAGTTTATTGAATATATTAGCTGAATGAAAGAGATGAGACAAGGATAAAGCCAAGGTTATGGGCTTGTGAGACACACACTGTAAACGCTAGTTTGTAAACTTGTTATGGGTAGGGAACGTGTTGTGAATTCTGTTGCATTGTACTCTCTCAAGGGCTTAGTACAGTGCTCTGCACATGGTAAGTGCTCAATAAATACCATTGATTGATTGGCTGTGTTTGACTTATTTGTCTTCTATCTACTCCAGTGTTTAGTGGCACATGGTAAGTGATTAACAAAAACCACTATTATTATTATTGTTACTATTATTATTATTATTACTATTATTATTTAAAAAGATGCAGAGAAACACAAAAAATAGGAAGAAAAGAGAGGATAAATGAAGATAAAAAAGATCTGGGACAAGAGCTAAATATAAAATGAGAAACATGGAAAATCAAGTAAAAATAGGATGAAAATACACAGAAGAACAAGTCAAGGAAAGGGGTAGAGGAAGAGAACTGATTAAAAAAGGACAGAAAGGACTGGGAAAAACAGGAGAGAACAGAACATTTGGTTAAGCATGCATGAATTTTAAGTGAAAGCCTGCATAGTTGGAAAACAGAAGGTATTTGGAAAGAAACCTGGTGGTGGGTAGGAAAGAGGAGTGCCAAAGCTTTGCCATAGTACTACAACCAGTAGGCAGTTGCCAAGGTAGCCACAAGGGTCCTTGCTGCCTACTTTAGCATTTATTTTCAAGACTTCTTTTGAACCCACCCACCATGCAAAATGTCCTAGACCCTGTATTGTTATAAGGGATAGGTGGTCAGTAAACAAGCCAGAAAATACTAATACTCTGGGACTTAAAACCTGAACTTAGCTCGGAGTTTTGAATGTAAATTATGTGTGTGTGTGACAGAGAGAGAGAGAGAAAATATAGGAGAAATCATTTTAAAGGATGTTTATTCTTAATATAATTATAATCTAATAGGGGAAAGAGTGGACTTACATTGAGAAACTGACTAGAGCACAACTTAGGAGTGTTTAAAGCCTAACCATAATGAAAAACATACATCTTTTCTCCAATTGCTTCAACCGACTGAGATTTCAGCAAATTAATTATGTGAATTGAACCTGACAATCAAAGATTGTTCCCAATTTAAACAGATAGCGACAGAATCAATTTCTTCCAAGTTGTCTGGAAGTGGTGAGAACTAACGAGGTGTTTAAAGACATGCATGAGGATAGTCTGCATAACAGTTTCAGTGTTCTAAGTTAAAGCTTGTTAGAAGGGATTTAGCTTTTTTTAACAGTTTGAGCTACAGTGCTTCCATTGATGGAAGGCCTATGAGCTCAGGCTCAGGACTGCAGGAATAATATTTTAATTCAGCTTTGCAGGAGCACACACCTCATTAAAGTCCAAAAATGAGCAAAGTCTGAGGACTCCAAGGTAAGAAAATACATTGTGGGATGTAGGTCTTTTGAAGGAAATATCTATCTTACTTGTAATTTAGATAAGTAATCTAGGGACTGCCATACAAGAAGCCCTTAGCATTTCAAAGCTATTAAAGATGACCTGCAATGGAAAAGTGCCAGATTCCTGAAACTTTCCCCTTGCTGGTAGCCTTTGGCCACCAAACAAGAACGAAACAGCATCTCAAGCTTCTAAGAGATTGTCATGTAATAACTCCCAATTTGTTTTATCAAAGAACATTTCAAAGAGAAGAAGGAAGATAATACTGGAATAGGAGGAGTGACTAGAAATCTTAAAGTATCTTCTCATTCATGTGTTTAGTAGTGAGTTAGTTACCAGGAGGCCAATTTGCTACTCTAATGTTCTTCAAAGGTGGTTTAGACAAGATGGAGATATTCCTTCTTCATGTGGTCATAATGACTAGCTATTTCTTTTCCAAGTGAAAATTATTTTGTGAATGATGGAAAGTTGGTTTTGCCTTCCAGTAAGCCTGCAAATGACCAGTACTGGCACTCCTCGAGTTTACAACAGACTTGGATCCTGGAAACCACATCTTCAGTCAAACATTTTCAGTTGGAATCAAACTATGCCCAACCTGATTATCTTGTATCTATCTACCATAGCACTAAGAACAGTGCTTGACACATTGCAAATGCTTAACAAATAAAAAAAACCAAAAAAGTTTCTTATAGGAACAATTTTATTAATGGGGGATTAGTTCTAGAACCGAGGTGGAATATCATATTTTTACACAAATTACCCACAGTTGTAGACTCAACCAATTATAGATGAGTAGCTGGCAATTATTGGAGTAAATTGGAGATGTTGACCTTCCCTGGTGACTCCACCTGGCAGTCAAATAACACCTCCCCATCTTTACCTTCTGGCCCCTCTCTGCCACCCTGGTTGCTCTCTTTAAACTTTCTCCCCTATTTCCCCATCTCCATGCAGCTTTCACAATTGTTTCCCTCTCTCCACCCTGATCCCCATGGCACCTCCATTGCCTACACCCCCTGTACTATGGTCACAAAAAGGCTTATGTGGTAAAGTCTAAACCAATGTGTTGTAAAGCTGGAACAAGGGGATAAATTTAGAAGTGCTGTAGTGGCCCTTCATCTTAAATCAAAATGTCTTGAATTGAGAACTTACTGTATTTTTCCACTTTACATATGGGAAAACTGAAGCCAGGACAGAGTAACTAGGTCTAAAGGACATCCCAGTGACCAAAGGGAAAGCCTTACTTTGCTGCTTATCCACTGATTTGGGATGCCTCTGAGTTCAATATGTAAGCACATCCAAAGATAAACAACTTCCTTGCAGTCTTTTGGCTAAGAATCAAATGTTACATGCTCTCCAAGGGGATTAGATGCTGCCCTGGCAGGGGGAATGGGTTTAATTATCTAATTGGGTTTTTCTTTCTGGAGCTAGTTATGTCTCCATCAAGACCTTTAATGTTAGGCTGCCAACAGTCCAGCTGGCTGGCTTCATATTAGGCTATTTCCAGATGGCCTTATTTGGAATTTCCTAAAATTGGGTCATTTTGCCCACTTTTCTGTAGCCTATTATATGTTCCCTTTGTGCACCTGAAGGCAGTTAAGCAAGAAAGACACAAAGTGTGGTGGAGTGACTTTTCAATAGGCAAAGGGATCCCTCCTTGCATCTCCATCTCCACTGGAAATATGGTATTTTCCCCTTGTTTCAGATCCCTCTCAATCTGATGGTGCTTTGTCAATTTCTTACATCTTAAACTCATATAGTTTATTTTTCCCAGGCCCACAAATGATAAATGTGTCCTCTTGTACTTCAAAGGTGGCCACATGGATCATGCCCAAATTTCCAGGATGTAGCAGAGACAGGCTTGCAGAGCTCAATTGACTTCACCTGGCATAGTTTGTGGGATAGTGGTGATAGAGTGCAGGTCTGATTTAGCTCCTCACTAATTACGTTTGCCTTGCCAAATTTTTTCTTTTCTATAATTCTCTTCTCTTACATAGACACTTGTTTTGCTACCATGCCTAAAATAAGGGAAATTAATTTTCATTCATGCATGTTGGACCTAAGTATGCAGCTTTCTGCTGAGTTGATCATGTGTTTTAGCTTAGCTATCCCTCCAAATATACACATTGAGACCGGGTCTTGAACAAGGATATTTTGTACTTTAACATAGTAAGAAAACTGAATAAACTTGATAGAGAACTATCTTTTAAAGCCAGGGGAAGCAACACAGTATTACTAAAAAAAGTTCCCCTCTATAAAAAGAACATCTGTCTCAACATATAGTTTGAGAAGGGTATTTTGACTGGCACAGACTTCAGGTTAACTTTTATATATTGGGCACTAGAGGTAATTTACAAAAAGCACGATCTGAAAAACAGCAGTACTAGAACACCTCTAAAGGAAAGTCCAACGTGCAGACACATATGTCTGAAAAAATAATCATTTATGGGAACATGGGATTGGATTTTAAAAGAGGTATTTAAAGTCACATTACAATCCCACCATTCTTTATGTTTTAACTGGGTGGTGATTATGTATTACAAACATTGATAACTTGAAAAGTAAAAACTGAAGGCCCAAAATACAGAAATCTCTAAAATTAAAACAAAAAATATAACTCACCAAGGTCTAAGGAAATCCCAATTGCACTTGGATATGGAATCCTTTGGGATAAAGGTCAAGTTTTTGATGACTTTGTTTTGACAGAACATTTTCATTTCACAGGAGGTGGAACATGCTTTGAAACAAGCTAGTTTAGATTTCAATAAGTTTAAAACACTTTATTCTGACCAGTTTTTTGCTAGGGAGAGGAAAGTCTGACACATACAGATTCTTCCTTTATAATGCTGAAATTCCTTTAAAAATCTCTCCTTGGTCTCTCCTTTTCTTCAGCTAAAAAGCAGTACTCATTTCTAAACACGGCACACTGTAAAGCACTTTGTTCCTAATTTCATCTAGAAAAGCAAGATGGGTTGAAGAGTGAGCAAACCCCAAGAAAACTACAGTTCCTCCACTTTTATTAAAAAACTCATGTGTGATCTCTCTGGGGGTTAATTTAAGGTATACAGATTGAAGTGATTAGGGTCAAAGATTTTATAACCCACTGGATAAAAGATGTAAAACTCATAAATTCTTGTGAAATTATCTTCCTGACTGGTACCATAAGGTAATTTTGACCACTCTCATCCCTACATTCACTGAGAAATGTTTTTTATGGTAAAAAGATGAAAGTTCACAGTCTACTTTGTGCTTAGCGTCATGCTCCATGATAAAATGAGCCTTTTAATATAGTGAGGGGGTTGGAATAGTACTTTGTAACAACTACCTGGAACTGCTTGAAAATACATTTTGGCAATGTGTGCGTGTATTTATGTGCATGTGTGTATGTGTATAGATGTCCTTCAGTTTTGAAGAGGATGACAGTGACAGCTTATTCACTTATGTGGATGTGCCTAAAAAGTCCTATACATAATGAACAATCCATTTCACGCTAGTGGAATGTAAAGGTAGTCTCTTGTTGAGCTGAGGCATTTGGCACTTTCTGGGACGAGCCTCCATTTTCGAGATTGCCTTGTGATGACGATCTAATCTTCCCAAATTGTCTTCTGGTTGCTGGTCTGGTCTGGCGCAGCCTGTATGCTGTGGTGGCTGCCCCATAGCTCATTGTTATATTACATTGAGGTTGTTTCTGTTTATTGTTATATTGTACTTTCCCAAGTGCTAAGTAATAACAATAATAATAATTGTTATTATTATTATGGCATGTGGGGCTCACAGTCTTAATCCCCATTTTACAGATGAGGTGAGTGAAGCACAGAGAAGTTAAGTTACTTGCCCAAGGTCACAGAGCAGACAAGTGGCAGATCCGGGATTAGAAACAACATCCTCTGACTCCCAAGCCCATGCCATTTCCACTAAGCCACACTGCTTCTCTATTACAGTGCCCTGCACACAGTAAGTGCTCAATAAATATGACTGAATGAATGAATGATTTGCCTTTAAGATGATCGCATTGCCTTCCCTGCCTAGGGAGGTTTCCTGTCAGTTTGCCACTCAGTAGCTGCTTGGGAATCCTGCTGCTGCCCATTCTTCTCACAAATCCTGCCCAGTGAAACTGTATTGCTGTGAATTATTGTTTTACTGCTGGTGAGCTGACTGCATTCCAAGACCTTGTTATTGGTAGACTTGTCCTGCCACTAGATGTTAAGTGTGGCTTATAGAGGATGCTGAGGAGCAGTTGGAGCAGTTACATAGTAGGTCCAGGTCGCAGAGTTATATAGATGTTTGAAGAGTATCACAGCTTCACAAAACATTACTTTGCTGTGAAAGTTGATATCCCAATGTCACCAAACTATCCATCTCTCCCAATCCAGGCTGGGCATTTTGATTTGGCCTCTCCGTGGATCATTCAGTAACACCATGTCTAGGTAGTAGTGTTAAATTCTGTATTGCTGGGAAAATCTTGGTGGTATTTTGGGTTTTCTGGGCATAAATAATACATAACCTTGGGTAGCTTTCTACATGCTCATTTCAGTCTTTATTGGTAAGACAGTAGAAGGATGCAATAAGGCTCAACTTTCTGTTCAATTCATTGGTTTCCACCTCTGATAGGCAGGTTGAATACAATTCAGGAATTGGAAGCATCAAGTAAAAGCACTGCTGTGCTCAAAACCTTGGTTACACCTTATTAATTCAGAGAATAGAAAATTTATATGTGCTAATTACAAAAACTACTAATTAGCTGTAATTATCAGCTTCTATGGAAGGTGAAGTGTGTTGCATTTGATAGTGCTGTTGACCTTTTCCGTGTACTTTGGGGGGAAAAAACCCAAAGAAATGAGGTGGTGTAAAATTCATCAGAGAGCAATTAATTTGAGCAATTTGATGAATACAATATAAATGAACACATCTGTAAGGATCAGGATTGGACTTTAATGTTGCTGCTCTAATGTCAATTTATAATGGGGAATTCATTGTAGAGCCAACCAATAAAATGTATTCATATAAAATATTTCTTGCTACTGTAATAAACAAAGTTAATGTCTATTCCAGATCCAGATGGATTCAATTTATTTGGAAATAAGATGAGGTCTTGCTCAATCACTATAAGCTACTCTGAGTGTGTAGATATTTGACACAATTCTTTAGAAGCAAACTGATCTAGGATGTTCAATGTCAAGGAAATACTTTCATTACTGCCCTCTTTTCTCATGTGTACTTGAAACTATCTTTCGCTCCACTTGACATTGCTGATTTTAATCGGCAACCAGAACCTAATCCTTTCACCACATTCTACTGCCTATCCAATGATGTACAGATAAAATTGAAAATTGAATCAAGGAAGTTAGCATGGCTTTTGGGAGACTGACACAATGATTTTGTTGAAAAAAGGGCATTTAAGCTTCACAACAAACTGATGGTCTATAAAGCTGTAATGGAGTCCAGTGAGATTGTATCGTATCAAAAGAAGCACCTGCCTCTTGAGAGGTTTCACCAGCATCATCTACAAATTACACTCAGTGTCAAATGGCAGGACAAAATTATCAATAGCTAGGGCCAAGAACACAGTCCACAGAAAATACTGTGGTCTTGTTCAAGATAATGCTGTTTTACCTGGTGGGACATGCAGTGAGGATAGCAGGAATCCCAGTCAGCTGTCATATGGAGAATCCAATGGGGACACATATGAGCAGGCAGGGGAACTGTCCTAAGTGCTTGGGAAAATACAACAGAATTAGCAGAGACATTCCCCACCCACAATGAGCTTACAGTCTAGAGGTGGAGACAGACATTAATATGAATAAATAAGCAGTGCATAAAAGTGTAGAAGTTCTTTATATGATGTATTTTGCAGCACAGGTGTCTGCTCACTGTAAGCACTCAAAAAATATAATTGACTAAATAAAGATGAAGTGAAATGTAACCTCAAACATCAGAATGTCATAATGGTGAGATCATTCTATCATGCAGCAATCAGTTGAGGGGTTGCTGTTTTAGAATAGAGCCTTCGGGAAAATCAAGCTATCAGGAGGTAGTCTTAAAAAAGGTGACAGGTCTGTTATGTAGTGAGCATTTGCTATGTCCAAAGCACTGTGCTAAGTGCTCAGGAGAATACAATACACTCCATAGTGGTGGACGACATGATCTCTGCCCACAAGGAGCTTACCGTCTAGGCATGGCACTTGCCTCAATAATTGGCAGAAGACGTGGACCCGATGGCATACTCATGGAACCTACAAATCTGGAGGGGACATCCTGCTTAAATCAGTCAATCCATATGTTCTTTCTCAACATACGGAACACCGAGGAGATGCCAGAGGATCTCACAGAAGTTGCTATTATCATCATTTTCCAAGACTAAAGGTGAAGAATCAGACTGTTACAACTATTGAGGCATTTCACTACTATCCATTGCTGACCAAGTCTTGCTAGACCATCTACTGAAAAATTGTGCAGGCCAGACACTCCTTGAATCACAATGTGGCTGCAGAGCACCGTTTGGCACAGATAAAATTATCTTTGCAAGATGTCAGTTACAGGAGGAGTGCAGGGAACAGCAATAAGACCTCTATACAGTTTTCATGTACCATTTGAAAGTAATTTACACCACCAGAAGATACAGACTCTAGAAACTCTTAAGTAAAATCAGCTGTCCTTAGAAGTTCACTAAGATCCTAAGACTACTTCATGACAGCATGACTGGCCAGGTCAGAGCCACAAGTCTCCTGTCCCCAACACTAATGGAGTAAACTAGGAATGCCTACTGGGCCCGATCCAGTTCCATTTACTCTACGTAGCCATGATAGAGGACATGAATGCAGGTGTTATAAGTGTTTACCAGAGGAGCAGAAGCGAATTCAATCTCAAAAGATTTTAAGCATCATCCAACGTTCTAGAGACAGTCAGTCAAGAATTGCTGTAGACAGAGGACTGCATCCTAAAGGCACATATCCATGAAGACATGCAAATGATTGTATCCACTTCACCAAATCAGTTAGGCCTTTTGGTAGTCTAAAGAAAACTGAGGTGTTGTGTCATTTTTTTATAAAGAAGGCCATATAAACAACCAAAAATCTATAGAGGTGAAAACAGAGTTAAACAGTCACAGAACTCTGTTACCTACACTGCACATTAACCAATAATGCAATATGGGCAAGGAAATTGAAAATCAAAAAGAAAAAAAAGTTACATATTTATTTATCTTAATGAAGAGAATTTGTCTTACTTCTTTTGTACATTCCCGAGTGCTTAGTACATTGCACTGCACCCAATGGAAACTCTAGAAATAGCATTACTAAGAAAGCCAGCCCATCATTTAGGTGATTGTAAGATGATATTAGGACAGTGTGATTTCAGGCAAGAGGAAAGATGTAAGCAAGAAATCACTGGAGGTGGGAAAGATGAGAATGAGGCACAGCGAGTAGGATAGCTTGAGAGGAATGAAGAGTATGAGCTAAGGTATCTTAGAAGGCGAGAGTGAATAGCATTGAGAGAGGAAGTTGATGGAAGAAAACAGGGTGGACCAACAGAAGGAACACGTGCCAGAGAGTCAGAGGGCCTGGGTTCTAATTTTAGCTCCATCAACTGTGGACTGTGTGACTTTGGGCAAGTCACTTAATTTCTCTGTGCCTCAGTTTTCTCATTGGGAAAAATGAGGATTCAATGATAGTAATAATTGTGATATTTGTTAAGCACTTACTATGTGACAAGCACTATACCAAGCAAGATATAACAAGATATACAAGATAATCAGGTCCCATAGGAGGCGCACAGTCTAAGTTGGAAGGAGAACAGGTATTAAATCTCCACTATGCAGAAAAGAGAACTGAGGCAGAGATAAGTTAAGTGACTTGCTGAAGATCACACAGTAGTTATGTGGCAAAGCAGGGATTAGAACCCAGATCCTCTGACTAACCGGCCTCTGTTCTTTCCATTATGTCATGCTGCTTCTCTGTTCTCTCTTCTACTTAGTCCTTGTCTCGCATGGGGCTCACAGTCTGTGTCCAATCTGATTAACTTGTATCTATCCTATCACTTAGAACCATTCTTGACACATAGTAAGTGCTTAACAAATAGCATTATTATTATTATATTATTCTCTATACCTCAGTTTCTTTCGTGTAAAATGGGATTAAATTCTTGGACTCCCTCTTATTTAGACTGTAAACCTGATTATTTTATATCTACCCCATTACATGGCACATAGGAAGTGCTTAACTATGATCACAATTACCAATACATTTTCAAAAAATAACCCATGCAACAGTTGAAGAAAGGACTGAAGAGGATAGAGACCAGAGGCAGACAGCAATAAAGAGATATGCAATATTCAAAGCCAGGGTATGACTAGGACATATGTAGTCTGTGTACACATATAGATAGTTGTAAATCTTGTGAATATCATTTTATAGCAGAGGTATGAATTTTAGAATAAATTGAATGGAAGAATTGACAAATTTGTATAATAGCTGGCTATACTGAGTTTACCGTACGAAAGTGACTATGCTCAGTTCCTGCAGTGAGTTCAACAAACTTCTGAATTGTCCTCATGTGTTATGTCAACATGTCATCTCAGGATAGTTCAAAGTGCATAGTATTCATTTGAATGTAATTCCAAGTTAGATGCATGTTTTCCAACAAGAATATAATGTATGTCTTCTAAAACAAGGAAATGTTTCCAGGTTATTTTAAAATCTAAAACTCCTTTGTGTAAGAAGTAGGCGTCAGGTGTTCAGATTGCTTATTTTTCGTACATATTAATCACATAAGGATAATTAAGTAGCTCAGTGATTTAATCTATTAGCTTGAATTCTGAAATGCAGTACAGTGCAGATAGGTTATTCAGTCAGACCAATTGTCAATCAGTCAATGGTATTTATTGATCACTTACTTTGTACAGAGCACTGTATTAAATGCATGGGAGAGTACAATACAACAGAGTTGGTAGATACCTGTTGTTGGGCAGGGATTGTCTCTATCTGTTCCAGAATTGTACATTCCAAGCACTTAGTACAGTGCTCTGCACACAGTAAGCACTCAGTAAATATGATTGAATGAAGGAGTTTACAGCCTGGAGATAACACACTAACACACACACACACACACACACACACACACACACACACAGAGCCTAAGTATGCATATTTACTCAACTCACCCATCTCCGATCAAATCAATCGAAGATATTTATTGAGTGCTTCAATCGATCATCTTTATTGCATGCTTACTATGTGGAGAGCACTGTACTAAGCACTTGGGAAAATACCACAGAGTTGGTAGACATGTTCCCTGCTCACAACAAGCTTAATGTCTAGGTCTCACTGTTCATGTGACCTGGAACTCCCTTCCTGCCAAATCTCCACACTAGAACTCTCTCCATCTTCAAACCCCTGCTGAAATTTCACTTCCTTCAAGGATGCCTTCCCTGAATGATTTACAATGTCCTAGTCATATCAACCCAATAGCCACCCCTTTTTTGGGGGGAGGTGGTATTTGTTAAGTGTTTACTATGTGCCAGGCACTGTACTAAGCACTAACAGTGAAACTAAGCACTGGGGTAGATACAAGTTACTCAGATTGGACTTAGTCCATATCTCACGTGGGGCTCACAGTCAATCTCCATTTAACAGATGAGGTAACTGAGGCACAGAGAAGTTAAGTGACTTGCCCAAGGCCACACAGCAGACAAGTGGCGGAGCCAGGATTAGAAACCAGGTTGTCTCACTCCCAGGCCTGTGCTCTATCCACTAGTCGCATTGCTTCTCACTATTAGGCAATTAATTCCTATCTTCAGCACTTATGAACATATATTCAGTTCTGCAATAATACATGTTTTCAATTTGTGTTTTGGCTAGAATATGGTTAGGAAAATTGGGAATAATTTCCTAATAACATGAGCTAGCTTGACTTTGGCATGCCATTTTGTTGAAGACACTGCTTATGAGAATGGGCTCAGGGTTGGAATGGATGGGATACAACAACATGAGTTTTCCTTTTAGTGAGTTTTGGCTAGAATGCAACCCAATACCACTGAATGAATACTGTAAAGCAGAATAAAATTTTAGCACATATACATGGAATATTTCCAGGATAAAGAAACACAAAGGAACCCTGACTCACAAATATGATTTTTTTCTCTTTTCCTGAGTACCTGAGGCACTGCTGGGAAAAAAACAACCACCAAAAAACCCAAAAACAGAAAATAACAAAACAAAAAACACTTTTTATGTTTTCTTTGTTTAGCAAGAGGTAGTCTACAACATGTACTAACTCAGTACAAACTTGGTCCTTTTGATGTTACTGATCCAACCCGGAAAGATCATGAAGTAGAATGGTCATTTTTGTCCTACAAGGGGCCTAAGAACAGTAGGCCTCATACAGTCAGGTCTGCAACCTGCCTTATTTAATTTGGTCTGGCTACCATATTGGATTCACTTGGCTAAATCCAACCTAAGAGACCCCTAAGTTCCAGACAGACTGGTAGAGAAATCACTATGGCTGAGCCTCAACTCTTGCTAGCTGCAGTTTGACTTCAGGTTGACCTTGGTTTTTACAACAGTTAAAGGAAAGTGATATATCACCAAGAGCAGCTGAAGCTAAAGCAGGTTCAGAAAAGACGGCAAATACCACAAAATTCTAGGAACAGTGAAACTCAGATGCCTCCAATTGGGAATTTTCACTGTTGATAAATCCAATGTGTATTATGTATGAATAGGTAAACAATAGCAAATAACCTTAGAACTATGCCTATATTTAATGAATACTAAATAGTTTATTACTATAGGTCAAGTTTCATCTTCCTGTGGGAATTTGACATTTTCTAAAATAGCCATGTGTAAATTATTCAAAGGAGGCACACACACCTTGTATGACAAGCAGCATTCCTTTAGGTCTCCACAATACTGCACTTTCAGTTTTATTACGAATTCTACATGGACTCTTCTGTCACTAATCCTCTAAGCATTCATTAAATCAAATTTGGAAATGTTCTATAACATAGACTGAAAAATTATTCACACACTGCAAAATACTCTTTTTATTTTTAGCTAGTAGCCCATTGTTACCCATAGCTGTTTAAATTCCTCCTTTGTTCATGTAAAACATAAACCTGGTATCTATTCCCTCTGTGTAGAAAAACTCTGCTTAATAATTAAATTACACTACATTAAATTTACTTAAGTTCACCAGCAGGGAAAATTTCATGCCTGTGGGTTTAACAATAACTCCTAATCATACTTTCAGCCTATATATTTTTTTTAGTTGTTATAATTTTCGTTATTGGAATTCCATTAAAAATGGTAATGTCATTACTCCTGTTAATGCTTAAAACCAACAGCATAATCCTGAATTTTAATTAGTAATTATAATTAATCATTATTTCATTAATGAAATGTTTAGTTCGTAATTGTCTTTGACCACCTTATTCCCTAGGCTTATAAGCATTTCATAACATTTAATTTATTGCAGTTTCTGATTAAGTGGCACTGTCAACCCTATTCTATTTTAACACTTTCATGTAGTTCAGCATTTCAAATCCTTCACACATACTGCATATTTACACTTTAAAAATGTGTTGCTTCTGGTATTGATAAGATTTGCCATAAGAACTCCATATTCATACTTTTCTGCAGATATAAGAAGCAAGTAAGAATTCTCCAGAAAATAATTAGTGGGAATTCAAATTTCATGCACTCCTAAAGGAGAAAAGGAGGAGGATTTGAAGGCTCTATTTAGGATACTAAGGCAGATTGTACAGTCAACCTAAATGCTGGTGTTCATAGAATTGGGCTGCTGTGGGCATAGAAGGTATTAGACTTAGAGGTAAAATCTGTACTAATAATGGTAATAATAATGGTATTTGTTATGAGCCCTTACCATGTACTGGGGTAGATAAAAGGTAATCAGGTCAGACACAGACCATGCCCCACTTGGGGCTCACTGTCTAAGTTGGAGGGATAACAGGTCTGCTGTGTGACCTTGGGCAAGTCACTTAACTTCTCTGTGCCTCACTTACCTCAACTTTAAAATAAGGATTAAGACTGTGAACCCCATGTGGGACGTGGACCGTGTCTAACCTGATTAGCTTGTATCTACTCCAGTGCTTACTACAGTGCTGGCACATAGTAAGCACTTAACAAATAGCATTAAAAAAAATCCCCAGTTTACAGATGAGGAAACTAGGGCATAGAAAAATTTAGCTGACTTGTCCAAAATCACATAACAGGCAAGTGACAGAGCTGTAATTAGAACCCAGCTCTCCTGATTTTCAGTCCTGTTCTTTTTCCATTTGACCCTGCTTCTGCTATTTTTATGCTATAGATAATACAGTTTTAACATGAATGTAGCAACAATGGAATATGAGTATGACACATGGTCACTGACACTGGATAGCACAGTCAAATATCAAAATTCTAATTTACAAAGGGGTATGTTGGTTGATTGATTGATAAGTGCTTTAATCAGTTACTATACAGTAACCTGGACAGAGTAATTCATTGAAAAGGTAAATGTTGATGAAATTGTTAGAAATTTCTCACTGGTATGCCACACGACTCAGATGGGTTATCATCAACATGTGTCGTAACTATGCAGTGAAAACTCACCAATCCTTTGTACTTGCCCTGCAAAATGTGGAGAATACCTTCCAGTGAAATGAACAGCTGGAAAAATTCAGAACAGTGGTGGAGGAAAAGAAACACTAGATTATTAATTTCACCTGCTAAATCCTCTCTTGCAGGATTCACAGAGTCAGATGTGAAAGTCGGCTGAAAAGGGGTCAGGAAGCTTTGTGCATATAAATTACTCATGCTGTGGATTTAGAGAAAACACATTACTATTAAAAGGAAGCATTGCCAGGTGTATAGGCCTGGACAATTACCCAGGAAAGCCTCCCACTGAAGAAGGCACTCAGTGTGCAAAGAGAGGTGTTTTTTTTTTCAATATGGAATGTTTGTAGATATATGTATTTATACAAAGTGGCCCAAATTGCAGAAGTCCCATTCCTGAGTGTGGGTGTTTGAAATGCAGTTCATAAATATAAATAAGCAGTTAGTATGAGTTCGAACAACTATAAACCAGTTTGAACAAGTCTAAACAATGTGGCAAACTGGTGTCAAATACAAAGGTCTTGTGTGTGTGTGCTTGAATTGCAGTACATAAACACATAGAAGCAACGGACATGAGTTTAAACTAGTGTAGATCAGTTTGAACAAGTCCAAATAATTTGGCCATCTTGAGTCCACTGTTTAGTTGTGCTGGAATTGTAATGCAGTTAGGGTGAATGTTTCATCATGCATATGTAAGTTGAACAACGGAATACTCAACGGGACATGTATCCCTTGAGTCATCTGCATTTTTTTTAAAAAAGAAAACACTACAGACTTTTTCCTTTTCACTTGCCTCATTTGATTTCATGGGGGCTCTAGACTAACATCATGGGAAATCTTGTTTGAAGCCTCTGAGGGCTTGATTTATTTTCATCTCACATGAAAGCGAAGGTGTTAAATCATCAACCAGAGAAACCCAGGTCCAACTGAAAAACTTTAAGAATATTCAGCTACCAATACATAGAATGATAAGTTTGTTCCTAGATTTCCAAAGTCTCCCCATTTCTAAATTACATTAATTCTGACAGAAAGAGGCATGAGGAAGCTTAAACCTTTCCTTTCCAAAATGCTAGAGTTCGGGAGAGAGCAGGCTCATTCTGATTCCTGTCACAGCACTGCATCTTTTCCATAATACCACAAACATATGAAGCCATACTACATGTGGCTGCCTTAAAGATTACATGAGGTGGCATTGACCTAAATCTGATGCAGGCTGATATAGTTTTGGGGATGGTTTTCATATGACTTTCAAATGATAGCCTCACTATATGGTAGTAAGGAGAAACAGAATGCAACAACCATTCCAATATGGTTTTTAGAAAAGAACCTGTGTTTAATGTGATATTGTCAATGGCAACAAAACAAAGTTAGGGGTATGTTCTGTCCCCTGGTGAGAATGGCCACATTCAAAGGAACAGCTAAGTTTATATACACAAACCATAAAAACAAGCACATCCCCAGGGGCTGAAGAAAAATTTTACAGGTATAAAGGAGGCATAATGTACTCTGTCTCAGTGTTCTGTTCCTTTTTGGTGTGTTTTTCATGGGTTTCTATATGTGGGAGGAAAATAGGGTGGAGGACTATGAGAATATTTTCTTGGTCAAATGTTTATGGATACGCTTAGTCTAGCAACTTGGGGCATGTACATCAAACGATGTGTAAATGTCAGTAGCTAGGTTCCATCAGGTGAATAAACTATTTTCTGGGTATAAGGTAGATCATACTGGAGATCCATTCTTTCTCACCTTATCAAAACACTTGCCCCTCCTTGTCCCCTCACTGATCCCCATTTTCAACCATTCACTCTCCAATGGCTTCTTCCCCACTGCTTTCAAACATGCTCATATATCACCTATCTTAAAAAAAACAAAAAACAAATCTGCCTCAACCCCGTGGCTCCCTGCAATTATCACCCAATCTCCCTCCTACCAATCCTCCACAAACTCGAGTTGACAATACCCACTGCCTCCACTTCTTCTCCTCCAATTCTCTCTTTGAGCCTGTCCAATCAGGCTTCCACCACCCACCCTCCACAGAAAATGCCCTCTCTAAACTCACCAGTAATGTCCTTCTTGCCAAATCCAATGCCCTCTACTCCTAATCTTAATCATTCATTCGACTGTATTTATTGAGTACTTACTGTGTGCTCTGCATTGTACTAAGTGCTTGGAAAGTACAATTCAGCAACAAAGAGAGACAATCGCTGCCCACAACGGGCTCCTCCTAGATCTCTCATCTGCCATTGACATTGTGGACCACTCTTTCTCATGGTGTAATGGCTAGAGGACAGGCCTGGGAGTCAGAAGGTCATGGGTTCTAATCCTGGCTCTACCACTTGTCTGCTGTGTGACCTTGGGCAAGTCACTTCACTTCTCTGGGACTCAGTGATCTCATCTGTAAAATGGGATAGGGTCTGATTTGCTTGAAACACCCTGCTACTTAGTACACTGCCTGGCACATAGTAAGCACTTAAATACCATAATTATTATTATTATTATTATTATTATTCTCCTTGAAACATTATCCAACCTTGGCTTCACTGACTGTCCTTTCCTGGCCCTCCTCTTCAGTTGCTTTCACAGGCTCCTCTCTGACATCCACCTTCTAACTGTGGGAGTCTCTCAAGGTTCAGTTCTGGGTTCCCTTCTATTCTCCATCTACACTCACTCCCTTGGAGAACTCATTTGCTCCCATGGCTTCAACTAGCATCTCTACAAGGAGGATTCCCAAATCTACTTCTCTGGCCCTGAACTCTCTTCTTCTCTGCCATCTCTTATTTCTTTCTGCCTTCAGGACATTTCTACTTGGATGTCCCAGCTACACCTCAATCTTTACATGTCCAAAACAGAACTGATCATCTTTCCACCCAAACCCTGTCCACCCCATGACTTTCTTAGCACTGTAAACACCACCACCATCTTCCCTGTCTCACAAGCCTTTAACCATGAGAAGAAGCATGGCCTAATGGAAAATGCACAGGCCTGGGAGTTAGAGAACCTGGGTGTATTCCTGGCTCTGTCACTTGTCTGTGTGGCCTTTAGCAAGTCACTTAACTTCTTTATGCCTCCATTCCCTTAGTTACAAGCTACCTGATTAGCTTGTATCTATCCCAGCACCCAGTACAGTACCTGGCATATAGTAAGTGCTTAAATACCATTAAAAACAAAACAAAACAAACAAAAAGAAGCCATTATCCTCAACTTGTCTCTCATTCAACCCATATATTCATTCTGTCACTAAATCCTGTCAGTTCTTCCTTCATAACATCGCTAAAACCACCCTTTCCTCTCCATCAAAACTACTACTATGCCAATCTAAACACTTATCCTTCCTTGATTACTGTATCAGCCTCTTCACTGACCTCGCTGCCTCCTCTCACTCCCCACTCCAGCCCTTACTTCACTCAGCTGCCTGGATCAGTTCCCAATCAGGTACCTCTATCTGACCACAACCCCCTCACCTTCCTTAACTTACACACTTTTTCTCCCTGCATATCTGTCCTGTTCCCCCACAGAGACCTCGGATCTTTTGACCCCATTCAATTTTCTCACTAGTCATGCCACATTTAATCTCCATACCCAAACCACCATCCTTTGATGACCAAATTGATGGTCTCAACACCACCCTCTCTACTAAACTCAATTCACTCACTCCTCTATTCCTTCACCAGTCTTGTATCACTAATCCAGGGCCCTGGATCATGTCCACAGTGAGCCTCCTTCGCTCTTTTGCATAAACAACAGGGCACTGCTTGCAGAAATCCACTTATCAGGCCAGCCTTGTACACCTAAAATTCATCCTTACTTGCTTTAACTCTGCTATGCCCTCTCCTCTGCTTGGCAACATTATTACTCCATCCTTATTGACTTCCATGCCCATTTCCCTCACCAGTTGTTTCTGATTTTTAAGGCTCTTTGGATGAGATTTTATTTTAGTTGGCCTTTGAAGACAGGGAGGATGATGGTCTGTCAGGTATGAAGGAGAGAGTTGCTGATGGAGGGAGGGCATGAGCTAGGGGTAGATGGCAAGGAGATCGAGGCACAGTGACTAGATTGGTGTTAGAGGAGGAAAGTGTGTGGGTTGAGTTGTAGTAGGAGAGAAATGATGATAGGTGAGGAAGAAGAGAGTTGATTGAGTGTCTGAAAGCTAACAGTGAGGAGTTTAGGCTTGATACAGGAATGGAAGGGCAACCAGTGGGGGCTTTTGAGGGGTGAGGAAGATGTGTGCAGAACATTTTTTTAAGGAAAATGTTCCAGGTCTGGAGAGGGGAGAGGCTGGAAACATTCATTCAATAGTAATTATTGAGCACTTACTGTGTGCAAAGCACATGGAATAGTATATTATAACGACAAACACAACCCTGCCCACAATGAGCTCATAATCTAGAGAAGGAGACAGACATTAATATAAATAGATAAATAAATAAATGAATAAATAAATAAATAAATAAATTATAAATAAATAAATTACAAATATATACATATGTGCTCTGGGGATGGGAGGGAGGATGAATGAAGGACCACGTAAAAGTGGTGCAAAAGGGAGTGGGAGAAGAGGAGAGGTAGGCTTAATCAGGGAAGGCTTCTCTGAGGGGATGTGCCTTCAGAAAGGTTTTGAAGTGGGGGAAAGCAATTATTTGTCGGATATCTCTAGTGCTACCTATCCACCTCCGAATCAAACAAAAACTCCTGACCACTGGCTTTAAAGCACTCCATCACCTTGTCCCCTCCTACCTCACCTCGCTTCTCTCTTTCTACAACCCAGCCCAATACTTTGCTTCTCTAGTGCTAACCTTCTCACTGTGCCTCGATCTCCCTGTCTTGCCGCCGACCCTTGGCCCACATCTTGCCTCTGGCCTGGAACACCTCAAATCTGACTGACAATTACTATCCCCCACTTCAAAGCCTTATTGAAGGGTAATTTCCTCCAAGAGGCCTTCCCAGGCTAAGCCCCATATTTCCTCATCTCCCAAGCCCTTCTGCATTGCCCTGACTTGTTCCCTTTGCCCTTTCCCCCACTCCCAGCCCCACAGCACTTATGTATATATCTGTAATTTTATTTATTTGTATTGATATCTGTCTCCCCCACTCTAGTCTATGAGCTCATTAAGGGCAGGGAATGTCACTGTTTATTGTTGTATTGTACTTTCCCAAGCACTTAGTACAGTCTTCTGCACACCGTAAGTACTTAATAAATATGATTGAATGAATGAATGAATGAACATGAGGAGGGAGGACGTTCCAGGCCAGAGGTAGGTTGTTGGCAAGAGGTTGGTGGCAAGATAGATGAGAATGAGCTACAGTGAGAAGGTTAGCATTAGAGGAATGAACTGTGTGGGCTGGGTTGTAGTAGGAGAATAGTAAGGTGAGGTAGGAGGGGGCAAGGTGATTAAATTCTTTAAAGTCAATGGTAAGGAGTTTTTGTTTGATGCAGAGGTGGATGGACAACCACTGGAGTTTCTTGAGGAGTGGGGAAACATGGTCTGACCATTTTTGAATGAAAATGATTTCGGCAGCAGAATGGACTATGGACTGGAGTAGGGAGAGACAGGAAAAACAGGGAGGGGCAGTGAAGTGGCTGATGCAGCAATAAAGATGGGACCTGACAAAGGCAATGCAAGTATCCATTTGATACTCTAAGATCTACAATAAATTTAGTCTGAATTTTGAGCCCAGTATTTCCAACTTTGGAAGAAAGATTTGTTCTTCACTGTGCCTCAAAGGCAAAATGGAGATACTGATATCCTCACATTACTTGGATACTGAGAATGTATATGAGAAAATATTAACACAGTACTCTGCCATCATCAAAGGAAGTCATTTATACCTTCAGCGGATAGCTATTTAACAAGGCTGTGAACTATTATGTTTACAGAAGAGAATAAGAAAGAACCAAAATAATGATACAGGAAGTATTTCACTCCCAGATAAGAAGACAAGTGAGCTTTTGAAAGAGTTATATAAACTACAAAGGTATATTTAATAAATTGAATGTAACAGTTAATAGGAATAAGGGGAATATCACAAACCCATTCTTATCAAAGGCTGATGTCAACAAATACGGTCTGGAAAATTGTTCCTTCTCAATGTAAAACTTTATTCAGTGGGAGTGTTTTAAAGGATAACATTGAAGCAGAAGGATCAACAGTTTCACGTACAATCTGTACTCTCCACAAACCAAAGAGTATTTGTAGATCTGAAGTTTAGCAGATGGTGTTTTTGCATTAATTTTCTAAATTATCAACTATAAGATACTATGTTTTTGAAAACTAGTTGCCTTAAGGCTTGAATATTTTAATTTAATTTGAATGTTTTCATGTGTTGTTAATGTGCCTATTTCTCAGGTTCTCTATCCCAGGGGTTCTTTGCTTCTGGATCTCAGGAAGATCAAGTGACAACAGAATTTTAAATATAATTTCTTTTCAGTGCCCTCCAAACAGATCTAAGGAATGCAAGTTTGGGATTTCTTAAAAATATATTTTAAACATCATTTCATGGACTCAGGCTGCTGCTACAAATCATAATGTTTTACATTTAAAAATAAAATGTGGAGTAGACATGGCATTAATGATGTCATAAATTGCCCTCCACTGAAAATTCTACTATTCCATGTTAATATTAGTTTCAAAACTAGACTTAGTTACACCATAGTTTTCCTCTTTGATTTACACAATTTCTTCTCCATTTCTCTTCCTTCTTTTACACTTTTCTCTACTTGCCCCTTCCCTTCCCCCTTCCCTAACCACAATCTTTGACTGTTAACTTTCCAATGCCTTCTTCCCCACTGCTTTCAAACATGTTCTCAAATTCTCATCCTAAAATAACCCTCCCTTGACCCCACAGCTCCATCTAGTTATTGCCCCATTTCCCTCCAACTATTCTTCTCCAAGCTCTTTGAGAGAGTTAACTACACTGGCTGCTTCCACTTCCCACTACACCAATTCTCTCCTTGACCCCCTCCAATCTGGCTTCTGTCCCCTTCACTCCCCAGAAATTGCCCTCTCAAAGGTCACCAATGACCCCCTTCTGGCCTAATCCAATGGCCTCTATTCCACCCTTATCCTCTTCGACCTCTCACCTGCCTTTGACACTGTGAACAATCCCCTTCTCTTTGAAACTTTATCCTACCTGGGCTTCACTGACACTGTCCTCTTCCGATTCTCTTCCTATTTCTCTAGCTTTCCTTCTCAGTCTCTTTCACATATTCTTCCTCTTCCTCCCACCCTCTAATTGTGGGAGTCCCTCAAGGTTCAGTTCTGGTTCCCCTTCTATTCACCATCTACACCCACTCACTTGGAGAGCTAATATGCTCCCATGGCTTCATCTACTATCTCTATATGGAGGGTTCTTAAATCCACCTCTCCAGCCCTGACTTCTACTCTGCACTCTCTCCTTTCTTCCTGCCTTCAGGACATCTCTACTTGGATATTCCACTGATACCTCAAACTGAATATATCCAAACAAGAACTCCTCTTCCTTCCACCTAAACCCTGTCCTCTTCATGGCTTTCCCAAGGCATCAAAGAGAAACTTCTTACCATTGACCTAGAGCACTTAATCAGTTCACCTCTCCTTTATTACCTCACAGATTTCCTATTACAACACAGCCTTTGCTGTGCTCTTCCAATGCCAAACTATTCACTGTACCTCAATTTCCTCTATTTCGCTATTCCCTGAGCAAGCTGGCACTGGAGGAGTGAAGTGTGTGGGCTGGGTTGTAGTAGGATATCAGTGAAGTAAGGTAGGAGGAAGTGAGCTGATTGTGTGCTTTAAAGCTGATTGTAAGGAGTTTCTGTTAGATGCAGAAGTGGATGGGCAACCACTGGAAGTTCTTGAAGAGTGGGGAAATATGGAGTGAACATTTATTTAGAAAAATGATCTGGGCAGCTGAGTGAAGTATGTACTGGAGTAGGGAGGTCAGCAAGGAAGCTCGTACAGTAATCAAGGCAGGGCAAGATAAGTGCTGAAATAGCAGTTTGGATTGAGAGGAAAGAGCGGATTTTAGTGATGTTGTGAAGGTAGAGTCAACAGGATTTGGTGACAGATTGAATATGTGGTTTGAATGAAAGCGATAAGTCAAGGACAATGCCAAGTTTAGAGGCTTGTGATATAGGTATGGGAATAACGGGGGAGGGCAGGGTTTGGGTGGGAAGATAAGGAGTTCTCCCTCTCCCTTCTGCATTGTCTATGCACTTGGCTGCAAACCCTTTAAGCACTTGATAGTCATCCCATCCTCAGGCCCACACCACTTATATATATTAATGTAATTAATATATTTATATTAATGTCTGCCTCCCCCTCTAGACTGTTGAGAAGCAGCATGGCCTAGTAGAGAGAGCATGGGTCTGGGAGTCAGAAGGACCTGGGTTCCTATCCTGGCTCTGTCAATTGCTTGCTCTGTAACCCTTGGAAAGTCACTTAACTTCTTTGTGCCTCAGTTTCCTCAACTCTGAAATGGGGATATCTGTTCTCCCTCTTACTAACCCAGACCTTAGAACAGTGTTTGACTCACAATAAGAATTTAACAAATGCTGTACAAAACTGTTCAATTGTACTCTCCCAAGTGCTTAGTATAGTTCTCTGCACATAGTAAATGCCCAATAAATTCCACTGCTTGATTGATTGCATAAATATAGGCAATGATATTCTTTGATATCTCTTGGAGGTTTTCTTTTAAAAAAAACAAAAAACCCCAAACCCTTCCAGTTGTGACACTGATAGAGGATTTGGAAAATGGGAGGTGGAGAGAGGGGAAAGGCTGAGTGAGGGGGCAACATAACAAGAGCCTTATATGAGTCACTAAAAAGCCTTTGATCCACACCAAAGAGAGAGAAAGAAGACTTCAAAGTAGAATAAAAACTCCTGGACTTTTCCCCTGTTCTAACCACAGTGAGTGTTCATTATTTATCCACTTCACCTCCCTCAGCACCATTTGGGTGAGTAGAAGGCATTCAACTTAGGCATCAGGTTTGGTTAACCTTGCAAAAAGGTACCATTGGGGGATATCTAAATTTACAAATGATGAATTATACTCTTACTCCCTGACAGTAAATTGCACACTCTGGGAAGAGCATTCAGACCATTCTGGGTCCAGTTCACCATGACAGCAGAGCACAGTCAAAAGCACGCTCAGTGCGAGTGTGCCAAGCTGCCCTTTAGCAAGCTCTGTGCAACTGGCCTGAGTCGGCTGAATGCCACTCTTTCAAACTTGGCTGATGGGGCTGCCTGGCAAGTAAGTGACTGAGCCTCTAGTCCCAACCCCAGGGAAGTATTCTATGGCACACTCACTCATTCGCTCAATCAGTCAATAAGTACGATTGAATGAATGAATCGATTAATCAAATCAATCAATCCTATTTATTGAGTGCTCACTGTGAGCAGAGCACTGTACTAAGCAAGTGGGAGAGTACAATAAAACAGAGTTGGTAGGCACATTCTCTGTCCACAACGAGCTTATCGTCTAAAGGGGGAGATAGATATTGATATAAATAAATCATAGATATGCACATAAGGAGGAAGAGGAGATATACTTATAATAAGGCTTTGAAGGTGGAGAGAGTGATATGGAGAAAGTGATCGTGGCAGGGAATGTGACTGTTTATTGTTGCCTTGTACTCTGCCAAATGCTTAGTACAGTACTCTGCACACAGTAAGCACACAATAAATATGATTGAATGAATGGAGAAGGAGGGTGTTCCAGGCCAGAAGCAGGACATGGGCGAGATGTTGGTGGTGAGATAGAAGAGATTGTGATACATTGAGTAGGTTGGCATTAGAGGAACGAAATGTGTGGGCTGGGTTGTAGTAGGAAATAAGGGAGGCAAGGTGGGAGGAGGAAAGGTGATTGAGTGTTTTAAAGCCAATGATAAGGAGTTTCTGCTAGATGCGGAGGTGGATGGGCAATCACTGGAGGTTCTTGAGGACTGGGAAAACATGGACTGAACAATGTTGTAGAAAAATGATCTGGGCAATGGAGTGAAGTATGGTCTGAAGTAGGGAGAGACAGGAGGCAAGGACGTCAGTGAGGAGGCTGGTGTAGTAATCAAGGCAGGATATAATAAGAGGTAGGATTAACATGGTAGCAATTTGGCTAGAGTGGAAATAGTAGATATTACAGTGTTGTGAAGGTTGAACTGAAAGGATAATAATAATAATATTATTATATTACTGTATTATGTTATGGCACTGTACTAAGAGCTGGGTTGGATACAAGCAAATCAGGTTGGACGCAGTCCCTGTCCCATGTGGGGCTCACAATCTTACTCTCCATTTTACAGATGAGGTAACTGAGGCCCAGAGAAGTTAAGTGACTTGCCCAAGGCCACACAGTAGACAAGTGGCAGACCTGGGATTAGTACCCATGACCTTCTGACTCCCAGTTCTGTGCTCTATCCACAACGTGATGCTTTGGTGACAGACTGAATATGTGGTTGAATGAGAGAGATGAGTTGAGGGTTAATGCCAAGGTCATGGACTTGTGAGATGGAAGAATGGTGGTGTTGTCAACAGTGATGGGAGAGTCAGGGGGAGGATAGGGTTTGGGTGGGAAGATAAAGAGTTCTATGCATGCCTGCTCTGCAGTGCTGGAGGAGCGGTAAGTGGGCGCTGAGTGGAGTAATCAATTAATCAATCATATTCATTGAGTGCTTACTGTGTGCAGAGCACTGTACTAAGACCTTGGGAGAGTACAATATAACAGAGTCGATAAGTTGGTTCCCTCCCCACAATGACCATACCAGGGGGCCCAAAACCAGAGAACTCTCAATTCCATTCCCTCCCCCAGTTCTGGCCATCCTAAACCCGGAGTGGTAAACAGGGAGTCAACAGAAGGAATAGTGTTTGGGATGGTTAATACCATGAGACTATAAGGCTGGAGAATGCCAAGATCTTAATCAGGAACTGAACGCTGCCTGAGCACTGGTATTTAATTATCTCCCATGCTCTTTCATCCTCTGTGTTGCTGTATCCCTTTCCTTCTCCTACCAGTATCTGGACTGGGAAGAAGGATTATAGTCCAGTAGCACCAAAGCTGGGATAGGGACTGGAGACTACCAACCCCAAGGCATAAGGCCTGGCAACACTAAGATCAGGAAAGGGTGATGGAGTCTCCAATTGAAAATGAAATAGGATCCTTGGTCCTTCCACTTGGGGCACATTCTGAAGTACACTTAGACTGTGCACATCAGCACTGGTGAGTCTGCAATGTTTCAAAGTGCCTTTTACTTCTCAATCCCTCCCAAGTCCAGGGATCACTTAAACTGGGAGTCTGGATCCAGGGGTCAGGGAAAGGAATTGTTAAAAATATCTGATAAATGAGTCATCTCTTGTGCCTGATGATAATTGACTAGCGGCCAGAGATGAGTCTTGGAGACTGGTTTATAGCCCTTCGTGGAGCAGAGTGTGCCTAGAGTGAGCAGCAGTAGTCTGAAAGAGTTACTACCCCATTAGAGAGAAAACATAGATATTAGAAGAATTGGCCTATGGCTACTTCTAATTGATAGATCTCAAGTGGGATTAATTTCCTGGAACTCTAAAATATCAAAATTATTTTTACCCAGCAGATACACAGTTAAATAAAAATTTCACTTTCAAGCTTAAAAAAAGTGGAGTGACATCTCCTTTGCTTAAGATAACTCTTTAAGGATATGACTCAACTACATTGGGGTTAATTTCTTTAAATAATGCAATCAGTACCAAATATGTAGAATTTGGAATATCTCAAATTATCTCTGAAAAGAAGACTATTTACTAGGTAGGATACTGTTCATGCCACACATCTTTTCCATTCTTCCTTTTTAAAAAATTAGATATAGAGAGAATGGTTACTTAGTTCTAAAATGACATAGCTGATGGGAACATTAGATACACATATGCAGATTTGCAGCTAAAATCTAATGCAGAATCAACAATACCCATGCCACTAAACACATGTCAATACTGTCTTTTGCTATGTTTAGTGCCTGCAGTGTCTCATACCACTGTTATGTGCTGTGCTGGTCTGTCATCTACCACTGTTTCCCAATTATCCAAAGAGAGAGCACATTGTTTCAGGTTGTGCTTTATATCTTTCAGATATTTCTGTGCCCTTCGTTCTTACAGTCCAGAAGAGATTGCGAAGAGAAGTGAAGCCAGAAGAGATTGTGAAAAAGAGATAGAAAGATAGTGAGAGGCAGAGATTCACATCTTCACACACAGATGATCATCCTCTCGGCCTTCTGTCAGCCGGAAGAAAGTAAATTATAACTGGGCCTGCCTCCCCTCCCACCTCTGGCAGCCAGTTTGTTGTTTCAGTTCGTTGTTCCAGTCTGGAAATGTCTCTACCGCCACCATATCAGGGGTTGTTTTCTCGAGCTCTGGGGGGGACTTAGAGAAATCTGACCAGACAGATGACCAGGAATTCCTATAGCCCCTAGAGAGCACCTCCTGAAAGCAGTGACAATAGCCCCATTAGTCCAGAGCTGGACAGGTAGCTGGGTTGCCACAGAAGCAAGGTAACAGTGGGTTTGGCTGAATCTCTCACCCCCCGCTTTCCTGCTGCCTGCTACAAGACATGGACAGACTCATAGGGGTTACACCTGGTCTTCAGGCCTCAAGGTCAATATGGGTGTTTTAGAAGATGCTCCCAAGATGTGAGCAGTGGCACCCTGTTGATTAGGTCTCTGTACAACAGTAAAATGTAAAGGTTGTTCGGAGCAGTGCTGCTCTGCAGGGTGCCAAGGACCTTCCCTTCCTCAAAGGTAATATATACATATTACATAGGTAACATACAATAAGGCGGTAAGGCAAACCACCCAGGCAGCCAAATGTCCAAGTCCTGGAAAATGAAGACACAGGGAAGAAACTTAGAGAAAAAATTCAAGTAACCAATCGGGGAATGAAAAGACAATGACTGTGTCTTTGTACTCCACCCTCTGTAAGACTGTGGGTGCTGCCAGAAGAAAACATCAAGCCTAGTTCAATGTGAATGACTTGAGATCAAAGAGATTCTGGCAGCAAAGCAAGCAATATATCAACAACATTTTGCAGACTGTCATGATCCCAATCAAAGGGATGTTTACTGAAGCTTATGCCAAGGAATACCGAGCAAGTTAATAGGCATTTGTGACAAGGAGTGGGATGCCAAGGCTCAAGATCTTATAAGTCTTATGAGAAGTAGTATGGCCTAGTAGCTAGAGCATGGGCTTGGGAGACAGAAGGATCTGAGTTCTAATTCTGGCTCCACCATTCATCTCTGTGTGTCCTTGGGCAAGTCATTTCACTTCTTTGTGCCTCAGTTACCTCATCTGTTAAATGGGTTTTACCCACATGGGACATGGACTATGTCTAACCTGATTAACATGTGCCTACCCAAGAGCTAAGTACAATGCCTGGCATTCATTCATTCAATCATATTTATTGAGGACTTATTGTTTGCAGAGCACTATACTAAGCATTTGGGAGTATACAACAATAAACAGACACATTCCTGGCCCACAATGAGCTTATAATCTAGGCGGGGGGGGGGGGGAGACACATAGTAAGTGCTTAACAAATGCCATAAAAAAAGTCAAGGAATTTTATATTTCACTGACCCATACACATTGTCACAGCACCCCAGAGTACAAGGGGGCACCACATCCATCACAAACAAAGAAGGGATCTTAAACTCAGCACTCACACTTTAATCATCTCCATAACAGACCTTCCCTGAAGGATGATATACTTCAAAGAAGAGTTCATTGATCACCATAAATTTAATATCTAACATTTAATGAAATCAACTACATCGTTTACAGCTATGTAGAATAGCAAAGCTCCCAGATATGATGGTGTGCCTGAAATGATCTATAGCAGGAAGACAATGTTCTGCTCAGTTGCCTGAACATCATAGGCTAACCATAAGTCCCCAGAATCACAATGTGGCTTCCAAAAGTAGTTAGGAAAGCAATACCATCTACATGGTGTTCATTCATAGATGTTAAGCAACAATTTGACACCCTTAATATTGGCTCTGCTTGACAATATGACTGGCCATGTCAGAATTGGAGGGGCTTTGCCTGATCATTTCCTTATCACCAATAATGTGGGGCTATGTAGTAAGTCTGGTCCTAGTCAACCTATTCTTCACAGCAGTGTTTGAAGAAGACACAACAAGCAATCCTAATGTTCTGGTCAAATGCAATTTTGATGTTCCAGAAACTCTTTCAAGACAACAGGCTAAAACCATCATTTATAGTATTGGAATTGGTCAATTGGAAGCTCATGTATATTTTTTCTTGTAACCCTCTATGCTTGTTCTTTTAGTTGTTGAGATTATATCAGTGTGTTGGGTGTGGAACATGTGCATGTGCATATAAAGATTCTTGTTTTAATCGCTGTTGCAAATATTATCCACAGAGCCAGGTGATATTTTCATTTCCCAAAGCCTCAGGTACCTTATTTCTCATTGCTGCAGGTCAGGCTGACCAGTCTTCTGCTTCGGTTACACAATCCCCACCCCCGGAGCCTTCAAAGCCTTATTGAAGACCTATCTCCTCCAAGAGGCCTTCCCTGACTAAGCCCTAATTTTCTCTTTTCCCACTCCCTCCCAAGTAACCCTGACTTACTT
The DNA here is from genome assembly GCF_004115215.2 of Ornithorhynchus anatinus. NCBI lineage: Eukaryota > Metazoa > Chordata > Mammalia > Monotremata > Ornithorhynchidae > Ornithorhynchus > Ornithorhynchus anatinus. Next base: position 68,520,409 of record NC_041749.1, on the reverse strand, counting down.
CCTTTATTCACCCCCCGGCCCACAGCCCCACATAGCCATAATTTATTTATTTGCATTAATGTCTCCCTCCCCCTCTAGACTGTAAGCTCATTGTGGGCTGGGAATGTGTCTGTTATATTGTTGCTTGAACTCTCCCAAGTTCTTAGAACAGTTCCCTGCACACAGTAAGCACTCAATAAGTACAACCAATTGATCGATTCTGTTTCCTCACTCTCCACTGTTCTGCCCCATTAATTTAGCTTTTCCTTCATGTTGTCTCTCTAGCCCTTCTTCCGTTCCATGGAAGACTATAACAGAACAACTGTCAACTGATCACAAAACTGCTTCACCAAATTAACAAAGCAATATAAACAAAAATTAGCCTTAAGACAACCAATGCTATATACAGTCAGTTATATTTATTGAGTGCCTTCTGTGTGCAGCATACTAGACTAAGCTCTTGGGATTGCACAATAGAAGTAAAAGACACAAATCCTTGCTTTCAAGGACCTTACAGTATAACAGAGAAAAAGGCACAAAAATTTTTCAGAGAGATGGATAAGTGAATCAAAATCCTTAAATAGTAGTATGTGCAAATTGATATGGACAAAAGGGATATGGGCATCTCTGATTGCATTATTTCTGAGTTGGTAATCAGGAGGAGATGATCTGGGGAGCATAAAGTTGATTAAGAAAATTAAGTAGGTTGTATTTCAAAAGATTTTAGAATATGGGGAAAGTTGTGTTCTGGCAAATTCAAAAGGGTAGCAAGGGGTCACAGATTGGAGAGTCACAGTGAGGCAAGCCTTACATGAAGGATTTTAATTGACAGAATTGCTTATTGTCACTGTATTCTACAACCTGGGTAATATATTGTTCAATTATGAAGGTATATTATTCAATGATCATATCTCCCCACTTCCCAACCTCCCACGGTTTCCCATTCATCACTGCATCAAGAAGAAATTATTCATTATCTTTTTAAAACACTCAATGAGCTCTTTTTCCCCACCCTATTTTCATTACTCTCCCAGTACAATTGAGCACACACTTTGCTCCTCTAACACCAACCTTCTTACCCACCTTAATTTCACCTTTCTCACAGTCAATCCTTTGCTCATGTCCTCCCTCTTCCCTGGGACTCACTCCCTCTCCATGTCTGACAGACCATTACTCTCCCCATTTTCTAAACCGCCCTAAAATCCTATCTCCTCCCTGACTAATCTCTCATCTCCCTTTCCTATTTCCCCTTCTTACTGCATCACCTATACATTTGAGTCTATACCCACTAAGCATTTAGGTACTCACCCCTACCACCTCACATAGCGCTTATGTGTTAACTTTATCCTCTGTTGCTGCCTCTATGCATAATGTATTTTACTGTCTCCTTTGCTAGATTGTAAAGCAGCGTGGCTCAGTGGAAAGAGCACGGACTTGGGAGTCAGAGGTCATGGGTTCTAATCCTGGCTCTGCCAATTGTCAGCTGTGTGACCTTGGGCAAGTCATTTAACTTCTCTGTGCCTCAGTTCCCTCATCTGTAAAATGGGGATGAAGACTGTGAGCCCTACATGGGACAACCTGATTACCTTGTATGTACCCCAGCGCTTAGAACAGTGCTTGGCACATAGTAAGCGCTTAACAAATACCAACATTATTACTGTAATATCCTTGAAGACAGGGATATGTCTACTTATTTTACTGTTTTAGCCTCCCAAGCACTTAGGCCAGTGCTCTGCATACAATAATAATTCAATAAAAATCACTGATTGATTGGTGAAAGGATAAGCAAAGAGTTAGCAAACCAAATCAAGAAGGCTAATACATCTTTTGGCAGATTAATGGACATGTGATACCAACATGCATCAAGAGTCAGACCAAACTGAAAGTCTAAGAACAATTGTACTGAGCTCCTTATCTTCCCTCCCAAACCCTGTTTTCTCCCTGACTTTCCTATCACTGTGGACGGCACTACCATCCTTCCCATCTCACAAGCCTGCAACCTCGGTGTCATCCTTTACTCTGCTCTCTCATTCAACCTACTCATCCAATCCAGCACCAAAACCTGCCGGTCTCACCTTCACAACATCGCCAAGATCCATCCTTTCCTCTCCACCAAAACTGCTACCTTGCTGGTACAATCTCTCATCATATCCCGACTGGACTACTGCATCAGTCTTCTTTCTGATCTCCCATCCTCCTGTCTCTCTCTGCTTCAATCTATACTTCACTCCACTGCCCGGATTAACTTTCTGTAGAAACGTTCTGGGCATGTCACTCCCCTCCTCAAAAATCTCCAGTAGTTGCCTATCAACCTTTGCATGAAGCAAAAACTCCTAATGGCTTCAAAGCTCTCCATCACCTTGCCCCCTCCTATCTCACCTCCCTTCTCTCTGTCTACACAGCCCACCCACACACTCCATTCCTCTGCCACTAACCTACTCACTTTGCCCTGTTCCCGCTTGTCCTGCCATTGACCCCTGGCCCACAGCCTACCTCTGACCTGGAATGCCCTCCCTCCTCACCTCTACCAAACTAACTCTCTTCCCATCTTCAAAGCCCTACTGAGAGCTCACCTCCTCTAGGAGGCCTTTCCCGCCTAAGCCTTCCCTTACCCTATGCTCCTCCTCCCCTCCCCATTGCCCCTACTCCCTCTGCTCTACCCCCTTCCCCTCCCCACAGCACTTGTATATATTTGTACATATCTATTGCTCTATTTATTAATGATGTGCATTTGTCTATGGTTCTATTTATCTATTTTGATGGTAGTGATGCCTACTTGTTTTGTTTTGTTGTCTGTTTCCCCTTTCTAGACTGTGAGCCCACAGTTGGGTAGGGATTGTCTCTGTTGCTGAATTGTACTTTCCAAGCACTTAGTACAGTGCTCTGCACACTGTAAGCTCTGAATAAATACTATTGAGTGAATGAATGAATTGTATGTAGTGTCTGACCTTCTTTCTGGCTGTGTTCCAGATCTAGATCAACATACATTTGACTTCCAGAGCAGTTCCAGCAATGTTACTTATGTGCCATACTTAATATCAAATGAATGGATGAGATAAAAACTAATGAAGTCTAGAATGCAATCAGACCACCAGCCATCGAATAATGCTTATTACATCATATGTTCTCCTACTAGGACATATGTAGAGAATTTATAGCAGCGGAATATACAAACAGCTGCTCTATGATCAGCTCAAATGAGGAAACCTTGAATGGAATAGAAGAAACCCTTTAGATACACAGTGAAGCCAAATCCCAAATTATGGGGACAGCTGGAAAACAGCAGGACAAGACAGATCAGCTTGAAATTCCACAATTAGAAATGGAATGCTTGTCCTAGAACAGAGGCTTAAGAAGACACCGAGAAAGAGTAATGAAAATGGTTTCTGGTACTATGGGTAACTGCAGCAGTGCAGAAGGGACAATCCTTACCTGCACGTAATGTGGAACAGTTTGTCAGTCATACATTGACCTGATGTAGACATGCAGATAAAAACCTCACCTTTAGTAACATCATGTTCTAATCTAAAGGGTAGGTTCTAGAGACAAATCACTTTTTCAAAAATGGTATTTGTTAAGTGCTTACTATGTGCAAGGTACTGTACTAAGTGCTGGGGTAAATACAAGCTAGAAACAGTCCATGTCCCACATGGGACTCACTGTCTTAACTTCTCTGTGCCTCAGTTAACCCATCTGTAAAATGTGGACTAAGTGACTTGCCCCCAGTCACACAGGAGGCAAGTGGTGGATCTGGGATTAGACCCCAGGTCCTTTTGTCTCCCAGGTCCATGCTCTATCTAGCACTGCTTCTCAGACAGGATTAGATTGGTGGGGTACCCTGCACCAGGGCCTCTGGTTAGGAATCTGGTAGGGTGGGTATGGTGGACACTCAGCATCCACTATATCTAGCTTCTCATGGCAGCACTCACCCGTTTCCCAGGTTTCCTAACCATTAGTCCTGTTCCCTTTCTGTAGCAAAATTAAAACTCTGGGAAAAGGAGTATCAGAATCTGTGGGGAGTGAGGCCAGGAGGCAAACAGTCTCATCTGGGAGTGTGAGTCTGAGCTGAGTCACATTTGCTCAAACTGGGGCTAAATGGGTGGTCCCCAGGGAGGTGAAGCAATAGATCTAGAACCTAAGAGAACCTTCCTAGTGGCTTTTCTCCTTCTTGTCCACAAATCCCTCTGAAACCCCCATGGCTTTCTTCATTGCTGGGAATGAGGTAGGGGGTAGGTGGGAAAAGGCAAGCAATCTGGGCCCAGGCTTCCAGCTCCTGGAAAATTAGAGATAAATGGGTTGTTTCTGGGGAGGCATCTGGGAAGGGAGGGGAAGCCTCAATGATCTACCTTGCTTCTCACCCACCCACCCCCACCCTCTCTTCGCTAGAACTGCCAAAATCATACTTTAGTAGACTTGAGAAAGGAAATAATTGCTTTGTAAAGCCACCTCTAAAACAATCAGTCTTGGGAATTCATTAGATGAGTATGTCCATCCATTAAGAAAAAGATAAGCTTCGTGATACTCTGAAAACACACTGTTCACTAGTAAACTTGACAAATACAAAAGAGGCAATAGCAGAAAATAATGAAGTTGAAGGAGCAAAATTACTTATTGAAATAGAAGTTCTTATTACAGAGATTTTTTTTCATCTCCAAGGCTTTACTGCTGCAAATGCTAATGGAGAAAGCCAATCAATGCTATATTTAGGGAAGGTGTTCCCTAGTCCACGTGTTTGAAATGACAAATACTGAATGAGCCGTGCCTACATTTTGAGAAAAAAAGCAATATCAGTTAATTCAAGCATAAGGTATATACAAGAAATTTTTAAACAACAAATGAAAATGTAAAAATCCATTTACATTTGGACTAAAGTTATATAGGAAGACAGGCCCTCAGTATATTCAGAAACTCTTGCTCATACTCATACTCATATCCAAATAGCCCAGATAATACCATGCTACTTTTTCAGGTCATGCATTTCATAGTTCACAAGTCCTAGACTGTGAGCCCTGTCCAATCTGATTATCTTGTTTATCCCCAGCACTTAGAACACTGCTTGACACATAGTAAGCTCTTAACAAATACCATTAAAAACAAAAAGCCAGTTGGGGCTGGAGAGAACCATTTGTTGTCCTCTTCAAAATGATCCTCAAAAGTCTGTAATTTAGTTGAATGTTTTATTCTCCAAATAGCTAAGTCTTGAATGGCCCAATGCATGTGGAGAACTGGTAAAAGGGACCAGGCAAAGTGTTGTCCTATGATGTACGTTTCAGACTGCTAATTTATTCTGGGAAATCTTCAAAGGCCAGTGTGGTTCTTATCGTCACTTGCTACTGTCAGTCAACCAGTCTAGGTTATTTAATGAAGGCCTATTGTGTGAAAAGCACTAAACTACGCTTTTGGAGAGTTCTATGAAGGTAGAAGACATAATCCCTGCCCAGCAGGATCCTACAATCAAAAGGGGGAGAAGGACATAAAATGATTTATAAATTAGAGTAATTGCTCAAATAGCATAGTATGTACATTGCTGTGTACAAAGGTTCAGTAATGCTGAGAAAATAGTTGGGAGGATGTGACCTGGGTAGAAAAAATTAATCAGGGAAAGCCTCCTGGAGGAAGTGTGATTTCAGAAGGGTTTTGAAGATGAGGAGAGCAGTGGCAGATTTGAAGGAGGAAGGTATTCCTGGAAAGAAGAAGGCTGTGAGCAAGAGGTCAGCAATCGTCATTGGAAATTACATGCCCCAAACAAAATATCTTAGATTAAAAATGAATTTATTTCTTTGCAAATCAATGCAGAATTGAAATCTTATACCTTAAACAAGCATCATCCTCTAATATAAATGAGAACACCATTACCACCCTCTACAGCAATAATAATTATGTTGGTATTTGTTAAGCGCTTACTATGTGCAGAGTACTGTTCTAAGCACTGGGGTAGATACAGGGTAATCAGGTTGTCCCATGTGAGGCTCACAGTTAATCCCCATTTTACAGATGAGGTAACTGAAGCACAGAGAAGTTAAGTGACTTGCCCAAGGTCACACAGCTGACAAGTGGCAGAGCCGGGAGTCGAACCCATGACCTCTGACTCCGAAGCCCAGGCTCTTTCCACTGATCTACGCTGCTTCCCAATAGAAAGCTGTCATGTTAAAAGAAACATTCATAAAAAGTTTTGATGGAAATGGCAAGATCTAGAATTAAAGTATCGAAGACTTCATAAAAATCCATCCCAAGAAGAAATATGAAATAAACAAAATGTACCACAATAAAGTTGTAACTGCACTCTTGAAAAAGAATCTAACTTTTACCCACTTAAGCAATAAAGCCAACAAACTGTCATCTTAGTGGGAAAAACTAGAATCCAACAAAGGGAGATAAAACTTCAAACAGGTCCAAATAGCGTAAACAAAAACTCTCCCTCATTTTACATAAATATACATGTCATAATATTCCAAAACACTCAAAACTTTGTTGAAACCTTTTTTCTTAGCACCTGCTCAGCAGAACTCTTGGGAAGAAAAAAATGAATATAACTAAGTTTATAATGGAGAATTATAAAAAGCCATGAAAGGTCTAAAAGTGAAAGTACTGAATCTCGGCCACGAAGGAGTAGAGGAGTGGTAAGGTATAAGAATAAAGAGAAATAGAGGAGAGAAAAGGGAGAGCTGACCTTCAATTGATCAATATTATTTAAAGAACATACACAAGACTAATGCTTCTTGCTCTAACCTCCTAGTCTTCATACTATGAACTCACCAGTGTGCCACTAACAGGCATTTTCACTACTGCACATAACTCCACAATAAGATTTTCCTCCTGATTTGTTCTAAATGACATTAGAAGACATATATACATCTGGACTGGGAATGCAACAGAAGAGTAATGAAGCATCAAGAGAAAAAGGTCAGGGGAGTGTTTTCTTTCCACAATTGCATTGGGCCAATGCGAAGGGTGATGAAGAATAGAATTGCAATTTGGCATTGCATTAGGGGGCTCAAAGAATCCAGCTCACATTTGAGTCTAAAAAAATGAATTTCACAAGGGACTCTCACAGTCAGCTGCACAACAAGGAGTGGATGGGGCTGAAATTTGCAGAAAATTCTGCAAACCAGAAGCAAAATTATCTAGCAAGCCATCTGCTCTGTGGGAAAAATCAAGTTGCAAATCACAGGAGGAATATTAAAAAAAGCATATGAAGTAGATAAGCCTCAGATGCCTTATTAGGGATGATGAGTATTGTTGCAGTTTTATGTAGAAAACTGCCTTTACAGTGAAGAGAGAGGGGATATGCAGTTAGCAGTGAACATTTCAGAGCCTCCTTTGGGCTGAGGTAAAACCAGCCATCCAGAGCGATATCAAGAAGCTCCCAAATTCCAGAGAATCTAATATATCGCTAACACAGATCAAAGGAAAGGGCATGGAGAGTTTAGCATTGCATTATGGTTCTAGGGATTAACTGATTGATTGATTTCCTAGTGCTTCTCAATTTAAAGTGGCCCAAGAAACTATTTTGTGGTTTCTGTGTATTAAAATATTTATTAAGCATTTACTACATGCTAATAACTGGGGCAGATACAAGATAATCAGATTGGACACAGTTTTTGTCCCATGATAGCCTCACGGTGTAAATACGAGAAAAAGCATTCAATCAACGATGTTAGTTGGGTGCTTACTGTGTGCAGAGCACTGTTCTAAGTGCTTGGGAAAGTGCATTACAACAGAATTGGTAGACATGATCCCTGCCTATAAGGAGCATACAGTCTACAGGGCAAGAAGGACATTAAACTAAATTAGGGATAGGAGAAATAGTAGAGGAAAAGAATAGTCACATAAATATTGTGGGGCTGGGATGAGTATCAAAGTTCTTAAGGGGTACACAGCCAAGTTCACAGCTGACACAGAGGGGAGGGCAGATAGAAGAAATAATCAGAATGTCTCCTGATGCAGTCACTATGGGCAATCAGCTCATAGACTCCTTTTATTTTGTTATTCCTATTCCCTAGATCAATGGAATGCTTGATTTTGAGGCTACACAGACCTTAAGAATAAAGAGTTGTTAGGATGCAGATGTTCATATGCCTGTAAAGGATTCTTAGCCCTTGTTTACTTGAGCTCGGTGATCCATCCAAGATGTTACCGTTAGTCCTGCTAACCACAGTGATTAAGACTCTGATATGGTGATACCAAATTTATAAATAGTTTTGGCTAACCAGTATGATGGTAAAGTATGGGCTTTTATTTATTCACATATAGATTGTATTTGTGTAGAAATGAATTCAGAAATCACTCTCCAGCATGAAAAATAATTAGGATCATAGTAATCACTGACATAGTGGGATGTCTCTATGAAATATTTATCAGTTAGCCAGTAGTTCGGGAATTCACAAGACCTTATGGAAAGGGCATGGGCCTCAGAGACAAGGGACCTGGGTTCTAATCCTTGCTCCATCACTTGCCTACTGTGAGACCTTAGGCAAGTCACGTCACTTGTTTGTGTCTTAGTTTTCTCATCTGCAAAATGAGGATTCAATACTTATTCTCCCTCCTACTTAAATTGTGAGCCACATGTGAGGCAGGGATTGAGTCCAACCTGAGTATCTTGTATTTACCCCAGTTCTTAGTATAGTGCTTGTCATTTAGCAAGTGGTTAATAGTATTATTATTATAATTATTATTAATAATAATTCCAGAAACACACACAAAACTGACATTTTTACAGACTATCTGATATGAAATACTGTACAAGATAAGGGCAAAAGCATTTTTAGTACCTTTCCCAAAGCATTATGCAAAGTAAGGGCACATTAACTCATTCTCTGAACTACAATGTCTAAGTCACACTGGGCCCCAGGAAAACAGTGAAAAATCACATATCTCACAACTCAAATCACATCTCCTCCAGGAGGCCTTCCCTGATCAATTTTTCATCTCCCCACCTTATATCTACATAATTGCCACTTCAGCACTACCTAAGCACCAGAGTATGCACACTTTTCCCCACCAGAGCACTTAATACTAATGTGCGTGTCTTTATTTCCCATTACTTCCTCCTATCTATAATTTATCTTAGTGTCTTTCTCTCCTGATAGATTGCACATTCCTTGAAGGTGGAGATCATGTTCATTAATGATACTGTACTATCCCAAGACCTAGGTACAGTGCTCAATAGTAGGTGCTTAACCAGTACTATTGATTGATCTTTGGCAAAGTGTCAAATGATCTAGAGTTTGTAGAACATGGCATATGTTTTGGGCCCATTTTATGAGAAAAGAGTTTGGGAAAAACTTATGGTTTTAAAATTCTCAACACAACAAGGATACACAGTATAGTAAATAGGAAAAGGAATGGTGGATGGAAATCAACTAACAAGAATAAAAAGTTACTGGCAGACCAGAAGGTACAATTCTAGTGCTAAGCAAATGGGCCATTTTGTTAACAGAAGTTGCATCCTATAAAGATCTATGTTTAAATTACAAGATGCTGCAGAAAAATAATGCCATAGCATATGGCACTGTTTCTACCCCATGTCAACAGATAAAATACTTCAAAAATAACTAGGAAAAACCTCCATCCTTTTTCCTATGTCCACACTAAGCTTTTTTACATGTTACTCAGTATGGCATATTCTCTAAGTTTGTTCACTTTAAAAACATTAATTCCCAAATTCTATTTTTGGTTGATCCCCTTTCCTGAGGTGGGGGATAAAAAACAACAACAAATCTCCAAAAAAAAAAAATCTCAATCCACATGAACTAGTTGGCTAAATAAGATGCATAGAATCAATTAGTGAGCAAAATAAAACTTTCTGAAGGACAGGTTACTAGATACACTTTATCGTGAGGAGGTCCTTAATAATAATAATGTTGGTAATTGTTAAGTGCTTACTATGTGCCGAGCACTGTTCTAAGCGCTGAGGTAGACACAGGGGAATCAGGTTGTCCCACGTGGGGCTCACAGTCTTAATCCCCATTTTACAGATGAGGTAACTGAGGCACCGAGAAGTTAAGTGACTTGCCCAAAGTCACACAGCTGACAAGTGGCCGAGCCGGCATTCGAACCCATGACCTCTGACTCCAAAGCCCGTGCTCTTTCCACTGAGCCACGCTGCTTCTCTTGCTTCTGCTTCCTTCCTCCTCTGAGCTAAGACTCTCAGGTATCATTGTTGCTACAGGTGATTCATTTGTTCAGGTCTTCCAAACAAGTCCAGGGACATTAGTAAGCTTCTAATTCATTCATTCAATAGTATTTATTGAATGCTTACTATGTGCAGACCTCATGCCTTACTCTAACAGAATTGCTTAGAACAACCAGCATCAGTCAATATAGTCCTACCTTTAAAAATACTAATGAGGAGAAAAAAAGATTCTATAAGGATTTGGATGTATTTGGGGAAGCAGTTCTAACCTCTTACAAACTGATTGTCATGAGAGATTTCAATGTTCAGGTGGGCTATGATGCTGAAATATAGAAAAAAAAACATAAAAAAAGAAAAAAAAACTTCGGCACCCAATGGTCCTCTTCATTTTACTGGCATGCTGAACATCAGTTTGTAATATTGTACTCTCCCAAGTGTTTAGTACAGTGATCTGCACACAGTAAGTGCTCAATAAATATGACTGATTGATCACCAACCCTGATCCTCCTTGTCTCACTAGCCCCAGAACCTTGACATCATCCTCAATTTATTTCTCTCATTCAACCCACATATTCAATTTGTCACCAAATCTTGTCTGTTCTACCTTCACAACATTGCTAAAATCCATCCTTCCTTCTCCAGCCAAACTATTACTAAACTGATTTAAGCATTTTATCATATCCCACCTGGATTACTGTATTAGCCTTCTCACTAACCTCTCTGCCTCCTGTCTCTTCCTACTACATTTGTTACTTCATTCTACTGCCTGGATCATTTTTCTGAAAAAAACATTCAGTTCACATCTCCCCATTCCTCAAGAACCTCCAGTGGTTGCCCATTGACCTCCATATCAAACAGAAACTCCTTACTATCATCTTTAAAACACTCAATCAGCTCACTCTATCTTATCTTACCTCACTGACTTCCTACTACAACTCAGTTCGCACATTTTGCTCCTCTAATGCCAAACTTCTCTCTATACTTCAGTCTCATCTATCTCTCTGCCAATCCCTCTTCCATGTCCTTCCTCTTGCCTGGAACTCCCTCCCACTTTATATACAACAGAACAATCACTCCCCACATGCACAGCCTTGGTAAAATCACATCTTTTCCAAGTGGTCTTCCCCAACTAAGTCCTTATTTCCCCTACTCCCTCTTTCCCTTCTGCATTGCCTATGCATTTGGAGCTATACTGTTCCTGATATTCATCCCATCCACTTCCCCACAGCAATTATGTACATATCCATATTTTATTTTTATGTCTGTTTTCCCCTCTAGACTCTTAGCTTTATATGTGTGGGGAATGTATAGTGTAAGCTGTTGTAATGTACTCTCCCAAGTACAGTGCTCTGCACATAGTAACTGCTCAATAAACACCATTTACTGATTGAAATAGAGGAACACATCAGGGATGCACTTGAGATCTATGGTACCTTACTGACTAGGTAATTTTTAGACAGGACTTACTACTACTAAGTATGGAGTAGAGTGCTAAACTTATTATTGCATAATCTGATCTCAGTTTTCGCTGGTCATACACCCAGTGTGTTCCAAATGGTATGTAAATCATCCAGATGTTTCAGCACAAACCCCTACAGAATCAAAATACCTATAAGGAATTTTGTGGTAATAGCACCACAGTCCTATGAAAACTAGAAACCAGACATCAAACTTGCAATTTTTGTTGGCAGAGGAAAATGAGGTTTCTATTTTTTACCCAGGTTTGAGGAGAATGACAAGAGCTTCTTTCAGCAAAGAATGTTTTCCAGCCCTACCACTAAACAGATCTTCCTGACAGTGGCAAAAGGGATTCATTCATTCATTAATATTTGTGGTTTTACTGCATGCTGAGCAATCCACTGGGCTCTAGGGAGCATACCATGAAAATAAAGGACCCAGTCTCTGCTACTGAGGTGCTTACAATCTAAAGGGAGAGACAGGCAGACATAAATTGCATTCATGCAGTGAGAACAGGAAGAAAATGATAGACAACTGGTAAAAGCAAAGGTTTGGAGAAGTGAATATGTGAAAGAACAAGTGGAGTATGCAAACTGAAATCCATGTAGATGCTAAGGATGGCTGTTAGACTGACATACCCAGAGGTCATGGAAATAATTGGAAGAAGCTGGACAGAGACTATGTCTAGCAATTCTGCTATATTGTTATATTTTACTCTCTCAAGTGCTTAGCACAGTGCTCTGCACAAAGTAAGTGGTCAATAAATGAGATTGATTGAAGAGGCAGGTTTTCAGAAAGGACTTTGGAGATGGGGAAGGATATGGTCTGGCAGACTGGGTGGGCTAAAGCCTTCCAGGCAGAGGAAGGGGCATGAATTGTGGCTCAGAGTCAGGAGAGTCAAGAGAAGTACATTTCAAAGGGAAGCTTGGGTGTGAAGATTGTGTGGTAGAGTGTAGCAGATGAATAGAGAAGACATAAAAAGGGGAGAACTGGTGGATAGCCTTGAAGCCAATAGCTTCTACTGGGTGTGGGGGGAAACGGATGTCCACTGGAGATTAGGATTCTCTTGAATCTCATATGATCGTTGTGTGCAGGGAAAGTGTCTCTCATCTTTGTTGTATTGTGCTCTCCCAAGTGCTTAGTACAGTGCTTTGCACAGAGTAAGTGCTCAGTAAATCTATGGATGATGAGGACAGACTAAAGAGAGCAAAGGATAGAGATTAGGGAAATGACAACAGCTTGCATCAGAATGGTGGCCTTAAATGTGGAGAGGAAAGAGTGGATCTGGGAAATAGAGGATAAACTGGCAAGATTTAGAGACAGACTGAATATGAGAAGAAAAAGATGAGAAGAGTCAAAGATGAAATTTAGATTGCAAGTTTCTGGGGCAGGGTGAATGGCATTTTTGATTATAATAGAAAATTTAAGAGGCAGAATGGGTTCATGAGGGATGATGTGGAATTCAGTTTTAGCCATACTGAATTCAAGGTTTCAGCAGGAAACTGAGGTGGAGCTGTCCCAGAGGCAATGGGAAGTGTGAGACTGGCAAGCGGAAACATAAGATTGATGCTTAATGAAGTCTGTCATGGCAAACAGAAAAGGTTAAGTCCATTATTAAAGTTGAAGAGGTTCGAGGCAATGCAGACTACTCCTAAACCACAAATTTCTGTACATCTCTAAAAATGTACAGAAAGAGCTTATATGGGGCTATCCATTATATTGAGCACCACTAAAGAGTAGTCTAATCTTTTCTAAGCCTCCATTCCAAAACAAGCATACCATTTCTAATTTGCTCCACACTTATCAAAGACAAGGAAGTAACCTTCAAAAGATAAACATGTCGGTAATCTTCTTACTATGTCTTCAATTACTGAGGAGGAAGCCTGTTGAAGAAAAGAGGGCTTTCTAGCTTATGAAGTTATGGTCCTTGATCCAATGTTTGAGCCAGTCAACCCTGAAGTTAGTGCAACTTGTTCAGAGTTGGAAGTATCTTTTCCTTTCATATATACAGCTGTCTTTCAGAATCAAAGATGATGTCACCAATGGTGAAATTTATCTATTGGCGCATTAGGATTGAAAAGACCAAAGCAGGATGCACAGTCTTGACCACACCATGCACACACAAAGGGTTGAGGTTGAGCATACTCCCAGTGTTATCACCTTTACTAATGATGAACAAATTAAACAAGGTTTTATAACTGGTCACATCACATCACTCTGTTATACTGTACTCTCCCATGTGCTTGGTAGAGTGCTCTGCACATAATAAGTGCTCAATAAATATATTTTATTGATTGACCAATTGGTTGGTCAACCTTTTCTATGCAACCAAGCTTGAGGTTATAACAAGAAAAGCTGAAGATGATTTACTTCCCATCTACCAGGAAACTCAACAAACTATAAGAATTATGGTCATCCCTTGAAATATATAGTTTAACTATATCACACTATGGTCTACTGGAAAGAGCTCCAGCCATGGAGTCAGAGGATCTGGATTCGAATTCTGCCCCCACCACTAGTCTTTGTGTATCCTTGGGCAAGTCACATCACTTCTCTGGGCCTCAGTTACCTCATGTGTAAAATGAGGATTAAGACTGTGAGCCCCACGTGGGACATGGACTGTGTCCAACCTGATTAGCTTGTATCTACCCAGAATTTAGTACAGTGCTGGCACTTAAGTAAGCGCTTAACAAATACCATGAAAAAAAACAAAATAAAAAACAAATCAGAGGAACCGAGGTGAGGATCTTAAACCAGTGTTTTAATTGAAAGAATATAAACCACAAAGGTTTCCCAGAAACCCTTCATTTGCTAAGGGAGTCATAGATTAGCAAGAGGCAACCTTAGCCTATACCTGTTTTTTTCTGAAATTTTGTAAATTTCTACTCCTCTAGCATTTTTGTTTTTTTGTTTTGTTTTTTTTTGCAGTTTAGCCTCTTTCTCATTTACGATGATTATATGCATTGTGTTTACAGTCCCAGAAGTTATTCGAAAGGTTTGGGTATGCAAAATCACTTCATTGGGGTGTTACATTGCATTTATATGTTAAAAGGCTCTCCTTTGAAATTCATTGTGTCTATGTTTTCTAAGCAGAATACCTTTTGTGATTCAGAGAGAAGGAAGAAAAAGCATAATTTTGATGGTGTAACTTTTCAATAAATAGAGCAGCAACTTTGATTTCTGATTGCAATGACACCAAACAAATGAAGACAATCCCTTTTTTCTCCAACTTGAAGGGTGTGTATTCTTTGTAAATAGATGATTTAGGAAAATAAGCCATACTTGCATCATTTGCTTTAAGTTATGTTGTCAGAATGAATCTCCACTTAAGGTTATGCTGACCATATCCATTGTGTTGAAAACTTGGCTATCATGACACCATCTTAAGCTTGTCCACCTTGCCTTTCCTCTTGGCAATCGTGAAAGCATTGAGTTCAAATTTCTGGACATTCTGGGACTTTGTATTACAAGGTCCCAGAATGCTGTGAGACCTAAACTGAACTTGTAATTATAAGCCTGCTCCAGCCTGAATGTGGGAGTCCAATGTATCTAGTGTGAGTTTGGGCAACTGAAGATCACTGCGAGGTAGGCTGATCTATTTAGCCAGTGGAGTCTCAAATGCAAAATGATATATTTTTTTCTAAAATTGTCCAGAAGGGTTTATAAAAATTTGATACTGTCCTGGCTAAACTGGGATGGATGGTCAACCTACTTAGAATTGAGTGTGCCTATGTTCCCCTTTCTTCCTTGAGAATTGTAACTTTCTGAAATGCCAGTTATACATTATAGACAAAGTTTACTATTGCTTCAGTAGAAGGTAACAAATGCACAAAGTGGAAGAACCATCTATCTTTCATTTAATTCACCTTGCTATTTTGGTATCCAAGGAAGTCTTGTGACTTCAATTCAGTTATACCCTTCCCGAAGCTATCTTCTTTGGCCTAAGACCTTCAGATCAGGATGTTTCCCTATGGTAGCTGCAAATCACTTTGAAAGATGTATTAACTACTTGTCTTACCCATGAGACTGAACGAATTCCCAAGATGCCAGCTCCATGACCTGAGGTTCAAAGTTTGGACCTTCTGGGAATTGGTAGCATCCTGTTAGATATCATTAGAGGGTAGACTTAGGAACAAGTGAAGCAGTGTGGCCGAGTGGATAGAGCATAGAACTATGAGCATGAGTCAGAAGGACCTGGGTTTTAATCCCAGCTTTGCCACTTGTCTGCTGTATGACCTTGGGCAAGTCACTTACCTTCTCTGTGACTCAGTTACTTCATCTGTAAAATGGGCATTAATACTGTGAGCCCCATTTGGAACCTGGACCAACCTGATTAGCATGTATCTACCCAGCACATAGTACAGTGATAAGCATGCACTTAGTAGGCTTAACAAACACCTTAAAAAACAACAACAAAAAAGTTGGAAGAACACCTCTTCTAAGGAATCCGACGACGACTACTCTTCAGAACCCCTCTCCCTAAAGACCTTTGGGCACATTTCTTCTGGGATACATGAACCTCCTCATTTCCAGAAAAGAGAAGAAATATCAGTGAGGAAAAATGCTTGATTGTATAAGGGAAAAAAGTCTTAAACTATGAAATTAATAGTATATGTAGAAATGCCTTAGTTCTCTGGTACCACAGAGGGTTATGCTCTTGAAGAACCACACATTGAGGAAAGTTCACACTGTAATATGCATACAATATTCAAGGTCTCACACAATTTCTTCATCTTCACCATTATCAGAAAAATATTCCCTAATTTCCCAACACCATTCTTTCCAAACTGTATATGTGACAATTCTCCAAAGGTATTTGGCACAGTTCATTTTTTAATGGTGTTTAAGCTCTTCTTATGTGCCAGGCCCTGTACTAAGTGCTGGGGTAGATGTGAGATAATCAGGTTGGTCACAGTTCCTGTCCCACATGGGACTCACAGTCAAAGAAGTAGGGAGAATATGTACTGAATCTCCATTTTACAGATGAGGAAACTAGCACAGAGAAGTGAAGTGACTGCCTCAAGGTCACAGGGCAGATAGGTAGCAGAGTTGGGATTAAAACCCAGGTCCTCTGATGCCCAGGCCCTTGCTCTTTCCACTAGGCCACACTGCTTTCTATCCTAACTATAACAAATGTATCCAATTCTAGCCTTCAAAAGGTAACAGGGATCTGAAAACCTTAGGGTTCAGAGGAGGTCCATAAAAAAGCTGAATAATAAAAATAATTCTTCTAGTATTTAGGTGCTTACCAGGTACCAAGCACTGTGCTAAGTGCTGAGATAGGTAGAGGTTAATCAGATTGGACACTGTCCCTGTTCTACACAGAGTTCACATTCTAAGGGGGAAGGAGAATATGTAGGAGGGAAAACTGGTTTTTATTCCCATTTTACAAATGAGGGAGACTGAGACATAGAGAAATTAAGTGACTTGCCCAATTGGTGGAGTTAGGATGAGAACTCAGGCAATAATAGCAATAATTTTGGTATTTGTTAAGCACTTACTATGTGCCAGGCACTGTTCTAAGCACTAGGTACCCTGACTCCCAGTCTTGTGATCTTTCCACTAGATCAGCTGATTCTCTGATAAAGCATTGGAAAAGAAGAAATGTTCATTCATTCAATAGTATTTATTGAGCGCTTACTATGTGCAGAGCACTGTACTAAGCGCTTGGGATGAACAAGTCGGCAACAGATAGAGACAGTCCCTGCCGTTTGACGGGCTTACAGTCTAATCGGGGGAGACGGACAGACAAGAACACAGGTTTGGCTGCTAGAAAGAGCAAATACTGATGAACTCTGAAAGATTTGGCAGTGAAAATATGTTGTTGTATTGTACTCTCCCAAATGCTTAGTACACTGCTCTGCACACAGTAAGCACTCAGTAAATACAATTGAATGAATTTAAGTCTATTTCCTGTCCTGTAGTCCAATGATGCATGACATTGAGGTTTGCAGACCCTAGGTGTGCCTTTCAAACTGAAGAGCCATTGTCCCTGTTTCCTGATTTCCTGGGCAATATCAAATCTGCCTCTGTGCTGTTTACAAAGTAGATTTTTTTCTTTTTATTCTGCTTTTTATCTCAGTGCAAGGGATTTTCAGTGCAATACCGTAAATCATTTAAGACAAAATCTCTCCCTGTTTTCAAAAAATTGGGAACACTATCCTTGAGTATTTTCTCTGACAAAAATCCAAAAACAAATGGGGCTCTGTAGTTTCTTCCCCTCTTTATCTTTGGATCAGGTCAACTTGCACATCCATGCTATAAAGACAGTGACATCCAGTCCACTAAAATGGTGTGCAGTGAGCACTGTGTGAGACTCAAATACTGCACAGCATCCAGCCTCTATAATTAAGCCATTTGTTTAGATGGGTGTTGTATTCACAATGAGTAGGCAATAGCCAGTACTCGTTACTGGTGCTATGGAAACATTGTGCTTGCTTTTTCTAATCATGTCAATACAACAACAATACATGAGACAACCTGATTGCCTTGTATCTACCACAGCGCTTAGAACAGTGCTTGGCACATAGTAAGCGCTTAACAAATACCAACATTATTATTATTATTAACTTTGAGGGTGCTGGTGCCACTTAAAATTACTCCAAATGCAATGATCCAAAGTAGGTATGAGCTACGAGACAGCATACTGTTCCTGCAGACTGATGGACTTCTAGCAATAGATTTCACCTATCAGCCATCTGTTTATTTATTTGATTGCTTCCTTGTGCTTTTTCTATCATTTTCATTTCACCATCATTGGTATTTATAGAATGCCTACTGTGGGTGGGTCATTGGACTACAGGACAGGAAACAGACTTAAATTCATTCAATTGTATTTACTGAGTGCTTACTGTGTGCAGAGCAGTGTACTAAGCATTTGGGAGAGTACAATACAACAACAAACAGACACATCCCCTCCCCAAAACGAACTTACAGCTAGAGGATATCATGACCTCTATCCCCAAGGAGCTAAGCAATCTAATGGGGGAGAAAAGTACGCACAAAAAGTCCAACATGAAATAGATCAAAGGGTATGAGCACAGGTATAAATAAGTATATCAGTGACTAAATGATCGGGATAAATTCATAATAGCTAAATAGATGGGACTGTATGACCAGGGTGGTGGGGGATTGGTCAGAGAGTGTCTCTTGGAAGAGGTGATTTTTTTTTAGGAAAGTTCTGAAAGTGGAGAGAGGCATCATTTGATGGATTGATGGGTGGAGGGAGTTCCATTCGGATGAAAAGCTGTCTTCATCTTTGAGGATGATGTTACTGATGATGAGGTCCTAACTGGGCAAATGAGCCTAGCTGAAAATACCAGTGCTTGCTCTGCAATCCCTTCCACGGTGGCTGCATGTAAAGAATGATCCTTGCTATGCTAATGTGCTAGTCTCATTTTATGTCTGTCTCTATTTTTGAGCCTGCATCCAATTACCCTGATCTTTGCAAGTCTTTGTTCAAGGAGCCCTTCTAACAGTAACTGTCTGCCAAGCTGGTCGGTCTACTACATTTGTCTCTCATCAGTCCACTGCTCTTTCTCCTTGTTTGAAACAGCTTTTCACGGTCTTTAAACTGTTTTTTCTGCCCTCATGGCCTAAGCAACCTTGCTAGTGTCCAGTCTTGCCCAGCGGCTGTGTTGCAGTAACTGTGCTTTAAGCTGGTGAGCTATCATCCCAATCTCTCCTTGTTGGTAATCTTGTCCTACCACTTGATTTTTAGGAAGGTTTGTAGACAACACTGGTGAAACTGCGAAGAACTGGAGGCACTTTTTGTAGTAGATCCATGTCTCACTCTCATATAGAACGTTGGTCATCTAACAGCCTTAGAGACCTTCAGTCAAGGAATGTGTTCGTTATATTGTTGTGTTGTACTCTTCCACACCCTTAGTACAGTGTCCTACCCACAATAAGCGCTCAATAAGGATGATTAATTCAACTTGGTATGGAACTGGGAATCCTGTTGTTGCCACACTTGTTCTGCAGTTTGCCAAAGGCGATGCTGGTCTTTTTATTATGCTCTCTACCTCTTCGGGTACTGTGGGATAGTATACTGTCTAGGTAGTAGAATTCTGCAACAGCTTCAAATTTTGCATTGAAATGGAACATCTGGCTGTGTGTAAGGTTTGGCACAGTGTAAGCTGGTATACAACTTTAGTGTCTTCAGGCTTTTTGCCAGTTCACCACATATCCAATTTTGAGAATCCTTATACTGGCAGACTGAAGAGTGAACACTATTTTGGAAAACTGCAAGTGAATATGAATTCTTTCATATGATGAAGGCAATATGTCATTTGTCATCAGGCACTGAAAATTCACTGCTACATAGAAGAGTTATCTCCAATTCTATATTGTGACTAATGATGGCAGAAAACACAGCACTCTGCGGAATCCTGTGTTCATTTTGGGAAAAAGGTCATGATGCACTTTGACAGTCTAGAATTTGGTGCTGAAGAATTAAGAAAGAATTCACCAAAGTCTGCTGCCACTAGCGTGAAAAGGCAAACTGGTATATTCACCCAGTGAATTGTTTTAAGCAATTTTGGACAGGCTACTGAAGAATACCGTTAACCATGCCCTCTCACAATAAATATCCACTGTCTTTAAATTTTATTCTGCCTTCCCTGTCTGTGTATACCTTATTTCAGCTCATCTGTTGACACAAGTAGATTTGATGTAGGAAGAAATGGTTGTGTGCATAGCCGTGGTATTGGTCCAAGTGTGATGCTACTATAATTTGAGCTTCTGACTCACCCTTTCTTTACTGAACTTTACAGTTCTTTTTCTATTTCCTTGGAGTTTTGCAACTTTACAGTAAAATAGAATGGGTGGCAAGTATGTAAAGTGTTCTGCTAGTAGTGGATATGAAAATAATATAGGAATTTGTATCAAAAATGTTGATTCTCATGGCATCTTTGAATCATCTACCTACTCCTTTCTTGAATAATTAGAGTAGCCTTTAAAATGTGTGTAATCAATCAATTACGTTAATGGAGCATTTACTGTGTGAAGAGCAATGTACTAAGTCCAACCTGATTTGCTTGTATACACCCCAGCACTTAATACAGTACCTGGCACATAGTAAGCACTTAACAAATTCCATAATTTATTTTAAGCACAGTTCCAAACTGCTGGGGTAGATACAAGTTAATCAGATTGGACACAGTCCCTGTCCCACACAGAGCTCACAGTCTAAGAGGGAGAACAGGTATTTAATCCCAATTTTACAGTTGAGGAAATTTAGGCACAGAGAAGTTAAGCGACTTGCCCAAAGTCACACAGCTAACAATTGGCAGAGTTAGGATTAGAACCCAAGTCCCCTAACTTGCAGATCTGAACTCTTTCCACTAGGCCAAGCTTCTTCACCACTAGCCTACATATTGCACACCAATTATGAAAGTCACCCAATTTTTTTCCCAATTTGTCAACCCAGGTTTTAACACGAAACAATTGTTTCCTATTTGCTTTTTCTGGGCAAAATGGAGTTTTCACAATTTGTAAAGCCTACAAATTCATAAACCCTAATATGTATGCCTAGTTTTGTTAATAGCCTTATAAGGATGGAGGTCAGTTTGGGGTTGAGGCTTGATATCAACCTGGGGTCTTTTCATATTGATGTACTATTTCATATCAACTCATTACTCCATATGTTGAATTACTAAGGCTACTGTTTAAGAGCATAACCACACATCTCTCAAAATTCAGGCACATATGACTTCTTTGGGTCTCATCTTTGGTCTGCTTTGAAATTGGTAAGATGAGAGCTGGTAGGGAGAGGAAGAAATTTCATTTCTGACCTGGTCAGGTGTTGTCTGGTGGTAGTAGCTGAACTTAGCAAAGGAAGCTAGACAATGGGGGGAGTCTAGTTAAGCCATTCTACCTCTGGAGGAGGAGGAGGAGTATGCTCCTGCTAGGCCCTGAAAGTTTCCTAAAGTGAGTTCTCGACCACTTCTCTGTCCTTCTTAGTTCTGCTATTTCCACTCAAAATTGCTTGATCAAAGATACACTTATTGTACTCTCCCAAGCGTTTAGGATAGTGCTCTGCACACAGTAAGCTCTCAATAAATATGATTGACTAACTGACTTCCTACGTGACTGTTGGGAAGGAAGAATAAAAGGTACATGATTTTCCTTTAGAGGATCTGAGTGGTGTGTTAAGTCTTTAAATTCAGGAACAGATACATTGCTTGGAGAAATGATACTACAAGGGTACTGGCTAAAATATGTGATTCAGAAGTAGAGAGGGACCTGATTCTGAGTTTTCCTTGTGTTTATCTCTATACATTCTTGCTAAACAAAATCAGCTGAGCTTTGTTATTTCATCCCAATTGCCATTTGAATGCAGAAAATGGACTAAGCTGATCTCAATACAGGTATGAATGAGACAATCTGTTACATTTTATTCAGAACAGAAGGAATTATAAATCTAAATGGATGGGTTATTCCACTTCCTCAGACAAAGTAGTTTAAGGCCCCAATTAGACTGTAAGCCCATCATTGGGCAGGGATTGTCTCTATCTGTTGCCAAATTGTACATTCCAAGCACTTAGTACAGTGCTCTGCACACAGTAATGCTCAATAAATACTATTGAATGAATGAATGAAAGGCCACTTAAGAATCAGCCAATGGAATTTATTGAGCACTTTGAGCCGAGCACTGTACTAAACACTTGGGAGAGTCCAATAGAGTTGGTAGACAGGATGACTCCTCTTGAGAAACTTACAGTCCAAAGGGAGAAATGGACATTGAAATAAATAACAGAGCAAGCAACTGAGTATAAGGATATGTACATGAGAGCTTGAGGGGTGGGCATGAGAAGTACCTAAATTCTAAGGGGTTGGGCCTAAGTGCACAAAAGAGGCAGTAGGAAGGGAAAATAGGGTGGAGGGATGAGAACATAGTTCAGGAAGGCTTCCTGGAGGAGGTATGATTTCAGTATGGATTTGAATAATCATAATAATGGCATTTGTTAAATGCTTACTATGTGCCAAGAACTGTTCTAAGCACTGGGGTAGGTACAACCTAATCAGTTTGGATGCAGTCTGTGTCCCACATGGGGCTCAAATTCTTAATCCCAGTTTTACAGATGAGGTAACTGGGGCCCAGAGAAGTTAAGTAACTTGCCCAAGTCACATAGCAGACATGTGGCAGAGCCAGGATTAGAACCCAGGTCCTTCCGACTCTCAGGTCTGCGCTCTATCCACTAAGCCATGCTGCTTCTACTGAAGATGGGGGAGTGCTGGTCTGTTGGATAGGAAGGGGGAAGGAATTCCAGGCCAGAGGGAGGAGGTAGACAGTGGGTCAGCAGCATAACAAGAATGATCGAGGTACAGGGAGTAGTTTAGTATTAGAGGAGCAAAGTTTGTGGGCTGGGTTGTGTGTCTATACTGTGACAGATGCAATATTTGTTTAAAAGAGAAAAACTTTTAGGCCACAGAACAGCCTATACTTGCTCAGCTAGAAGCCTCTGATCAGAAGAAGCCCAGAGGTCAAAATAGAGACATGTTAGCTGGCTTCTCCACCTTTGCTACACTATATATATAGTGCTGGAGATGGCCACAAAACCTGTCCTGGCAAGGGATCCCAAATGTTACAAATTGCAAAATGGTCATTTTACACTTTAGATTTACTTATGACATTTCCCATTTCTGATTCTGGATATTAGAGAATTCACTCTTCTAGTTGCACATTGTACAGTCAATGAATCAATTAAATTACATTTATTGAGCACTTACTGTGTGCAGAGCACTATACTAAGTGCTTGGGAGAGTACAATATAACAGTATAACAGACTTGGTAGACATGCTCCCTGCCCACAAAGAGCTCACAGTCTAGAGGGGAAGACAGACATTAATATCCATAAATAAATTATGGATATGTACGTAAGAGCTGTGGGGCTGAGAGAGGGGTGAATAAAGGGAGCAAATCAAGTGGTAGGATGACGCAGAAGGGAGTGGGAGAATAGAAAATGAGGGCTTAGTCAGGGAAGCCCTCTTGGAGGAGAAGTGCCTTCAATAAGGCTTTGAAGGTGAAGAGAGTAATCGTCTGTTGGATTTAAAGAGGGAGGGTGTTCCAGGCCAAAGGCAGAATGTTGGTGAGAGGTCAGTGGTGAGATAGACATATCGAAGTACAGTAAGGAGGTTGACATTAGAAAAACAGGAGTCAGGGAGGTCAGCAAGGAGGCTCATACAGTTCATAGGGCTATGCTTTTAGTAAAAATGAGTACCCAGAGGAAATCTTATTCCAGTTTCTTGAGCAACAGGTTGGCATTTACTTCTCCTCTTCACTTGCCTCTGAAGAGCTTGGTTGTCCCAATGCCATTTCCTGTCTCTTAAGTACTGAATGCAAGCAGCAGGATAATGGCCAGGAGCTCTCTTTTCTTAGCAAATCTTGGAGAATAATAGATAGTAGAGAAGGGAAAAAAATCTATCAGGATAGCTTGTCCCCTGTGAATAGAAAATGTTTCTTGCAACAATATTTTACAAATATTGGCTACATATAGTATTATGCTGGGAGCTCCTAGGGGAAATAACTACATTAGGTCTCACTCACCAACATAACCAACAGTATTGTGTTCGTGCTGTGTGAAGAGCATGTACTAAGCACCTGAGAGAGTATGTTAGAAATAAAATACATGATAAATAAAATACATGGTCCTTCCCCTCAAAGAGATTACAGTCTAATGGGATTTGTGGTTTTTTGCTCACTTGAAGCTAAAGTTTTCACCTGTAACTTCTAGTTGAACTCTCTAGACCACCCATGCTCCTTCTGAGCTTGTGAAGGGCAGTTGCTGAAGAGACTATACTAGCAAAATTCATGGCTATCTCAAGGAAAACTAAAAAGTAATGGATTTTTCAAAATCATTTTCTCCCTCTCAATGCAGGGTCTGTAAGAATTGTCACCTTCTTGTTTCATGTATGCTTAAAAGCATACTTTGCTATGTGATTGCTCGGTTTCATGTCATAATCCTTACCAGCATTACATTTTCCCCTGATAACGTATTTCCTTGGATTTTGAAATGGATGAATCTAATACAAAATCCCTTGAGGGTGGTACTCTGATAGATAAAGGTCAGATTCATCTCACAAAAATGTGAATTACATTTAAACAATTAAATTGTTGGTAAAAAAACACTGATCTCCTCCTATAAAATTCACAACTGAAACAGAAAGACCTAGAAGTGTGTGGTGTAGGCATATTTAAACTGGCAATAACCCTGAGGACAATTATCTACAACTAAGTTAATTTGAGTACTGCTATGTATGTAGTGCTATGCCTTGAAAGTACCTTTGGATCGAGATGTGAGTATTCACACTACAGTGGTGTCCTGGATAGCAGTTATCCACCAGGACGGAAGCATTGCTCATTGCATTACACCTTGGCTGGGCAGGACATAAGAGAAGAATCCCAGGATACCCAAATACCTGCTGGATAATAGTAATAATAATTATCATTATGGCTTTTGTTAAGCACTTGGTCTGAGTCAAGCATTGTCCGAAGCACTGGAGTAGATACAAGTTAAACAGGTCGGGCACAGTCCCTGTCTCACATAGAGCTCCCAGTCTAAGAAGGAGGGAGAACAGTTTTTGAATCCCTATTTTGCAGATAAGGAAACTGAGACACAGAGAAGTTGTGACTTGCCCGAGGTCACACAGCAGGCAAGTGACATAGCCAGGATCAGAACCCAGATCTTCTGACTCTAAGTCAGTGCCCTTTCCACTAGGCCACTGAAATAGGGTAGGCAAAAGAAATACCTTAAGGACACAATAAAGCAAAACCTCAAATGACGTGTCAGTGAAGTGGATCGGTGGGAGGCAGCTGCAGAAGACAGACCAGCCTTTTGTACAGTAATCAGAATCTTCAGGAAGACCAAAACTTATGGTGGAAGAAACTGAAATGGCACATAGCTCTGTGCCTAAAAAAATGCAACCAAGCAGCAAGAGGCAATCTTTACATATTCAGCATATGAAATTTTTGCTAATGTATCGGGAATAGATCAGACTCCTCCCATGCACACACATGTAGATAAACATCCCTCCATCAGTAGGATCTTTTCAAACCTGGGGGACAGTTGCAGGAATTAATTTATTCTGAATATCCATTTGGAGGACTATCCATTTCCCAGGCAAATTTGCAATATTTCTGAAACAGCCAGATTCATTGTCTAGATAGCCCAAGAAGGTGGGTTGTCACTTAATGTTTGTATTAGCTGTGTAGTGTAGAACCCTCAAGGGCCTAATTTGATTTTCAGTAAAGTTGATTAATATTACTAGATGGTCTTTTCAAACATATAGAAATTCACCTTAATCTTTTCTTTCCAAGAAATGAAAAGCATTTTAATTATAGATATTGCCAAACATATTGGAAAGGAGTCATCAGAGTGAACGTTAAAATGAAATTTCCTAAATATAAATGGCTGATAATAAGAATAGGAAAGGTGAAGCCCATCCAGCTTCCCGCAGAAGGAATCTTAACACAAGGCATTCATCATTTCCATGTAAATTGCAGGAGTTAAGACCCTGGTTATTAGCATCCAAACAGGAGGAAACTGTCAGCTTTCATCATCGATGGACAAATGTTTTAATTTACAAATTTTTTTCTAGCAAATTTCCAACTAGAAAATGTATCTCTATATCAATGTCTACCTTCATTCATAATTTGCAACTTCATAAATAAAATGTCAGAGGCCATGAGTTATTGTACATATCTTTCAGAGAGCTGAATCTCGTGATTTTTCCAGCGTTATCTCATTAAAATAAAACTCAGACTCAATATAACCCTGCAAGACCTAAGCCCTCAAATAAAAATGTTGTCATCTCTCCTCTTAAATTACAGAGAAGAGAAGTCGGGCTCATCAAACAATAAGGGGATGCTAGAGGCTAAACTATTACAGTTAATGACCCATTCCGAGTCCAACTTTTCTAACCTGAGAGGTTAGAAATGGAAAATATGACTGTAAACTTGAACTTCTTTTATTTAAGATTTTAATTAAAGAAAACTCTATTCTCCACCCATGTTTATCAATGGTACACCCAAAATACTTAATGCAATCAATGAATTTCCACGAAAATCTCTAAGCATGACCATTCGATGTGCAGAGCAGGGCATCCTTCATATTAAGACTAGCACGTCAGGGCCATGTTAGCCCCGCTGTGAAACCGTGTCTAATGGATTTTGCACAGTCATCCATGTGATGTGTAAAGTGAGTACTTCATGCTGTGTGTGACAAGACTAGAGATAACTCCTTAACTGATTGGCTTCTGGCGAGGAGCCTCTCCTCTCCCTATGCTGACTAGATTGTGTCACTCTCCCAGTCCTGTGGGGACTGATCGCTCCCATCTATGTCCTAGGCATCACTCACATTAACAATTGGTAATGGAGCCATAGCCATGTTTGGTTTCAGGGCAGGTCAATTTGGGGGGTGCTGCAGCTGGTGCGGCTCCACCTAGGTCGGCTCCCTTCATAATCAGAGGTACAGGGCAGGAAGAGAATCAGTGAGGGGGTGATCCATCACCCCACTTCTCTCCCTGCACGTCTGGAGAGTCTTTCTGTGTGGCTCCCACATAGCTCCTGCCTGCCACCCTTGGCAGCAGGCCAGAGCTGCAGGGAGGGGAGGCATTAGAGAGAAAGCACCTTCCATCTGGATGAGATTGAGGGGGTGGGGGTTATATTAGAGCAACTTGTGCAGCTGGGGGCTGGAGTGTTTGTGGGGTGTTTGGAGCCCCATTTAGCCCAAGACCCCTGGGCTTCAGCACTGTAAGCCCCTCATTAATTCACCTCTGAGCATGTTAAGAACAAATCAATCAATGTTATTAATTGAATGTTTACTGTGTGCAGAGCACCAAACTAAGCAACTAAGGGTATGCGAGAGTAAAATAGAATAAATAGACACAATCCTTGCCCTTAGGATCTTTACAATCTGAATTACAGCTACACTCTGATGCTATGGCTAAAAAATTGGAGGTGATGAAATATGCTAGGGTTATGGAGTTGGAGATAAAACAGATTGCATGACCTGACAGACATATTTTGCTCCAACACATTTGTTCTTATAAAATTGCTTGTGTAGAAGAATAACTGGAATTTTATTATTAGTGTCTAATTTGGTGAATATGTCTAGATTAATGTCTACTCCATTCCTCTAGCACCAGTTTACTCACTGTACCCCAATCTCATCTATCTCGCCATCAACACCTTTCCCCCATCCTTCCCCTAGCCTGGAACTCCCTCCCCTTCCACATACCCTGGAACACCACTCTCTCCACCTTCAAAGCAATTTTAAGCTCACGTCTCCTCCAAGAGATCTTACCCGATTAAGCCTTATTTTCTCCGGCTCACTCTCCCTTCTGCATAGTCTATGCACTTGGATTTATGGCCTTTGGAAATCTGACAGTCAGCCCACTTTCAACCCCACAGCACTTATATACATATCTTTAAATTATATAAGTTACTTATTTATTCATATGAATGCCTGTCTCCCCCTCTAGACTGTAAACTTGTTAAGGGCAGGGAACATGTCTGCTAATTCTGTTGTACTGTCCCAAGTGCCTGGTATAGTGCTCTGCTCATAGGAAGTGCTCAATAAATACCATTGATTGATTGATTGACAGATTCAAGTGGTAGCAACAGGGAAAGCAGATAGGGGAAATGAGGGTCTGGTGAGGGAAGGCTTCCTGGAGCAGATGTAACTCTAAGCTCCCATTCCATGGGATGAGAGAAACAATGAGCGATGATGGGGTGAAGCCATTAGTGTCTCTCCTCCAAGCTCTCAGCCCAGAGTGGGCAGCCCATATCAATCAATTAATCTATCATTTTTACTGAGTTTACTGTGTGCAGACCTCTGTACTAAGTGCTTGGGAGAATACAGTATAACAATATAACAGAGATGGTAGCCCCTAGCTAGCCCAACTCACCTAGGCAAGCCCAGAAGTTGGCTACATTATTTGCCTCCTGCTGGCAGGCCACAGCTCCCTCACCTCACTGTCTACTGTTATCTTTCACCCTCACCAAGGTCCAAGCTGGCCAGAGGCTCCCTTGAGCTCCATGAGCTGGTCATCCAGCCTCACCTGTGGTCATCCCAGGACCCTGGGGAACCTGCCCACACTGCTTGTGTGAGGTGGGGGTGGGGGGAGAGGTCAGTGGACCTCTCCAGCTGGCTTAGTGCATCTCCACTACCACAGCAACAGTGGAAGCAGAAGCTCCATCTTAGCCCCAATCCAGCTGCCCGAGAGGACTGATGAGAAGTTGGGCAGCTTGCCCCCTGATATGGCTGCACGACTTGTGGAGAGCAAGGAAAATCTTATTTATTCAAATTAATATCTGTCTCCCCATCTAGAATGTATGATCCTTGTGGGCAAGGAATGTGTCCACTAACCCTGTTGCATTGTACTCTTCCAAGCACTTACTACAGTGCTCTGCACACAGTAAGTGCTCAATACATAAGATTGATTGATGGATAGACAAAACTAACAGCAGGACAGTACAAGAATAAAAAGATAGTAGGCTGCATGACTCTTTAGATGGTAACTTTTAACTGTGTATTTTCAAGCTAAATAAAGGAGATTGATAGTTTGTTATTTTTGTTGTAATTAAGAACAGTGGAAAACATTAGATTGATCTTGGGTAGACCGGAAAGTGTTGGTGTGAGAATACTTCCTTGTTTGAGGCTTCTAATTAGCCCAGAAGTTGATTTAATTGCTGCAGCCTAGAGATGGTAGTGACCATACCTTCCCCACCCTCACCTTCCCACTAGCCTGCCTCAGACACTGGCAATTGCTTTTGACCAGCATAGGTGTGAGAAACAGACCGTCTGGGAAGACAGACAGAAGTAGAAAAGGCTGAAGCCTTCTGTCGGGCAGGCATATGTGACCTCATAATACCCTAGTATGTGGGGCAGACTCAAAGGTAAGACTAGTCCTGGATGTCTCCCTAATGTATCTTTTCTGTACATACCCCTAGCCTTTTGGAGTTTGCTCATATACACACATGCTATGAGATTTTGGTACATAAGCACTTATTTACTCTGGTTCTAATTAGTTACTAAGGACAACAGAAATCATCCCAGTGGACTTAGTGAAAAAAGTTCTCTATTGAAAAGAGGAGACTTGGGTGAAATTTAAACTCATTCAGGGATGTGGGGAAAGGTTCATTATCAAAGGTAAATATTCCCAGCATCCAACATCCACTACCTATTGATTTTAGATTTATTTCCATGTTGGTTTTTGGCCAGAAGTGTTATTTTTCAAACTCCTACAACCATCATATGGTGTGAAAATGTGAATTACTTTGAAGGTATTTAAGGGGTAAAACAGTAGGAGCATTCCAATTAAGAGTCATACAGTAATCACATACCTGCAAAGATGATTCTAATTTACACCTTAATAGTTTTTTTAATAAATACTGCATGGGTCTCAGTTTATTCTGAGATAAGATCAGCCCAGTAGGAGCATATTAGCTCTTTCTGGGTATTTTAATTGCATTTTTTATGCCAAGTAAATTCATAAAATCATATATGAATTATTTAATGTGGAGAAGAACAATGATGCCTTGTTTCTGGTACTCAAGACTGTTCATATTTCATTTTGTAGTGAAATGATTGACTAGTCATCCAGATTTAGGGTTCAGAATTAAGAAAATAAAATCATATGCCAAATGACATTTGTTTTGTAATTAGTAAATAATATGTGACCAAATTTGCTTTATGAAATTAGTATGAAGCATTGCATCCCTAGAGATTACTTTCCAACAAGGATTCAAAGTGGTTAAGAATCTTCACTGATTAAGCCTCCTATGCTACTATGAAGAGGCATGATTATTCCCATTTAATAGATGGGGATTTAAAGTGACCTTGATAAAATTCCCCTCTAATTTCTACCTTTAACATATATATCTGGAAGGAATAATTACTGAAGTCAGGAATAATCTTTCAAACTCAAGTTATTCCTTATTATTATGAAGAATTTGAGGCCAGGGCAGTCAACAACAAAGCCCCATAAGTCCTCACCAACTTGCTGTAGTTCACTATCTTCTTTCTATATAGAAAATTATGTTAATAGAAGTAACTCAGTTTACACATATATGTTTAAAGAAAATGATACAAGATAACAGGTATCTCTTCACCAAGACCAGTGAACTAAGTACTAAAATGCATATATGAAAATATTTAGGTAAATTAATTAGCTTTTCATTGATTGGTAGCAAATGCTAAGAGTTCTCTTGTGCCAGGAAATCCTAGAGAAACAAAGACATAAAGAAGAAAAAGGCTGCTAAGGAAATCAATCTGCAACCCTTCAACCTTAATGTTTTTAAAATGTCCCCACTGTATAACCTGACTGGAAAGTGTTCCAGAGGGAACAATCCATGGATTTATATAAACCACAGTTGTCACTGAACACAAATATGTTGGATAAATAATTGAAGTACAGTAAAGGAAATGCCTGCTGCAGTGACACACATATCACGCCTGGCAGAGAACAAACAGAAAAAAGGAAAGGCTTACTTGCTCTTGTGATTTTTTTTTGAATTTACATCCCACTCACATAACCTTTACCAATTAGTTCATGTGTCTACTGAAAGAAGTCTCAGCTCCTCCCTCCTACCCTTGAGGGCATCTGAGTGAATCATCCAGGAGATGAAGCCTATTTCTCACTTCTCAGTTATCATACTTTCATGCAACGAACAAGGACTTGACCCAGCACAGACTCAGGACAGGCTTCCATGGCCTGCAAAGAGTAGAGGGCTGAGTGCCCCCACCCCTCCACACCCCTCTCCCAAAGTAATACAAAATCTGCAGATTTTTGCTTGGAACATAGAGGGAGTTGCACTTAGAGGGAGGAACTTTAAACTGGTAAACACAGAGAGGAACTTATATAATGCAAGTATTATGCCTGATATTTTTAACAAAAGAAAAGACATGTTCAAATTTTTCCTAAGTTTTCAATCACCTCAAACCTTTGCTTTTATCTGGTTGCCACATCTCAATAGCCTATTGTTTTCTTTTATTGATGCTTCTCCTGCCCAGAAATAGTTCTCCACTTTACTTGGTAAAAAGTACATTGGTTGATTCTTGGAAGCCAATACTTAATTCACCCTTCAAGAAATTTTCAATCTGAGTTGTGTTTGTGGTTTCTAGTCCTAGGATTTACCCCTCTGTTCCAATACCTTTGGAAAGAATGATGCACTTTTGTAGCACATGAGATATGTCATTATTGGGTCAGACCAATGGTTGATACAGACCCACCATTCTGTCAAGTACTCTGTTGAGGACAGAGTGCTGGATGATTGAAAAAGTTACAAATGTAGAGGGAAAAGTTAGTGATGTAAGCATATTTCTAATAACCTATCAAGGAACTCCCAGCCATAAATCCATTCAAAGCTCTCTTGAATTCACTAATATTTTCAACCTACCCAACTTTCTGCAGCAACAAATTCCATAAGCTTACCTCCCTCTGAGTGAAGAAATGTTTCCTTTTTTAAAAAATTTGAATGTTTTTGCTTTGAAATCCCAAACCTCAAGTTTCAATGGGTGCCCTTTTTACCCTGGTACTGTGAGTTTGGATGATCAATAATTCTATGTTGTACAACCACATCCTTCATGACTTTATGCTGGTACAATCTCTCATAATATCCTGACTGGATTATTGATTCAGCCTCCTCTCTGATCTCCCATTCTCCTGTCTCTCCCCACTTCAGTCTATACTTCACTCCATTGCCCAGATTATCTTTCTATAGAAATGCCCTGGGCATATCACTCCCCTCCTCAAAAACCTCCAGTGGTTACCTATGAACCTTCGCATGAAAGTAAAAACTCCTCACTCTGGGCTTCAAAGCTCTCCATCACCTTGCCCCCTCCTACCTCACCTCCCTTCTATCCTTCTACAGCCCACTCCGTACACTCTGCTTCTCTGCCACTAACCTCCTCACTGTGCCTCACTCTCGCCTGTCCTGCCGTCGACCCCTGGCCCACATCCTACCACTGACCTGGAATGCCCTTCCTCCTCACATCCTCCAAACTAACACTCTTCCCCTCTTCAAAGCCCTACTGAGAGCTCACCTCCTCCAGGAGGCCTTCCCAGTCTGAAACCTCCCTTTCCCTCTGCCCTTCCTCCCCTTTCCATTCCCTCTACTCCCTGCCTCTGCTCTACCCACTTCCCCTCCCCACAGCATTTGTGTATATTTGTATGTATTATTTATTACTCTAATTAATGATGTGTATATATCTATGACTGTATTTATCTATTTTGATGGTATTGATGCCTGACTGCTTGTTTTATTTTGCTGTCTTCCTCTTTTAGACTGTGAGCCCGTTGTTGGGCAGGGATTGTCTCTATCCGTTGCTGAATTGCACTTTCCAAGCATTTAGTACAGAGCTCTGCACAAAGTAAGCGCTCAATAAATACGATTGAATGAATGAATTTATAAACTTCATAATGTCCTCTGATTATTTATCTTTCTGGACTAATCTTTCTAGTCCTTTGATCATCCTGGATGCCTTTCTCTGTACCTTCTTTAATTCTGTTATGTTCTTGCTAAAATGCAACAACCAGAATTGCACATTTCAGTACAAATACATGGTTGGCACCATGATTATATATGCTACAGTTGCAAAGTTATGCTTTCTGTTTAGTTTTGTCAGGGTAGAACAAAACCTGAAGTGTCTCCATCTATAAAAGAGAAGGTATCTTCTCAGCTACAACCCTTCATATTGTTGGATGGCTAAGGAAGACACTTGGTAAACCCAATCCCACACTTGAAACCATCTCATGATGCTGTGTCTAGTCTGAGTCATTGGGGCAAATAAAGGAGGATAGAAATGTCAACTCTACTGGATAGTACATGATCCATGGACTCAAAGGTCTAAGGCAACCTGGATGGAATTAGAGAAATAGAAACGCCTATTTTTATATATAATTCCATTTTCACTGCTAAATCAGTCATAATGGCCTTATAATCATGCAAGTACTAGCTTTTTAATATTAACTGGCTCTTTTACCTGTTTAGGATCCTGAGTCTGGAAGCCCAGTCACCTCAATATAAGATTTATGATTATTTTCATAAGGAAGGACCTTGGGCCTAGGGGCCTTGGGCTTTTGAATTGATTTCTGTTGGGTTATCAATTGTAATGCCAATAACATGCCTAACATTTTTAAGGACAGTGTACTCAAGGCTGGAAAGAGACAAGAAGGAACCTATTTGAGCATGATTTGTGAGTATGTTCATGATGCAGTGACACTGAGTTTCTAAGGCTCTGGAATTCTAGACATTTAAACAGTGGGATGATCTGTTTCTTCCCCTTCCTAAACCATTCATTCATTCATTCATTCATTCAATAGTATTTATTGAACGCTTACTATGTGCAGAGCACTGTACTAAGCACTTGGGATGAACAAGTAGGCAACAGATAGAGACAGTCCCTGCCGTTTGACGGGCTTACAGTCTAATCGGGGGAGACGGACAGACAAGAACAATGGCAATAAATAGAGTCAAGGGGAAGAACATCTCGGAAAACAATGGCAACTAAATAGAATCAAGGCGATGTACAATTCATTAACAAAATAAAGAGGGTAATGAAAATATATACAGTTGAGCAGACAAGTACAGTGCTGTGGGGATGGGAAGGGAGAGGTGGAGGAGCAGAGGGAAAAGGGGAAAAAGAGGGTTAAGCTGCGGAGAGGTAAAGGGGGGATGGCAGAGGGAGTAGAGGGAGAAGAGGAGCTCAGTCTGGGAAGGTCTCTTGGAGGAGGTGAGTTTTAAGTAGGGTTTTGAAGAGGGAAAGAGAATCAGTTTGGCGGAGGTGAGGAGGGAGGGCGTTCCAGGACCGCGGGAGGACGTGACCCAGGGGTCGACGGCGGGATAGGCGAGACCGAGGGACGGTGAGGAGGTGGGCGGCAGAGGAGCGGAGCGTGCGGGGTGGGCGGTAGAAAGAGAGAAGGGAGGAGAGGTAGGAAGGGGCAAGGTGATGGAGAGCCTTGAAGCCTAGAGTGAGGAGTTTTTGTTTGGAGCAGAGGTTGATAGGCAACCACTGGAGTTGTTTAAGAAGGGGAGTGACATGCCCAGATCGTTTCTGCAGGAAGATGAGCCGGGCAGCGGAGTGAAGAATAGACTGGAGCGGGGCGAGAGAGGAGGAAGGGAGGTCAGAGAGAAGGCTGACACAGTAGTCTAGCCGGGATATAACGAGAGCCTGTAACAGTAAGGTAGCCGTTTGGGTGGAGAGGAAAGGGCGGATCTTGGCGATATTGTAAAGGTGAAACCGGCAGGTCTTGGTAACGGATAGGATGTGTGGGGTGAACGAGAGAGACGAGTCAAGGATGACACCGAGATTGCGGGCCTGCGGGACGGGAAGGATGGTCGTGCCATCCACGGTGATAGAGAAGTCTGGGAGAGGACCGGGTTTGGGAGGGAAGATGAGGAGCTCAGTCTTGCTCATGTTGAGTTTTAGGTGGCGGGCCGACATCCAGGTGGAGACGTCCTGGAGGCAGGAGGAGATGCGAGCCTGAAGGGAGGGGGAGAGGACAGGGGCGGAGATGTAGATCTGCGTGTCATCTGCGTAGAGATGGTAGTCAAAGCCGTGAGAGTGAATGAGTTCACCGAGGGAGTGAGTGTAAATGGAGAACAGAAGAGGGCCAAGAACTGACCCTTGAGGAACTCCAACAGTTAAAGGATGGGAGGGGGAGGAGGCTCCAGCGAAGGAGACCGAGAATGACCGGCCAGAGAGGTAAGAGGAGAACCAGGAGAGGACAGAGTCCGAGAAGCCAAGGTGAGATAAGGTATGGAGGAGGAGGGGATGGTCGACAGTGTCAAAGGCAGCAGAGAGGTCAAGGAGGATTAGAATGGAGTAGGAGCCATTGGATTTGGCAAGAAGGAGGTCATGGGTGACCTTAGAGAGAGCAGTCTCGGTAGAGTGGAGGGGACAGAAGCCAGATTGGAGGGGGTCTAGGAGAGAATGGGAGTTAAGGAATTCTAAGCATCGATTGTAGATGACTCGTTCTAGGATTTTGGAAAGGAAGGGTAGTAGGGAGATAGGGCGATAACTGGAGGGGGAAGTGGGGTCGAGAGCGGGTTTTTTTAGGATGGGGGAGACGTGGGCATGTTTGAAGGCAGCGGGGAAGGAGCCCTTGGAGATTGAGTGGTTAAAAATAGAAGTTAAGGAAGGTAGGAGGGCAGGGGCGATGGTTTTAATAAGGTGAGAGGGAATGGGGTCCGAGGCGCAGGTGGAGGGGGTGGCACTTGCGAGGAGGGAGGAGATCCCCTCTGAGGATACTGCAGGGAAGGACGGGAAAGTAGGGGAGGGGGTTGGTGGGGGGGAGGGGAGAGGCGGAGGGGTGACTTTGGGGAGCTCAGACCTGATCGTGTTGATTTTCGTGAGGAAATAGGTGGCCAGATCATTGGGGGTGAGAGATGGGGGAGGGGGAGGAACAGGGGGCCTAAGGAGAGAGTTAAAGGTCCGGAACAGTCAGCGGGGGTGACGGGCATGGTGTCGATGAGGGAGGAGAAGAAGCTTTGCCTGGCGGGGGAGAGGGCAGAGTTAAGGCAGGAAAGGATAAATTTGAAGTGTGTGAGGTCGGCTTGGTGCTTGGACTTTCGCCAGCAGCGCTCGGCAGCTCGAGCATAGGAGCGTAGGAGGCGGACGGAGGAGGTGATCCAAGGCTGTGGGTTAGTGGAGCGAGAGCGGCGGAGGGAAAGGGGGGCGAGAGAGTCGAGATGAGTAGAGAGGGTGGAGTTGAGAGCGGAGACCTGATCATCCAGAGTGGGAAGAGAGGACAGGGCGGCAAGGTGAGGAGAGATGCTATTGGAAAGACGGATTGTATTGATTTCTCAAACCCAATTCAACTAAGAATGAAGAGCTTATTTGCTCCTTGACCATGGAAGAAATCCGACTTCTTGTTAATATGATTAGGAAATGACATCATTCGTTACTTGAACTCCACATGGTACTTTCCGTGTTGACTAACCCGATTATTTCCCTCAAGGAGTAAAATACTATTGAAAAGAGATGTAGAGATAAAGATGGGAAAGAAAGAGAAGAATAACACCTATCCCTTCTCAACAGCACTATGGAACCATGTACCCCGGCAGAGAAAGAAGCTATGTGGATCTAGGCAGGGTGAGGTGCTCCTGAAAAGGCCGCTTCTTATATCCTGAGAAAGAGCACTATGATGTCATTGACCAAATAGCCTGCTTGTTGCCAAGGAATGACTCTTACTCTTGGCTGGGAATAAGCTAAATCAAAGGAAAGAATTCTGTCTCAGGATGAGGGAAAGTAAAAGAAGATGAGAGAGAGATAGGGGAATAAAAGACGAGAAAGTGGGAACCATTAAACAGAGGAAAGGAGAAAGCTTACAGATTAGTTATATAAGCAGCAATTTAAAAATTGATTCCCTTTCAGGGCCAATATATAGGATACAATTACTTTTGAAGTTGCTGAAATTTCTGCACTTCTGCTTTAATTTTTTTCCTCTTTATTAGCACTCCTGCAGAATAATCACATCCCTAAAAATATTTCATTCTCTTTGTGCAAATGAGATTTCTTTGTTAAGGAAGAGCAGGAGGAGCAAGCAAACATAGGTGATGAATTACAAATCCATCATAATTTAGGTAGAAATTTTATTGAAAAGTACATTCATCACCTTTTCCAAATAATACCATGTGAATTCTTCTGAAGCAAGAGGAAAGTCTATTTTCATGAATTGGATCTTCAATTTATTTTTTCAATCAATATATTTCTAAGAAAAAAATATGGCATAAACTGTGCAGTTAGGGAAAAATTATGAACTAGGGATGCATATGAACTGGAAAGCATAATGAAAAGAGAAAATGAGTGTATACAGTGACAACATTATATTTTCCATTGTTCTACTTCTGCCAGCAATAAAACATTGCTACAAGGCAACACAAGTAGGTTGAGAAAAGTTAACTGGGGCAAAAGAAATCACTGCTATTGCTGATGTAGAAAGTTCTGCTGGATGAAGGCAATGCTCATGAATGAACAGGAGCAGAGAGAGATGCACTTCCAAATGAATTCCCAAAGTTAGTGATAATGAACAGCATTTGCTGACCAGTTATTTTTCAATAGGAAAGGCCTGCAAAATGTGTTTGGTCTTTCATGTCACAATATCATTATACTTCAACTATGAAGCATCTCCTTTATTAATGACTAGAAGAGGAAAATTAAAGCAATGGCAGGCTCTCATCTTTCCAAAAGGGCCAATTTCACATGAAATAAAAGGGTCAGTTTCACATGAAATGACCTCAGTATCTAATGGCCTGCCTTAAAATGAAAACCACCTAGACCTCTCGATTCCTAGGTATTGCTTGGGTCATACTGCTGAGTAAATGCATAGCCATAAATTTTTCCATTACTCCTCTACCATTAGCCACTTTCACAAACCACAACCTGGATTATAGTTATGCTACTGTAGTATGGAAACATCATAAGAAATTTAAATAAATTTATGATCTAACAGCCATGATAGCAGACAATGCTGAAACTGTTATTGGAATATCCCTGTCTTAATGAATTATTTCAAAGGATTAGACCATCTTGGGAAGGAAACTTTCTGAGGGGAGAGGGAGGATGAGAGTCCTGATAGAGCTGAGAACCTCTTGCGTCTGCAGCAATCTAAGATGGGTTCGTACTTTGTATGGAAAGGGTGGAATATTTTTGCTCTGGAAGAACATTGTGAATATGAAGAGAAATGGGAAAATTCCAAATTACTAAAAGGAAAGCTAACATATTAATTTCCTGGCAAAATGGAGCCATGCTATTCCTAATGAGCAGGAACAATGATTTTCTCACACGATAATATTATAGAATTTCCACTGAACATTCTTGCAATATTTTCAAAGGCATCAATCCCTACAACACATTTGTCAACAATTGTGGCTGAAATGGATCATGTCTACTAAACAGAAGAAACCACTAGTCCATATATAAAACGGTAACAGA
This sequence comes from Ornithorhynchus anatinus, assembly GCF_004115215.2. NCBI lineage: Eukaryota > Metazoa > Chordata > Mammalia > Monotremata > Ornithorhynchidae > Ornithorhynchus > Ornithorhynchus anatinus. The sequence goes on along the minus strand of NC_041749.1, from coordinate 68,481,895 downwards.
AAAGGAGAAATGGCATTGAATGGAGCAATTAAACATACTTAGAAAAATTAAGTCTTGTAGATTTAGCCGAGATTAACACAAGGTATGAATTTATGCTATATTTTTTTTGGTATTTTAGTTCACCTAAAGATGTTTTTTATATTAAAAGGAGCTTTCATGTTGTATATCCATTAACACAATTCTTTGGCCAGGATTAATAATGGTATTTGTTAAGCACTCACTATGTGTCAAGCATTGTTCTAAAATGATAACAATAATGGTATTTGTTAAGCACTTACTGTGTGCCAAGCACATTGGGTTGGACACAGTCCCTGGCCCATGTGGGGCTCACAGTCTCAATCCCCATTTTACACATGAGGTAAGTGAGGCATAGAGAAGAGAAATGACATGCCCAAGGTCATACACCTGACATGTGGCAGAGCCGGAAATAGAACCCATGACCTTCTGCCTCCCAATCAATCATATTTATTGAGCACATACTGTGTGCAGAGCTCTGTACTAAGGTTACCTTGTCATGTATGGGGCCCATAGTCTAGGTATTACTTCAAATAATTCAGTAAACATGTGTAAGCCATTAAAAAACAGTCTTTGCTGCATGAATCCCAGCCACCTGCCTTCAACCTAGCTCCAAAGGAGATGGTCAACACTTTAGAAACAACCTATGCTTTCTCAATTTGACAGTCCCAACCATTATTACCCTGCTATAAAGGAAATCCTTCCCATTTCTCTCCTTCACTCAATATGAATCAGAAGTTTCCAAGCCACACAGTTCATAAGAATATTGTAATTTCAATTTCCAAAAAAAATTCAAAAAAGAAATGACATTTTCTTTTTAACAGTCAGTAGGGTTATCAAAATTAGAAACATAAAAAAATTAATCACACAGGATTAGCACTACAACAGAAATGAATTCAATCTTTTATTTAAATACAATTCTTTGTATATCATGGATGCCCCAGCAAGATATTAAAAGTGTTTAAACATAAATCCTTCTCCACATGAAGACAAAGTAATTGTACATGGCATGCAAGCTATTCTATTCACTTTAGAGATGGTGTCTAGTAAAACATTCTAGCTTAAGCTTTGTCAATGTTAATCCTAAAGCCTGATGTTGAGATGTGTTTTTGATTGTACTGCATAACTGAAAATGAAAACCTTCATGTAGAATTACAGAACACTGATATGATGGGTTTGGAAGTCTGGGATAGTCCTAGCCCTAAAAGGGATTCTGGGAAGTGAGCCCACCTGACTGAGTAGATTCAATGTCCTTTGGCCATTCACACTAACTGACCCCTGCACCAATGCAATTAAACCAAATTTAGTAGAAGTCAAGACAAACTGGCCCTCTAGTTATTAGGAATATCTCAATGGGCTAGGGTCCAAGTTGGGTTTACATGGATTGGGTCTGTCGGAATTAGAGGAGCTTCCATTCCTCAAGGCCCCCTTCCCTCTCACCCTTTATCCTAGGATTTTTCCAGTATATTTTTCAGAGCCAGTCCAGACCTGAATACAAGGCTAAAATGAGAAACCATCAAGAGCATTAAGTGAGTAGAGAATGTATGCCTCCTTGAGAGTTCTAACTGAGAACAATATCCTTCTCATTTCTTGTTCTAAGTTTAAACACATTGATGTCAGAATAGAATGTCAGTAGGTTAAAGAGGAACAAGAATGAGAACAAGCCATAGAACTCTGAGCTCCGTGAGGGACAAGGACTGTGCCTGATATGATTGTATTGTACATACTGCAGTGCTTGACACATAGTAAGCACTCATCCAATATTTAATTCGTATTATTATTATGATTAATGATAATAATAACAATCCTGCTTTTTCCTCCTCTAGACTGTAAACTCATTGTGGGCAGGGAATGTGTCTGTTATATTGCAATGGGCAGGGACTGTCTCTATCTGTTGCCAATTTGTACATTCCAAGCACTTAGTACAGTGCTCTGCACATAGTAAGTGCTCAATAAATACTATTGAATGCATGAATACTCTCCCAAGTGTTTAGTATGGTGCTCTTCACACAGTAAGTGCTCAATAAATATAATTGATTGATTGATTTTGGTCAGAGTGACAATTGTGCTGGGAGACCCAGTGCAGGTCAATCAGCAGAGGGAAAGAGAAGTAATTCTCTCCATTGTTACCATTCTTTTCTGGGACACCATGGCTGCTTATGTTGTCAGCCCTCTAGGGGATTCTAGAACAGGGGAATTATATGTTGGTAGCCACACTATGTGTTAGAAACCTCTGTGGATCAGTAGGTAGTAGTAGTCTCAGAATACAGTGATCCATGTCAGGGAGGAGGCAGTGGAAAAGGAGAAGCAGTCTCACTGCTTCTGTACTCTTCACAGGACCCCACTGCTCATGTAGCTGCTGAATTCCCAGTTTCCCAGAGGGGAAGAATCCTCAGTGTACATGTTCTGGGTGTGTCTGCCCTTTTGGTTCAGCCTCTTTCATACTTTGAACTCCCAAATATAAATCACCTTAGCTGAGGGCAAGATGGAGGCTACTCAATCCTAGTAGTTCTGGGAACTGCCTGTGCATTGATTCTCTGTCACCTGCTGTCACCAGGTTCAAGCAGAGAAAGCCCAAGGAGGCATAGGGTTCCAGAAGTGGGGTTATTTGGGAAAATCTAGTTCAGTGGCAACAAAGGTTTGCAGTAAACATAGCTTAAATACACTCAGTCCTTTTATGATGTGAAGGTTATGCTCTCACAAAATCCTGAGTTTCAGAAAATTTACAGTGTAGTACTCGCTTTGTCTGACACGTACATGCACACGTGCGCACACATATGAACCATGTCTTCTGACACCTCCTTGTGCAATATCCAAATCAGCCCATGTTGTTAGACCAACTTTCCCTAATTCCCTAACAGCATTCTAGCCCAAACAAAAGGTGCCATGACATAACTCAAGGTAGTTCTTTTATTTTTAGTTTATTAATCCAGGATCCTCTGCCTTCCGTTTTAGGTCTGACATATTTCTCAACTTCTTTTCCTCAGCTCCTTCATGTCATGTCTAAACAATGTCACCCATTGTCCCAAGATGACCCTGGGATACCGACCATCTCAAGGTCAAATACTATCTCGTGACCTCCTGAGCCAGCAGGTGGAACTCGGAAGTGAGGGTGGGACACCGCCCCCACAACCCAAACTGCCAGATTGACAGCCTAAACTGGGAATACAGAAGGTGCCCCTCGCCCCCGTGCCAATCAAATTAGGAATGGAGGAGGGGGGAGGGCAGATATTGGATAAACTGAGGCCGGAAGCTGGAATGGCCTAAGGGCACAGGTGATAAATACCTGCCGCCTCTAACCTTCTGTGTAGAGGAATGGGACTCGCAGCAGCTGGCTGCAGGTCGCTTTTGTCCAGAGCGTGAGAAGGCTGCTCTGCCTGTACCAAGTGAGGAGCCGTGGGATGGGTGAGTGTCCTCTCCTGCTGAGCACTCGTGGGGTTGTAAGCCAGATGCTTCACCATGGGTATGTAACATTTAAATGGATAATAATAATGTTGGTATTTGTTAAGTGTTTACTATGAGCAGAGCACTGTTCTAAACGCTGGGGTAGATATAGGGTAATCAGATTGTCCAACGTGGGGCTCACAGTCTTAATCCCCATTTTACAGATGAGGTCACTGAGGCACAGAGAAGGTAAGTGACTTGCCCACAGTCACACAGCTGACAAGTGGCAGAGACGGGATTTGAACCAATGACCTCTGACTCCAAAGCCCGGGCTCTTTCCACTGAGCCACGCTGCTTCTCTATGGATTTGATGTCTAAGTGGGTGCCTCCCCAGGGGGCTGTGAACAGGGTGGAAGCTAGCCGCCTCACCAAGTGCGAATAGCACATAAGTGGATTTGATATCCAAGTGGGTGCCTCCCCGGTGGGAAGTGAATATGGTGGGAGCTAGGCACCTCACCATGTGCGAGTAGCGCATACGTGAATTTAATGCATAAGTGGGTTTTAACGTACAAGTGAGTCTAACGCATAAGTGGGTTTTAACGTGCAAGTGGGTTTAACGCCAAAGTGGGTTCCTCCTGAGTGGGTGTGCACATGGTGGGAACTAGCCGCCTCACCACGTTGTGAGTAAACCATAAACGAGCTCTGCCTGGTGTCCGCCCACGCGCGAGTAACATACCAGTGTATTCCTCCCGTTAGGGAAGCTCTAACCCTATATTCCTCCCAAAGGGAAAGCTTTAACACCATATTTCTCCCAAAAGGAAAGGCCGATTGTCGCGTCTAAATAATTAATTAATTCAATTTGCCCCGCGGAATAAATTCTATATAAAACTCAGCTTTTCCATCCCCGGCCTCTCTCTCTCTCTCTCTCTCGCCGCGCCGATTCCGAAAGAACCTGTCCCTGGCGACGGGTGACACCCATATCAGCTCCTGACCAGTCAGTAAGAATAGGAGGGTGTACAGTATGTGTATATGCCTTTGTACGCTTTGATGCTGTAAAAAAAAAAAAAGCCAGTGCAATTAGTCTTCACATAAAAGAGGAACTCTGATGTATGAAAAAGATATTCCCCTTCAGATTCAGTGGCAGAAAAGCATGCTTTGTGCAAACCAACCCCTAGTAGTTCTGTAGAAAGTGTGTGCCACAAGAAAGGCCTGATGCAGCAGCCTAATTCTGTGAAGACTAGAGGAGAGGAATCTCTAGGTTGTTAAAGATCATACCACAATGTCTTTCCTCACTGTTTGGATTTCTTTTCCCCTGCCACCATTCCATACACTGAAACCGATATGTTCTGCTCCCTTTGACAAATGAAGAGGCTTCCTATAGTTGAGCAATTTGGGACCTATTTTCCTTTGCTTTCACCATCTACCAATAAAAATAAAATCCAATTAGTTAAAATTCTCTGCAAATTACAGCATTGGAGGAATGTGTGGCTAAATTTGATGTCTCTAATTATTTTAATAATCAAGAGAACCATTCTAGCTTAATAAGATAATGACCCATAGATGGAGGTTTATGAGTATTACAAACCTTTTCTTTATTTTCTGCAGAAGGAGCCTGCCCCAGGTTAAATTTCTGGACACATTTTCAAGTTGAGGTTAAAAAATGATAATTTCTGAGAAACCACTGGAGCAACTCGAGATTGGAATATAACTAATAACTACATGGTTTCTTAACATTAGGGCAAACAAATTTTCCATAAAATACATAAGTTATAAATGAAATTCAAGGACAGGGTCTCTTCTTATTCTTTTTTTTTTAATTTAAATTTTTAAATGCAATTACTTTATCAACTGGAGAAAAAGTTTCTTATTTTCCTTCTCATCCCACATTGAAAGTTAACTTTTCTCATTTTCAATCAACTTATTTTCTTTTATGATTGTTTTAATCCTTTTTTCTCCTGCAACCAATCAAATGAAAATCCATTAGATACACTTAACTATTATGCAGTGGCTAAGGAAACCATTACATAACAACTAGCAAGCAGGTCCCAGATTTAGTACAGTACTGAGCTAGTCACTGATTGAGCCTGTGAAATTCTTTGAATTTCTAGAAATCTGTCTTCACCCTAACTCCAATAAAAACACTATTATTTATTATGCAAATAAAAAGAACAGATCTTCACAAAACCTCATACACAGCTTGCTACTGAAAGATTTTGAAAATGTCCTCTGTCATTTGAAAGGGCTTTGCCATTATACTGGCTGGGTCTCTATTCACTTGAAGTCACTTTCATTCATTCATTCAATAGTATTTATTGAGCGCTTACTATGTGCAGAGCACTGTACTAAGCGCTTGGAACGAACAAGTCAGCAACAGATAGAGACAGTCCCTCCCGTTTGACGGGTTTACAGCCTAATCGGGGGAGACAGACAGACAAGAACAATGGCAATAAATAGGGTAAAGGTGAAGAACATCTCGTAAAAACAATGGCAACTAAATAGAATCAAGGCGATGTACATTTCATTAACAAAATAAATAGGTTAATGAAAATATATACAGTTGAGCGGACGAGTACAGTGCTGAGGGGATGGGAAGGGAGAGGGGGAGGAGCAGAGGCAAATGGGGGGAAAAGAGGGTTAAGCTGCGGAGAGGTGAAGGGGGGGTGGCAGAGGGAGTAGAGGGAGAAGAGGAGCTCAGTCTGGGAAGGCCTCTTGGAGGAGGTGAGTTTTAAGTAGGGTTTTGAAGAGGGAAAGAGAATCAGTTTGGCGGAGGGAGGGCGTTCCAGGACCGCGGGAGGACGTGGCCCAGGGGTCGACGGTGGGATAGGCGAGACCGAGGGACGGTGAGGAGGTGGGCGGCAGAGGAGCGGAGCGTGCGGGGTGGGCGGTAGAAAGAGAGAAGGGAGGAGAGGTAGGAAGGGGCAAGGTGATGGAGAGCCTTGAAGCCTAGAGTGAGGAGTTTTTGTTTGGAGCAGAGGTTGATAGGCAACCACTGGAGTTGTTTAAGAAGGGGAGTGACATGCCCAGATCATTTCTGCAGGAAGATGAGCCGGGCAGCGGAGTGAAGAATAGACTGGAGCGGGGCGAGAGAGGAGGAAGGGAGGTCAGAGAGAAGGCTGACACAGTAGTCTAGCCGGGATATAACGAGAGCCCGTAGCAGTAAGGTAGCCGTTTGGGTGAAAAGGAAAGGGTGGATCTTGGCGATATTGTAAAGGTGAAACCGGCAGGTCTTGGTAACGGATAGGATGTGTGGGGTGAACGAGAGAGACGAGTCAAGGATGACACCGAGATTGCGGGCCTGCGGGACGGGAAGGATGGTCGTGCCATCCACGGTGATAGAGAAGTCTGGGAGAGGACCGGGTTTGGGAGGGAAGATGAGGAGCTCAGTCTTGCTCATGTTGAGTTTTAGGTGGCGGGCCGCCATCCAGGTGGAGACGTCCTGGAGGCAGGAGGAGATGTGAGCCTGAAGGGAGGGGGAGAGGACAGGGGCGGAGATGTAGATCTGCGTGTCATCTGCGTAGAGATGGTAGTCAAAGCCGTGAGAGCAAATGAGTTCACCAAGGGAGTGAGTGTAAATGGAGAACAGAAGAGGGCCAAGAACTGACCCTTGAGGAACTCCAACAGTTAAAGGATGGGAGGGGGAGGAGGCGCCAGCGAAGGAGACCGAGAATGACCGGCCAGAGAGGTAAGAGGAGAACCAGGAGAGGACAGAGTCCGAGAAGCCAAGGTGAGATAAGGTATGGAGAAGGAGGGGATGGTCGACAGTGTCAAAGGCAGCAGAGAGGTCAAGGAGGATCAGAATGGAGTAGGAACCATTGGATTTGGCAAGAAGGAGGTCATAGGTGACCTTAGAGAGAGCAGTCTCGGTAGAGTGGAGGGGACGGAAGTCAGATTGGAGGGGGTCTAGGAGAGAATGGGAGTTAAGGAATTCTAAGCATCGATTGTAGACGACTCGTTCTAGGATTTTGGAAAGGAAGGGTAGTAGGGAGATAGGGCGATAACTGGAGGGGGAAGTGGGGTCAAGAACGGGTTTTTTTAGGATGGGGGAGACGTGGGCATGTTTGAAGGCAGAGGGGAAAGAGCCATTGGAGATTGAGTGGTTAAAATACTCTAATATATTTCAATGAAGTTTCTTAAATAACAAACATATATTTTCTGTGCTATGTGATCACCTCTCATGCTGCAGTAGAATAAAGATATCAATCCTCCCATTAAGTATATTTAGGATTATAAAACAAGCAGATTAATTTCTTGCCATTCTCCATCCTCAGTATAATCACTAAAGGGATAAGATTAGCAATGTGCAATTTCCATTAAGTATCGCATTTCTCCCTGAGAATGTGGGCAAGTTGTAGTTTTAGAATATAGTGTACTTATTATAAATTGCTGCTCTTTATCAATGAATTGTCAAAGAAAAATTAGCATTTTGATTGGTTGGTTCATCTCACCTTCCTTTTATTGTAGCCTGCTCTGGCAAAGTTCAAGGAAAGCTCCATGCTCCATTGAGGCTCATAGTGAGTACCAATTTTGTTTTTCAAGGCCAGCTTCATCCATTTTTGACCATTTCATTTTGCTTCAGTAATTGAAAATGCCCAAGTCTGGTGTAAGGAACTAAATATATTTCAAACCTTCTCAAATTGAGTAATCTTATTTAAACAAAATAATGTTCCTTGGGCCCAATGATAAGGTCAAAATTAAATTTTAGTAATTGTTTCTTGAGCTAATATAGGTTTTTTTCTGGTTCTATCTCTATTTTCTTTGAGGTTGATACTTGTGTATTTTGATGGGCACCTATGCCTAGAAGATGGTTGTTTTTAGGAACAGTAAGGCTCAGATTTTTGAAGGCATTTGGGACAGAGGAGGAACCTGTGACAGTATAACCTTTTGGGAGTGCAAATCTATTCTGGGTCTCCAAACAGTGCGAACACACTTGGGGATTAGTCAATGGTATTTATTGAGTGTTTACTGTATGAAGAGCACTGTAATAAGTGTTTGGGAGAGTACAATACAACAGAGTTGGTAAACGTGTTCCCTACCCATGAGGAGCTTACAGTCTAGAGGGGGAGACAAATTTTAATATATATAAATTGTGGATATGTACACATAAGTGCTGTGGGGCTGAGGGTGGGGTGAACATCAAGTGCTTAAAGGGGACAGATCCAAGTGCCTAGACAAAACAGAAGGGAGAAGGAGTAGGGAAATGAGGGTTTAGTTGGGGAAGGCCTCTTGGAGGAGATGTGATTTTAATAAGCCTTTAAGTTGGAGAAAGTGGTGGTCTGTCCTATATTTGCGGGAGGGAGTTCCAGGTCAGAGGGAGGACGTGGGCAATGGGTCAGAGGTGAGATAAATGAGATTGAGGAACAGAGAGCAAGCTGGTGCTAGGGGAGCAAAGTGTTCAGACTGGTCTGTAGTAGATTAATGTGGCAAGGTAGGAGGGGTTGAGCTGATTGAGAGCTTTAAAGCCTATGGTAAGGGATTTCCATTTGATGCAGAGGTGGATGGGCAACCACTGGAGGTCCTTGAAGAATGGGGAGACGTGGACTGAGCATTTTTTTAGAATTGGAAGAAACAGGTGGCAGGGAGGTCATCCTGCAATTTCTTGCTACCCAGAAGGCATGGAAAGACCACTCTATTGAGGTTCCTGGAGACCTTTCTCTCCATCTCTACATTAATATCAATATGTTGTAAGGGACAGAATCAAGGATATTAAGTGTGGAGGATTTAACAGCCTAAGTCCAGTTTTCAAGAATGGGCTAAAGAAAAAGCAAGAGCTCTTGCTTGAGCTGACTTCCAGTTACTTTGTATGTTGTTTCCACAAATCTGGTGGTTTGCTATTTCTGCAAAGTAACAAGGAATGGCTGTAAGCTCTAGTGTATCACAGCATAATCAGCCATTCCAGTCTCTTGCTGGCAGAAATTAGAGAATGAGGCCAGATTGGTAATGGGTGATACACGATGGGAGAGAGAACCTTATATTGTCTGTTACTGTTGGGACCTGAATTTGCAGCTTGTATACACTACCAACTCTCTCAGCACGTAGAGAGTTGCCTTTATAAGCAAAACAGCTACGAAATGGAAGAACAGTAAACAAAATTTGATTTCAACGTGTAAATATAGTCCTGCCATTTCATACTGAGTTCAAAACAGAATCAAAGATGAAATGGTTCTAATGAACGTTAATAAGACAAAGCACATCTAAACATGGTGATGAATCTGTGAATTGGCACAGAATTACAGACTAAACTGAAAGGTGATGCATAGCTCTACCAAGATTACATTAGTCTAAAATAAAAACTTCCAGTTGTATTAGCCAATTATGGAAATGATACTTGGCAGGAAAATAAAATTTAAGTAGTCATTTAAAAACTTTCCCTAGCCATTTTTATAAGATGAGCACATTTTGGGGGGCTCATATAATACTCTGCAGGGTAGTTGTAAAAGGCACCTGAAAAGAACTTTTAGTCAGATTCTGCTCCATTCTAGGAATCACAATATTCTAACATGACCTCATAATGCACAGATGAAAGGACATTTTTACTCAGATGGGGGTTCAAGCAATCATCTAAAGGAACAAATACACTTTTAAAAGACCTAGAAAACCATCGAGACTTTTTTTTCCTGGAATGAAAGGTGCAGGAAAACCAGATGCAAATATTGGCTAATCTGCCTGGTGGTATGATGTTAAGGCCAACATCACATCCAAACACAAAAACTCTACTCTTTTTTGAAAGAAAGGAAGGGAATTTTCAGCAGGTCTAGTGAGGTAAATACTTAGGACCCCTTTGAAAGAGGAACTATCAAGGTAAATGGTTTTTGTTGTAGCCCTCTCATTCTTTCATTCAATTATATTTACTGAGCACCTAATGTATGCAGAGCACTGTACTAAGCACTTGGAAGAATGCAGTACAACAATAAACAGACACATTACTTGCCCACAAAGAGCTTTCAGTCTAGAGGGGGGTGGAGACATTAATATAAATAAATAAATTACAGATATGTACATAAGTACTGTGCGGCTGAAAGTGGGGAAGAATAAAGGGAGCAAGTCAGGGGTGAAGCAGAAGGGTGTGGCAGAAGAGGAAAGGGGGACTTGATCAAGAAAGGCCTCTTGGAGAAGATGTGCCTTCAATAGGGCTTTGAAAGGGAGGGGGAAAGCATTTGTCTCTCAGATTTGAGGAGGGAAGGTATTCCACTATTCAAATTTTTTGCCCTATGATTCTATTTTGTTAATCCACTTGTCATTTTATTCACCCCACTATAACCCTTGTGCTGATTCCTCAACTTGCAAAATGAACCAGATCCAAACCCCAAACTTCATTTTTATCAAACTGGTTTTACAGTATCGTGCCACCCATTTTTGTCAGTACTGCCCAATGTCTGAAGTCTCTATTCCTTCTGTTATGAAAGCTTATTAGCACCATCCTCAAAAACTGTTGCTTCCTTTCTTTTATTCCCCCCATAGTCAAGAAAATGTATATCACATTTAATAGTTCATATTTGTCTCTAGTCTCCCCAGCTCATAGCAGTAGACTGAAGGTGCTCGATATTTGTTTCCTGGGAACAATAATTCACTCAGTGATTTAATACTCTTGCTTTCTTTTGTCAATGTCACCTAAGCCTGAGGGAAAGCAATCTACATCCTGGTTGACCTCAAAGGTAACAGCCAGATGTATCAGCTGTTTCTCTTTAACTACTCTTCACTGTTTACTTTTTAAGGGTTTCCATTTCCCAAGGAAGACATTTTGGCTGACTTATCTTTTCATCATCATCTGTGAAGGCGAGAGGAAGTGAGGCCAAGACATTCTCTGTGGAGTCATTCAAAGACTTGCCTGAGAGTGTGCCGCTTTCTGTTCCTATTATTATCTTTGTTCTGGGAATATGGAAAATGTTCCCTTATCTCTAAATGTGACAGAGGAGCACTGATCGGCTCCTTAGCCTTTACAACTTTACATAGTATCATACTTAGTAGTGTCCATTTAATTTACTCCTTCATTAATTTAAGGAAAGGAAAATGTCTATCTCCTGAACATCCTCCAGCAAAATTATAATCCTTTGTGTATATAATAATGGCAAGGATAGCAGCCTCCAGTGGTACTCCCTACTTCCATTTTCAGTGAAAGTTTCAAGTTCACAATTATGGATTCCCTGTATATAGGACTTCTTACTTGAACCCCAGAACGCTATGCTGACTTACTGACTTGGGATGAAGTAGCTGCTACTTGGTCAGTTAGTGGGATTTTTAAACAAGAAGTATGAGCACTAGCTCTGAGATTTTATTATCAGAATAAATAAGAGAAAAAACACAGCACAAATTCTCCTTGAATTTGCCATTATAATCACGTGGGGATTTGAGAGACATTTAAATTATTGTCTGTGTTATAATCTAAATCACATGGGCTTTTGGACAATCATAGGCCCAGGCTCTGGAAAATGAAAATTAGAGGAAGGTTCCCATGTATGATTTACTTTGTCTACACAGAACTGTTTTAGGATGGAATAACTGTAAGCGTCTACCTCATAAGGTGGAAAAATATGAAAGACAGTATTAGATCTTCTCTCTCTGAAGAGACTACAAAGGGGAATATCATGCATGAAAGTTTGCACAAAATAGCTGGGTTCACATGTGGGATGGTGTAAATAGAAATTACAGCCAACTGATTTTTTTTAACACGTTAGAGAGATGGATTTGGGAACAGGTAAGGATGTTGAGAAGAAAGAACCTCACAATTCAATTACCACTAGTGCACTGTACTTTTGAATATTGTATGAGGTTTTTACCTTCACACATCCTTTCACAGTTTCCACTATGATTAAACTGAGCCATTCTGACTGTAAACTCTTTTGTTCATATCCCAATCATGTTAGTTTGGTGTGTTAATCAAGCTGTCAGTAATGCGAAAAAAAGGGCATATTCAATTCAAATGAAGAAAAATTTGAACTTTCTTCAACAAGCGCATTTTCCAGTGGGTAAGCTTTTCACAAAGTAATTATTTCACTTTCCCAAAAGATTACTGATTACATCACACAGAAAAACTAAGAGAAGGCCTTTTATCTTCCCCATCTATCTACAGTTCTTGTGCAAACTTATACTTGTTACCATGAAAAATGACAAATTTGCCATCTGATCAAAATGTTAACAAGGTAACTGTCACTGAGATGGATCACTGACTGTCACTGCAAGCTAGAACATGAGGATACATTGATATTTTTCAATATATTCACTGTTTCCCCAATGCTCACTAACAACATTTCCGCTGTGAATGTAATAAATCACACAGAAATAACAAGCTGCATGGGATTTCTAGGATGTGATAGATTTGTCCTAATAGCACTATCTGCAAGGTAGAAAACAATTGATAATGATCTAAAGAAAGACCTAATCACTGCCATTTGTGATAATGTGGTAGATGAAACTAAAGAATGGAATCTTTAACAATATGATACTCATTTTCCATGCAAAGACAAAGTTGGATTAGGAATTTCAGGACAAAACAAATGATAGAGTTAGGGTCAAATGGGCAACAGCACCATTCAGCCACAATCATTAAATTATAGACAGGAGCAAAGACAAGGGATAATCACAGTTATTTCGGAATTTACAAATATTAAAAACACTGGAAGGAGTCTTGGAACTAATAAAGTACACTCTGTTCTGCCAGAACATGTGTTTTCACTACTCGTTTTGGATAGAATGCATCAGCAGAAATGTTCTTCTGACCACGCCATCTGTCTGGATACAGAGTAAGTGGGTGAGGGAAAAAATGGCTGTGTACAGAAATACAACATCAGATGCAGGGTACTACAACACGAATTTTCCTCAACCTGTGGTTCTACAAACATGCTTTCCCCTGCACTCTAGGAGAACTTGAGTGTATTTGGCCTAGCTTCATTAGTCATTTAAATGGATTCACTCTCCTCAGATGCACAAGGCATTTTGTCTTCCCCCCGTTTCTGTTCTCATCATTCTTCAATGATTAAACAAACTTTCAGATTCAGTGTTTAGTAAGTTCTCTAAAGTAAGATGAACAAGACATAGAGCATTGAATGCAAGTGCAAAATAAACGCTGAGGGAAACTGGCACATCTTCAGAAATACAATCTCAAGCTTTTATATCAAATCTTAATAATTACCTGTGTTTATAGAGATTCCTTTCTCCTTGAAAGCCTTGTAGGTGTCTACAAGGTGCAGAGTTATTCACATAAATTGTAATTGTTGCACAGGTAATAATAATGTTGGTATTTAAGCGCTTACTATGTGCAGAGCACTGTTCTAAGCGCTGGGGTAGATACAGGGTAATTGGGTTGTCCCACGTGAGGCTCACAGTTAATCCCCATTTTACAGATGAGGTAACTGAGGCAGAGGGAAGCTAAGTGATGTGCCCACAGTCACACGGCTGACAAGTGGCAGAGCCGAGATTTGAACCCATGACCTCTGACTCCCAAGCCCAGCCTCTTTCCACTGAGCCACACTGCTAATTGAACATTTATTCCAGTAAATTAATAGCAAATACTAAACTCTAATATTTATTTTCCAAAAAGTTTTAGTTTAACAGTAGCAAATAGCCAATTTTTTCCAGACTTTATCCAAGCCCTGATTGTTGATGGGAAAAAAAGATAGAGATCCACAATCAGAAATGCAAGATGATCAACTACTAAAATTGCTTTAAAGATGAAAATCCAGGCTATGAGAGTTTGAAAGAATTGCCATTTTACCAAAATAAACCCTCCTGTCAGCCCTCAACCAGTGGATTTCAGCAATTTCACTCCCAGGAAGCATGTGCATGCTGAAATTTTTTTTCAAAAGAAATTTTTTTTCCTCATGCAGACTTTGCATTGAGTGCAAGCAAAGAACTACAGGTTATTCTTCTGTTAGAGTTAGTAAATGTGCAGAAGTACTTCAAGGAAGGAATTACATTAGTTTGCTAAAGTATACTTAAATAGGGAAATACTTAAAAGGAAAAGAAAGGTGTCTACATCATTAGAAGTCCAGACCATGTGTTCTACTTTTCAATAATGGAAAAATCCTGAGTGTTTTGGGAAATATGATCCTTAAGGCCATAAGAATCTCTTTTATAGATGGGTCCATTCCACTGCAATGACACTGGGGGAAAGCATCTTTCATCAACCAAATAAAGGTTTCAGATGTGACCCAAAGTTTTCAATCTGGACTTTTGGAAATGCAAAAAAAGAGTGATTATTTCTAATAGCAGAATTTTTGAAATGTTCCCTGCTCTGAGGCATTTCTTTTGTACATTGTTTTAATGGTTGGGAAACTTTCCACATTCTCAGCCAGTTTCTAGATGTACTGAAGATTTGTAGTGTGTCATTTTCCATGCAACAGTAGACAATCAAACCAGCACCTTCTATAATTCCTGCATCTAGTAGAAAAACATTTTGGAAAGAAAATGTAGGTGTACAAACCACACTTATAACTCCGTGTTTTTTAAAAGTGAAAAATTCAGAAAAATGCACTTGGCCAATTCTACAATCTTTCTTCTCCTTTTCCTCATGCACTAGGTGTTGGGAAACATTCATTAAACACTAAAGACTGTTCCTTGCCCCAAAGATCTTATAATCTCTTTTGGGTCCATAATTTTGAATACTCGCCCTTTCACATATTCCACTTAATAGATGATGAAAAAAGTATTAATAAGGTTCAAGTGCACACAACAAGGTTATGAGATGTAAGGATCATTACAGCACATTGTTCTCACTAACAAGCATAGCTAGTGGTAATTGAGTTTCAAGCAATCTCCAAGGTGGTGCTTAGTGGAGAATACCCGACTTGGCATAGTATCTACTTTCCCTTTAATTACATCACCCTAATGAGACACTTTTTCCCCCCACAAAGCAAATTGGTTCCTTGAGACAGAGCCACAATAATGACTGCTTGGAAAAAATTGTTGTGAACAGGGGGTGGAGGAGAGGAAAGATTGGAGGCTTAATATGGCTCTAGGTTTTCTATAAGGGTACCATCAAAAAGATGGTAGGAAAATATGGACTGCTATTATGTACCTTGTCTATGCAAGGAGTCTCAGAAGTGTTGCGGAGGTAGGAAGTTTTACAAAGCAACAAATTATTCAGGCTACTAAATTTGCCAACAGTTGCCAATGCTTCTGCATTTTAAACATGTTGTGTTTGCCTGGCTCCTGTCAATAAACAAAGTGCTAACAATGGCCTTGAGGTTTTCTGTGACATAAGTCAAAATCAACTCAATATCACCTCATAGTGGAAATGATGATAGAATATGAAAATATAAGCCTTACAGATAAATAAAGGGTTTTGCTGTTACTACAGAGGAAGACACATTAAACATTTTGTCACCACTGGACTCACATGAGCTTAGATTGAGTTCTCTGGGTCAGCAAAACTTCCATCATTCCTAAAATCTGAAATTTCTGTGTCTCCTTCTAGGTTTCAAGACCTAAGGAGAGTCTGCTTGATATGAATGATATTGGACAAATATACTGAGATGAAAACAATTACTCTACTCTTCGATAGCTTTGGGAAACAAGAAATTTGGAGCTACAGTGATGCATTGTGTGACTTTGGGAAAGTCACCATTGCTAAATAGATGACTCTCAAATAGTTGAAATCTTGCTCTCCAGGAAGGTTGGCACACTTAGTATTACACTGAGAGGGATCGTTCAGGACTGATTTGGAAGGGCAGGGAAGAGGAGAATGATGTAGCTATGCCCTTGGTTTGAATAGGAGGTAGGGGTAAACTTGCATCTTTGTAATTTACCTTCATATCCTGCAAGGGAGTTTCTGGTCTGATGAGGTAAGTCAGCTTCCTGAAAGCACTAAGTGGCAGAAATGCCAACTTTCCATTTCAAGCTTGGGGGCAAATTTGGGTGCTGATCACTTAAGTCTGAGGCACTGGGGGCAGAGTATTGAGGGGCAGGACTTTTAAGGGGGAAAAGGAAGAAAGAGGGAGGAAGGGATGAAAAAAGAAAAAAGGGAGAGAGAAAAATGGTGAGGAGAAAGTGAGGAGTAAAGAAGTAAACAAGGAGGGAGAGGAGGCAGGGAGAGAGAAAAGCGGGACAAAGAGGAATAATAGGATACTGTCTCACACTGTCTCCACCTCTGCTGCTACTAGTGACTTTCTGGTCCTCACCAGGCTTTGGGGATTGGCACAATCCCTTCCTTGGACCAAAGTCCTGTGAGGAAGAACCATCTTCCTCCCTCACATACTCATCTAATCCATCCATTCACCCTGGGATCAAACAAGGGCAGGATGGGGATCAGGTCTTCAGAGCCACTGCAGCTTGGATACCCCTTTTAGTCAAGATTCACTGACCACAGCTACAGCCACTGCCAATACACAAGCAGCTTGGTTCCACTGTTGTAGCCATGGCTGGTGGATCCTGATCAAAAAGCCCCAAATTGTGCTATTCTGTAACATTTCTGTGTTGAAGTGACTCCAATGCTCTTTTCCTCATCATTTCCCTAGTAAATACTGAAGAGTGCTTTTTTTTTAAAAATGATATTTGTTTAACACTATGTGTCAAGCACTGTTCTAAGCACTGAAATAGATAAAAGCTAATCAGGTCAAATACTGTCCCTCTTCCACATGGGTCTTTCAGTCAAAGAAGGAGGGAGAACAGGTACCAAATCCCCATTTTGCACCAGAGGAAACTGTGGGAAAGAGAAGTTAAGTAACTTGCCTAAGGCCACACAGCCGGCAAGTGGTGGAAATGGAATTAAAATCTAGATCCTCTGGCTCCCAAGCTTATGCTTTATCCACTAGGCTATGCTGTTTCCCTAAGAGGTTCAGGGAAACTCCTCACTGGCTTTGAAAATGGGGGCAAGAAGCATGGCTCAGTGGAAAGAGCACAGGCTTGGGAGTCAGAGATCATGGGTTCGAATCCCAGCTCTGCCACTTGTCAGCTGTGTGACTGTGGGCAAGTCACTTAACTTCTCTTTGCCTCAGTGACCTCATCTGTAAAATGGGGATTAAGACTGTGAGCCTCATGTGGGACAACCTGATTACCCTGTATCTACCCCAGCACTTAGAACAGTGCTCTGCACGTAGTAAGCGCTTAACAAATACCAACATTATTATTATTATTATTACTCCCATTCAGTCCTGGTGCATTGTGTGGGCCAGAAAAGTCCATGCCAGCATGGAGAAAGAGGTTCAACCACCATCTTGGTTCTGCCACTACTCCTCTTCTGACTCTGAGGGATGGAAAACTGTGGAACAGTGGAAGAGCTAAAGTCTTCACCCACTCTGTGCCAACCCCATGAAATCAGCACCTATGTAGTACAAAGTCATCACCTAACCTGTTTCTCTCCACTATGGCAAGGGAGAAGGTGGCTTCCCTTCTTGGTTTGAGTGGAAATGAGGAAACACTTCACAAACAGAAGAGTAGCCAGTAGTGGACAGCCTGGAATGCAATTTTGATCATGCTCTGATGAGAGCTACCTCCCTCCACCATTCCATTTAAGAAATCACCAAAACACATCTTAAAGAGATGAATTTCAGATTTCATCTTAAAGAGATGAAATCTACTCACTCCCGTAATCTCGTCTATCTCGCTGCCAACCTCTCATCCACGTCCTACCTCTGGCCTGGAACATCCTCCCCCTTCATATTCGACAGATGTTTACTCTCCCAACTTTCAAAGACTTATTAAAAGCACATTGTTTCCAGGAGGCTATATAAACTAAGCCCTCATTTCCTCTTCTCCAAGTCCCTTCTATGTCAACCTTGCACCTGGATTCGCACTAATTATTCGCCCTTGCCTCGACCCCATGGCATTTATGTACATATCCTTCATGTACTTATTTATTTATTTATTTTTTTATTCATATGAATGCCTGTCTCCCCCTCTAGATTGTCAGTTCATTGTCTACCAACTCTGTTATGTTGAACTCTCCCAAGTGCTTAATACAGTGCTCTGCACACAGTAAGAGCTAAAGGAATATGATTGATTGATTGAGTGATGTTGGAGTGCCAACATATGCCTCAACATCCAGTCATGATTTTTCAATGAAAGCCTGCCTCTGGACTAGCAGTAGAGGGCAGTAGAAGAATAAGGGAGAGTCCACCAAAGGGAACCAATATGAAACCCTACAGCTACAATGTATATGTTGGAGTGCCCCCCCCACCCCCCACCCCAGGAATGACAGATGAATCTTGGGCCTCAGACTTCAGGACCAAGAACCTGCACAGAGGAATGGATTTGAGGGCTATAGTGGTTTGTGCGGATCCACTAACATTCTCTCATCCCTGCTAGTCATGTTCCCGCTGGGGCACAGAGTACAATGAGCAAGGTGGCAGAAAGGGCTGCAGCACACTGCCAAGTGTATGTGTGGTTCTGCCACAATAGCCAGCTACAGACAAAATCAGGACTAGAACCAAGGTCTCCTGATTCCCAGACCAGTGGTTTTTCCACTAGACCAAAAGCAGAGCTAGTAAACACACACGAGTCACTGGTTAGGAGTAGTCTGAAAGTAGTTTATGCTTGCATAGTATCTGCAGAATAAAGGCTCTTAGCTAGTAGAATGGATTGTACAAGCCGCTGCTTTTCATGAAACCAATATGGAACCTGTGTGTACTAATAAGAGCCATAAAATAGACACCTTGGACTCTAAATAGGAAATTTCCACTGATTTTTGAAAGGTTCCCAGAAATAAGCATTTATGTTAGGTTTTAATTTTGTTTTATCAAGCTGCCCGAATGGCAAAGGCACTGACAGAAAGATTATTAATTTGTGGTTAGCATATTTCAGGAAATACATTAAGTGCATTACTGTAAAATTTCTGGAGGGAAGAATTATGAACAGTTAGATGAGCACAGTCCCTCTGCAACTGGAGATCAAATCTCAATTACGATCCTGGCCATGCTTCAACTACAGCAAACACTGCAGGATAGCAATACTATACCCAATTTGGCAGAAGTAGCAAGATTTGTTCCCTCCTCCCCCTCCCTTTCTTCTTCAGGAGATATGAATGAGCCTATCATCTTAGGTAGAAAGCTGCTCTTCTGAAATGGAGGAAAACCTGCAAAGAGTTACTAAAATGAATTATTAGCTCAAGTGGTATGAGCTACCTGATAACATATACTTATTGAGCATCTCAGTTGTATGGGATTCATTTATTCCAACGATAAGGCCCAGGCAGCTAAAATCTTTGGCAAATAAGAACAGAAAACTAAAACTTGTGGAAGGAAGAGCACAGTCAAACAGAACAGAACATGTCTTGTATTTCCTCTAAAATTTCCCACTAGGTGTAATAAAGTCCTCTGCACACTATGGGCACTCACTAAATGATCTAGACATTTCTTCTGATCAGAGTCTGTATACACTTTCAGGTGTTAGAGTCCTAATATGCTATCAGCATAAGTGCTATACTCCACTTGGAGAGGTTTCTACTTTTTGTTGCCTTTTGTCAGTCCTTAAAAGTGGTGCCTTTGTTTCACCAAATTTAATTCACAGGAAGAATTACTATATGTTTCCCTTTTTTGTCCACCACAGAGATTTTTTTTTTATCTTAAGTGAATGCATCCCTTTCCCCAGTGATTCAGGATGAGCAGGAAACATTCAACACCACTTATTTCTCTAAAAAGTACTCATTCACCACACAAATGGAATAAGAATTTTACCTGGATATGGCAACTTAATAGACTCAAAGCTCTGTCATCCAGTAGGGTAAAGGAATGGGAGGTATCATATAGAAAACCAGAAGTTTTGACTAAGAGTCAAGGATGAGCAGCAAAGGAATTTGCATAATCCAGAAAAGGGCTCTGAGTAAAACTGCTCCAGAATCTTCAGGGGAGTTTCCCAGGAACAATAGCACAGTGATAGCTGACTATGTTTCCCTTCAGGTATAAAGAGTACACACCGCTTGAGACACTAGAAACATACAGAAGAGGGAGCTCATTGGTGGATGGGAGCTGAAGCTGTTTGCTAATCAGAGAGCTCATGCAAAGGTCAGAAGACCTGCATATCCACTAAGAGGGATCTGTAACTCCTTCTCCACAAGGGATCACTTGGCCAATTATTGCCCAAATGTAGGGGACAGTTTATGTATCAGGTAGTAGAGCTTTCCAGTTCTAGATAACAAAGACTTACTGAAAAGACTCAATCTGGCCTTAGTGAACAAGAAAAGGAGGAGCTAATTGAAAATTCATTTTTCAGGTACTTCTCCCTTTGTTCATTAATATTAATGACAATAATAATCATTGTCATAATTATGGTGTTTGTTAAGTGTGGACTGTGTATCTAGCGCTGTTCCAAGTGCTGGGTCAGGAGCAAGTTAATCAGCTTAGATACAGTCCCTGTCTCACATGGGGCTCATAGTCCAAGTAGCAGGGAGAACAGATATTGAATCCCCATTTTACAGTTGAGGAAACTGAGGCATAAAGAATTTAAATGACTTGCTCAAGTCCACACAGCAAGCAATTGGCAAACCCAGGATTAAAACTCAGATTCACTGACTCCCACTGCCTGTGCTATATCCACTAGGCCATGCTACTTCTCTAACGTTAATGATGCTCTTTATTAAACATTAATTACATGCCAAGCACCGTTCTAAGTGCTGCAGTTGACACGAGTTAAGTTGGGCACAGTCTCCTTCCCACTTGTGGCTCACAGTCTAAAGGGGAGAGAGCACAGGTATTTTATCCCCATTTTAATGAATGAGGGAATGGAGGCACAGAGAAGTAAGTGACTTGCCCATGGTGAGACAGCTGGAAATAGACAGAGCCAGTATTAGAACCCTGGTCTTCTGAATCCCACAGCTTAGGTTCTGAAAAATGTATGAAACCAGAGATTCTACAACTCTCAAGATAAACCCACCTCACCACTGTACAGCATTTTCATAGACTTCTTGGATAATCAGAAGATCCTAGGGATTGATTCTGCTGGTGAAAGCAGTGGATGATCTAATAGGACTCTTTAATTGTCTCTATATCCTTCACCAGGCAAATGTAACTATCACAAATGAGCCAGAGGGTGTGCTGCTCAGTTCGTTGATTTGTTGGGATGGGGGACAGGACTTGTCATCATTGCCCCTGTCCTAGAGTTTTGGAGAATCCTAGGGCAGGCCACTGGCTTCTCAGTACCATTTCTGATTCCGTCATTCTCCTCTGTTCATTCACATCTCTGCTTGTGTAATATAAATCAATCAATTTTATTTATTGAGCTCTTACTGTTTGTACAGCACTGTACTAAGTGCTTGAGAGAGTACAACAGAGTTGGTAGATACAAACCATGAGCTCATACTCTAGAGGACTGTAAGAGTGGGACTGGACCACCTAAACTACAAGAATAGTGTCCCAGGAGGTTAGGCAGTGCCATAAAAAGTAGTCATGGAATTTATTAAGTATTAACTCTGTGCCAAGTACTATCCTTAGGTAGATAAAAAATAATCAGATTGCACACAGTGCCTGTTACACATGGTTCACAATCAAAGAGATAAAATTCCCACTTTCAAGATGTGGAAATGGGCACCAAGGGGTTAAATGACTTGCCCAAGATCATACAGCAGTCCAGTGGCAGAACTGGGACTAAAAACCAGGACTCCTTAACTACATGCTTCCCCCAGGAACAGAAGTGCTATAGAACACTGATGTTGAGGAAGCCAGAGTTACTTCTAAGCAGAGATGGCACAAATCTGGCCCTTCTCGCTTTGCCCAGAAATGAAGCAACAAGTAAAATCCTTGCCAATGCCTTTCCTATATCATTATTATAATCAATTCTTATAATTCATCATAGTGTATGCAACACTTACCCCTAAAATTAAAATACATCCTGCCCCAAGGATCTTACTCTCCAAGATACACGGGAAAATTATTTGGCTTGCAAAAATTTGATCTGGCCATAGAATGTCAATGGAGTTGCACATATATGAAGGAATATAAGCTATCCTTGTTCTATCTCACCAGCACTACCTCATTCCACAGGTTTCCCAAAACCCTGTCTATGAGAAGATAACCACTGGCTTGCAATAAACAAATCAAAATTCTCCCTCAAACACAGATTACCATGAAAACTCCCACTCACACTGACTCCACTTCTGACACAATATACTTGGGAAAACAGTGTGGCCTAGTGGAGAAATCATGGGCCTGGGATTCAGAAGGACCTGGGTTCTAATCCCGGTTCTGCCAATAGCGTGCTGTGTAACCTTAGACAAATTACTTAACTGCTATGGGCCTCAATTTCCCCAACTGTAAAATGGGATACCTGTTCTCCCTCCTATTTTGACTGTGAGCCCCATGTGGGAGAGGGACTGTGCCTGACCTAATTAACTTGTACCTATCCCAGCACTTAAAACATTGATTGACACATAGTAAGTGCTTAACAAATACCATAAAATAAAGAAAAAACAGGAAGGATGCTCAGAGTGCATTAGATTTCCCATTAGGCACCTTCCCTCATTTTCATAACATTCACCCTGATTTCCTCAGGCAGTGAGCACAAGGATCAGGGGAAGAGCATGGTGTAGTGAATAAATCACAGGCCTGGGAGTCAGAAGGTGATGGGTTCTAATCCCTCCTCCACCACTGACCTTGGGCAAGACACTTCACTTCTCCGTGCCTCAGTTACCTCATTTGTAAAATGGGGATTGAGGCTGTGAGCCCCACATAGCACAGGGACTGTGTCGAACACAATTTGCTTGTATCCACCTCAGGGCTTAGTACAGTGTCTGGCACATAGTATGTACTTAACAAATACTATTATTATTATTAATTTATCATAAATAATAATAATATTATTAATAATAATAATGAACAGGGCTTACGTTTATGAAAGCTCTAAGGACATCACCTCAGAAGGGAATGCACATCATGTAATGCAAAGACTGTCAGAAAATGGCCTTTTTCCCCGTGATTTTTTTTCTCTGCACATTATTTGTCTAAAGAAAGTAAAATACAACTCCTCCATCTAAAAAGAAATAATAAATGTCATCGCCATCCTCTTATAGTAACAGAAAAAAAGGGCACAAATAGAGTACTAATTAGCAGTCATAAAGTCTCAAGTCTGCCAGATTGTTCATCTTCATATCAGGGCAGTAAAACTGATAGGCGAGCAGAGAATATGCTAGTGAAACAGCATAATGCAATCACTGAAATCTTAGCCAGTGTGTGTGGGCTGAGATACTCTCACACCCAATAGGACAATTTACATTCACTCTAGAATTAAAAAGTTTAGAACACATTATCACAAGAGCCAGAAAAGGGTCCATAAAGCTAGCAAACACATAGCAACTATTTGACTTTGGATTTATCGCATTCATGTCCCTCCCCAAGTTGTTTTTTCCCTTCTACAATCTTTTCCCAGAGTGCATGCAAAGAAGCTGTGTCTAAAGAACAAGACAGTTTTATTAGCATGCGAGGCCCAGCTCACCTGAAGCTGAGACACCATCAACAAAATCTTTTTTGATAAAATTTAGAGTCGTCTCCACCAGATGCAAAGCAGAGAAAATAAGCAATGTAATTTCTTACTTCAATCTCCATTTTCCTCTTCAGGTCAACAGCAACAGTTCCTTTACTGCCACGCATCAGTAAAGACAGAAGTCACATGCTTCTTCTAGTACATTATCCTAACCTTTCAAAAAACACCAAAAATTAGCTGCCCACAAAAACGTTTAGCCAAACTTTCTCTTCAGAGGTATCAAGATTAAAAAAAAATAATGAAATTAGCAGTGCTAGAAAGGCTAAGTTGAGGTCATGCGGTCTAATTCCCTCTCTCCAAGCAATTGACTACTTGAACCATCCATTGTAGATGGCTACCAGTCTTCTTTTTAAAATCTTGGGGGATGAAAGTGATACAGTTTTCCCTGGTCGTCAGTGATACTTTATTCCAACAGACAGGAAATTCTTAAATCTAACCAAAGTCTTTCTTGTTGCAGTTTGAATCCATTTCTTGTCTTCTGTAGAAATGGAGAATACCTGATGAGCATCTTCCTTATAATGATTCTTCCTATATTTGCAAGTATTAAATTAATCCTTATCCTTTTTACAGATTGATTTTTATGAATTTTGAGATGCAGAATGGGGATGTTTTTAAGGTCACTTCCTGCAACTGGACAAGTGGTGAGAAGGTTCTGCAGTACCAGAAAAGAGAAGTGGGATGACAGGAAGATTTGATGGCAGCAATCAAAAAGTGGCCCAAAGAATCAAAAAAATGAAGAGTTCCAACTTAGAACAAATAGAGGTAGAGAGCAATGCCACAGTCAGAGCAGGGTACTTTAAAATCCTATCGAAGCAGGGTTGGGGAAAGGGAAGGGGAGGAAAGGAAGGTGAGGGGAGGAGAGGGGAGGGAAGGGAAAGAAGCATAGTGAAAATGGATTGGTTTCGCCTACACTCCCTAGAAGCTATTATGACATTCTTGAGGAGTCTGGCTCCTCTGTCAATATTGGTAAGCTTCAAAGCCATAGAGGCAGAGTCAAGTTCTTCTGGGAAGAACATGGAGGGAAAAGGAGGTAGTTGGAGCCTCTGTCAGTCAGGCAGTTGATGCCACGTGCTGGGTTATCAGCTTCTAGTTGAGGTCACACCATAAGATTTTCCCGTAGTAAAGTCTTTTTCTCTGCTTAAGCTGTAATTGGGCTAAAAGGGAAGCAAGGGTCAGTTCATTTGTGATATTTTTAGGTTAAACACATTTATCCAGTTACTTCCCTGAGCAAAGCCTTCAGGAATCAATCAGTCAATGGTGGTTAATGAACACTTACTACATGCAGAGCATTGTAAGTGCTTGGGTAGTATTCATTCATTCATTCAATCGTATTTATTGAGCACTTACTGTGTGCAGAGCACTGTACTAAGCACTTGGAAAGTACAATTTGGCAACAGATAGAGACAATCCCTACCCAACAATGGGCTCATAGTCTAGAAGGGGGAGACAGACAACAAAATAAAATAAGTTGACAGGCATCACTACCATCAAAATGGATAAATAGAACCATAGAAAAATGCACATCATTAATAAAATAGAGCAATAAATATGTACAAATATATACAAATGCTGTGGGGAGGGGAAGGGGGCAGAGCAAAGGGAGGGAGTAGGGGCAATGGGGAGGGGAGGAGGAGCGGAGGGCTCAGTCTGGGAAGGCCTCCTAGAGGAGGTGAGCTCTCAGGAGGGCTTTGAAGAGGGAAAGAGAGTTAGTTTGGCAGATGTGAAGAGGGAGGACATTCCAGGTCAGAGGTAGGATGTGGGCCAGGGGTCGACAGCGGGACAGGCGGGAACGAGGCACAGTGAGCAGGTTAGCGGCAGAGGAGCAGAGTGTGTGGGCTGGGCTTTAGGAGGAGAGAAAGGAGGCGAGGTAGGAGGGGGCAAAGTGATGGAGAGTACCACATAATACACTTGGTTGACACATTCTCTGCCCATAAGGAGCTTACAATCTAGAGTAGGAGAGAGACATTCTACCTAAGTTCTGTGGGACTGATGGTGGGATGAATATCAAGTGCTGAAAGGGTACATCCAAGTGCACAGGTGATGAAAGGGAAAGGGAGTAGAGAAAATGAGGGCTTAGTCCAGGAAGTTCTCTTGGAGGAGTTGTGATTTTAATAAGGCTTTGAAGGTGGGGAGAGTGGTGGTCTGTCAGATATGAAGGGGAAAGGAGTTCCAAGACAGAGGGAGGATGTGGTTAAGGGGTGGATGGTGAGGTAAATGAGATCAAGTGCTGAAAGGGTACATCCAAGTGCACAGGTGATGCAAGGGAAAGGGAGTAGAGAAAATGAGGGCTTAGTCCAGGAAGTTCTCTTGGAGGAGTTGTGATTTTAATAAGACTTTGAAGGTGGGGAGAGTGGTGGTCTGTCAGTTATGAAGGGGAAAGGAGTTCCAAGACAGAGGAAGGATGTGGTTAAGGGGTGGATGGTGAGGTAGACAAGATCGAGTTATAGTGAGCACATTGGTGTTAGAGGAGCAAGTGGACGGGCTCGGGTGTAGTTAGAGATCAGTGAGGAAAAGTAGGAGGGAGTGAGCTGATCGGTTTTGATGTGGAGGTGGATGGGAAACCACTGGAGGTTCTTATGGAATATGGCATCTGGTTTCAGATAATCTGATGATCATCAAGCCCTTGTAGCTTTGGCTTTGGTTAACCTGGGTTTTGTATTTTTCTGTTGCTATTCTTTCCAATTAATCATTCTGATTAAATTCCAACTTTGGTTTTTATCTTTGGAAATTTTGTTCAGCCATGATCGCTGGGACAATCACAAAATTTTCAATTGGGTCCTGGCTGGAGAAGCTAATCCCTTCTCTTCCTTGGGTGTGACTAAATTTGGGCCAGTTAATTTTCATCCCAATTTGCTTATACAGCTAAGCGGATCCAATTTCAGTCTCATGAAGCCAGAGTTTTGGAATCCAATAGAAAGAAGGGGCATTTTTATCCGGAGAAATTCTAAATAAGTAGTGGAGTCGGGCCCAAAGAGAAGGATACCACAGAAGAGGAGATGAAAGAAACCTTTCACAGTTCGAATAAATTGAATGTGAGTAGAAGAAAGGAAGATGTGATGTGGCTGGTAATGTAAGCTCTTTGTGGGCCGGGAATGTGTCTGTTTATTGTTATACTGTACTCTCCCAAGTGCTTAGTACACTGCTTTACACACAATAAGTGCTCAATAAATATAACTGCATGAATGAATGAACAATGTATAGTAAACTGAGTTAGAGACAACGTAATGGTTGGGGGGACACACAGGCAAGTCTTGTCCAAGGAGAAACTGCATAAAACGAAACTACAATTTAGAGGACCAGGTGGCATAAACCCTCCAGAAGGAGGCCTCTGGCCAATGAACTGGAGGACCCAGAGTTGGGTGTTTAACCTGTAAGGATAAGGGCCAGCCTGGGGCATTCATGAGCCACGGAAGAAGCAAATTTTAGATTGGCCCCTTCTCCACTATACCACTCTCACTCTATCCCCACCTACAAAGCCATAATTCAAAGCCTTAATTAAAAGAGTATCTCTTCCATGAAGTCTTCCTCAACTAAGCCTTCATTTCCTCTTTTCCCACTCCTTTCTGCATTACCCCTGCTCTTGGATTTGCAACCTTTATTCATCCCACCCTCAGCCCCACAGCACTTATGTACATCCTCTATGCTGTGAGCTTGTTATGAGCAGGGAATGTGTCTGGCAATTCTGTTGTACTCTCCCAAGCACCTAGTACAGTGTTCTGCACAAAGAAAGCACTCATTGATTATCATAATTTATTTATTTATATTAATATCTGTCTTCCCCTGTAGAATGTAAGGTCACTGTGGGCAGGTAACATGTCTCCCAACTCTGTTATATTGTACTCTCCAAGCACTTAGTAAAATGTTGTGCACACAGAAAGCACTCAATAAAAACCATTTATTGATTGATTGACCAATAACGAAAGAGTATGTGATTATTTTAAAACTAACAACTGGAAAATACACTGGAAAGTGACTCTGGAGATTGACGTTTTATGGAAGAGCAGGAATGAAGAACTGTTTAGAGGCAGACCCAAGGATGATGCCAAGTGATAGAAATTACACTGGTGAATGGGAAAAGAAGGCAGGAACTATTCGAAAACAGGAAAACTGTCTCGTTATATCCCGGCTAGACTACTGTGTCAGCCTTCTCTCTGACCTCCCTTCCTCCTCTCTCGCCCCGCTCCGGTCTATTCTTCACTCCGCTGCCCGGCTCATCTTCCTGCAGAAATGATCTGGGCATGTCACTCCCCTTCTTAAACAACTCCAGTGGTTGCCTATCGACCTCTGCTCCAAACAAAAACTCCTCACTCTAGGCTTCAAGGCTCTCCATCACCTTGCCCCTTCCTACCTCTCCTCCCTTCTCTCTTTCTACCGCCCACCCCGCACGCTCCGCTCCTCTGCCGCCCACCTCCTCGCCGTCCCTCGGTCTCGCCTATCCCGCCGTCGACCCCTGGGTCACGTCCTCCCGCGGTCCTGGAACGCCCTCCCTCCTCACCTCCGCCAAACTGATTCTCTTTCCCTCTTCAAAACCTTACTTAAAAATCACCTCCTCCAAGAGGCGTTCCCAGACTGAGCTCCTCTTCCCCCTCTACTCCCTCTGCCATCCCCCCTTTACCTCTCCGCAGCTAAAGCCTCATTTTCCCCTTTTCCCTCTGCTCCTCCACCTCTCCCTTCCCATCCCCACAGCACTGTACTCGTCCGCTCAACTGTATATATTTTCGTTACCCTATTTATTTTGTTAATGAATTGTACATCGCCTTGATTCTATTTAGTTGCCATTGTTTTTACGAGATGTTCTTCCCCTTGACGCTGTTTAGTGCCATTGTTCTTGTCTGTCCGTCTCCCCCGATTAGACTGTAAGCCCGTCAAACGGCAGGGACTGTCTCTATCTGTTGCCGACTTGTTCATCCCAAGCGCTTAGTAGAGTGCTCTGCACATAGTAAGCGCTCAATAAATACTATTGAATGAATGAATGAATGAGAAAGTCTTTGAACGTAATTTTATTGGTATGAACTGCTTTGCAAGGAAGATTTTTGTAATACACTTTAAGCGGTGGAGTAGATATAAGCTAATGAGGTTGGATACAGTCCATGTCCCACATAGGGCTCACAGTCTTAATCCCCATTTTACAGATGAGATAACTGAGGCACAGAGAAGTTAAGTGACTTATCCAAGGTCACACAGCAGACAAGTTGCAAAGCCAAAATTAGAACTCTTGTCCTTTTTACTCCCAGGTCTGTGCTCCAACCATTATGCCATGCGACTTAACAACCACAACTTCTTTCAGTTTTCCTTATAGATAACCCAACCATAGTCTCAGTATAGCTTGGATTTCCAAGGAACCTCCAGCATTCTAAGTAGATGCTGAATTTTCCAGGCAATTACATGTAGTCTCCCAACTACATCTGGTCTATGCCCTCTGACTTTCATTTTCAACTTGGGGTTCTAGAGAAAGGGACCAAAAATTTACATGTCAGGGAAAAGTGGAGACAAGTGGGGTGGAGGAGTGTTCCACAGTCTTACTTCCCATCTGATTATCCAATGCTTTGCTCTTAAAAGCCACCTTTCGATCTGGAAACTAGAAAATCATTTAGAACTACGAAAAGCTTGCCCTTTCAAACTTTGTAACATAAAAAGTACAGTCTTGAGGATGAGGCAATAGTGTTGTAATTGAAGAAAAGAAATAAGAATTAAAGGTGGGTGTTCAAATAACATGACTAGAACAATAAACACCCACTCGAGTTTTATATTTGAGTCATATATAGCACCATAGTTTAGCTAATTCAGAGAAGAATAAGAAAAATAAAGAAAGGAAGGTACAATAGGCTCTAAAGTATGCTGCTCATATTCATTTTCCAGAAACCTGGAATGTTCTACCAGATTAAATAGAGGAAGAAGGTTTAATGATAAGAATAATGATATGACAATAGCGACAGCTTTGAAATCCTGTATTATTTCCTCAGTACTTTTTATGTGAATGACTAGTCAGCGCAGGCACCTGAATAGGTTATCCCTTTCCTGCTTGTAGATCTTGGCAGGAATACATCAGTGTTGAAAGATTTGCCATTCTTCACATTTCTAACTGCAGTGTTGACCTCATTAAATTTGGGGGCAAAGGCTAGTTTTCACATATTGGCAAGGTAACTGTTCTTCATAGGACTTCATCTTCCAAGATAGAAAGAGAGTTAAGGAGATGGCTGCAAGGTTATTGCCCTTCCTTGAAGATTTCCGTCTGCATGTGAACCATATTTTCTCTTCAGAGGTGCTTGGGATTTGTGTGTACTTTAGTATAATAATAATTGGAGCATTTATTAAGTGCTTTCTATGAGCCAAGCCCTGGGGTAGTTACAAAGTAATCCTATCAAGACAGTTCATGTACCACATAGAGCTCATAATCTAAGAGGTAGGGAGAGCACGTATCTTATGTCCATTTCACAAATGAGGAAATGAAGGCACAAAGAAATTAAGTAACTTGCCCAAAGTCATACAGCAGGCCAGATCTAGGACTAAAACCTGGATCTCCTGACTACCAGTCCTGTGCACTTTCCATTGGGCTAACTTACCAGCTATTCTTTACCTATATTGTAGTGCTCATGAAGAGCTCTTAAGAACACACATAGATAATAATTTGCAGAAACGACAAAATGATAGGTGTAAAATCCTAAATTGGTTAGTAAACTTCAGTTTTTTAATAAAAGTTGTACTACATTTCCCCATGGAGCTTGTTAGTGTCTTTTTAATATTTTCCATCAATTTCATAAGAAAATTTCAATTTAAAACTGAGGCAAAGCATCTGGGCCTAAATTAAGTGGTTATTAGAAAGTAACTGATACCAAAACAGTGTCAAAATACCATATTTTAAGTAATTCACAGCACGTTATAATAATACTGAGATTTGAATGATAGAAAAACCCAGGGAAACCATACACCACTCTGTCTGAAACTTATTTAATCTATACAATAAACTTTTTGAATATTGGTGCTCTGAATAATGAGGATTCTTTTTATTGCACTATATTGGATTAGATGCCTAGGTGGTCTCTTATAATACTTTATGAGTTCCTCTATCCTACATTTTGTGTACTGGGGCATTTTGTAACCCCCTCCTTCCCTCAACCAAATGACTGATTCCCTTGCTAAACCACCCTGTCCTCTAAATTTTCCCATCTCTGTCACTAAGACCATTGCCCGCCCTGTCCCTCAAACCCACAGCCTTGTCATCAATTCCTCACTCTCATTTAGCTTCTCATCTAATCAAGTGCTAGATCTTACCAATTCTTCCCCAACATTTCTTGGACCTTTCCCTTCCTCTCCACCTGAAGAGCTACCATCCAGTCCACATTCCACACTGATGCCCTGAAGCAATATGCACACACTACCCCTCCACTCAAA
The DNA here is from genome assembly GCF_004115215.2 of Ornithorhynchus anatinus. NCBI lineage: Eukaryota > Metazoa > Chordata > Mammalia > Monotremata > Ornithorhynchidae > Ornithorhynchus > Ornithorhynchus anatinus. Next base: position 68,450,704 of record NC_041749.1, on the reverse strand, counting down.
ACCTAAAGTAGTTGCTTGTCTCCCTCTGCCTCAAACAAAAACTCCTTATGAATGGTGTCAAAGCTCTCCACCAGCTCTCTCCATTTTACACATTGGCCTTCCTCACCTACTACTCCACAGCTTGTACTCTTTGCTTCTCCCGAGCCCACCTTTTAATTATACCCCACTCTCATCTTACCAGCTTCTGACCTGTCATTCATGCTGTCCCCTAAACTGAGCTCTCTTCCTCCTCAATCCACCATATCTCAGCCTAGCCTATTTTTAAAGCCTTCTCAATAAACTGTAAGCTTCTTGTGGGCAGGGAACGTACCTTGTGCTTCTGTTGTGTGTTCCCAAGTACCAGTACATTGCTCTCAGTGTTCAATAAATATCATTACTACCACCACCACTGAAAAGCTAACTACCTGATCTACTGTTGACTGTGCATCTGAATTCTCTGACTCTACACCATTAAGAGGCTCTAGGGAATCTGAAATCTCCCATGGATCTCTTTGTGCCTATGTACCGCCTACACCCATCTTTCAAGTTGAAGCTAAAAAGATGAGCACCATTCCGGAGGTCCGGGCAATGTCCTCTGTTGCTCTTGACTTCTAGTCTTCCATGATTAAAGCCCTCATTTCCCCTACTTGTTCTCCCTTATCCATCAGCTTTGCACTTAGATTTCCACACTTTATCCACCCCAACCTCAGCCCCACAGCACTTATGTACATATCTTTCTATAACATATTTCAATGTCTACCAGCCCCTCATGGCCCAGTATCATGTTCACCTCCTCTACTGTACTGGCTATTGTCAAGAGCTGAGGGCAGCACAGTAAGCACTGAATAAATACCACTGATTGATTGAAGACAGCACAGTTTTTAGCAGAGATCTGGGAAGCAGCATGGCTTAGTGGATAAATCATGGACCTACGAGCCAGAGGACCTGGGTTCTAATCTCAACTTTACCACTTACCTGCTCTGTGACCTTGGGCAAGGCACTTAACTTTTCTGTGCCTCAGTTTACTCAGCAACAAAATGGGGATTCAATACCTCTTTTTCCTCCTGCTTAGACTTTTAACCCCACATGGGACAGGGACTGCATCTGGCCTGATTAACTTGTATCTACCCCAAACACTTAAAACAATGCTTGACACATAGTAAGAACTCAACTAATACAAAAAAAAACTGCTAATGCTAATAAAATATGGTGATAGACATCTGTTGAATCACTCCCCTAATCCCTGGATTGAAAAATTTTCCAACAACTGGAACTATGTTCTGGCTATCTTGCTGTGTTGAAGAGGCTCTTGGGCCTAAGTGTTTGATTCCACCAATTTGAGGATGAGCTACTTCCTTCTTATAACTCACCTGAAAAAGCCAGTATTTGGAACTCAACTTATAGAAATGGATAAGGCAGGAAAGTGCGAGCTGCCTTCTTTCAGATGGTCAAAGAGGACTACAGTCTCAAATCACACATTAGTGGGGAGAAGCATTCCCATATCGTTCCTCTTAGGTTCATTGGGTCTTCTAACCTTCTACTAATAGGGGGTGATATTGCTGCTCAACTTCAACTTAGAGTTCAGGATATTCGCTTCCTGTATTCAGTCATTCATTCAATTGTATTTATTGAGCACTTACTGTGTGCAGAGCAGTGTACTAAGTGGTTGGGTGAGTACAATACAACAACAAACAGTCACATTCCCTGCCCACAACAAGCTTACTGAACACAGCACCAGACTACCTAGACATTGCTTTAGTAGTGTGGCAGACAACCTGTAGGTATTTTTTCTTTTAGTGGTATAAACGCTTACCATGTGTCAAGCACAGTTCTAAGTCATGGGGTAGATATAAGTCAATCAGATTAGACACAATTCCTGTCCCACATGGGGCTCACAATCTAAGTAGGAGGGAAAACAAGCATTGATTCCCCATTTTGCAGTCGAGGACACTGAGGCACAGAGAAGGGAAGTGACTTGCCCAAGGTCACACAGCAGGCAAGTGGTGGTGCCTGGGTTAGAAGCCAGGCCCTCTGGCTCCCGGGCCCATGCTTTATCTACTAGACTACACTGCTTCCTTAGATTTCCCTAGAAAGAAATCTGAGTTCAGGGGAGGAAAATTCCAACCCAGGCCAACAGCGCTCCTGGTCATTCATTCATTCATTCAATCGTATTTATTGATCACTTCCTGTGTGCAGAGCACTGTACTAAGTGCTTGGAAATTACAATTCAGCAACAGAGACAGTGCCTGCCCACAATAGGCTCACAGAGAAAAGTCCATGGGGACATTTGCTGGAAAACTAAATCAATCCATCAATCAATTGTATTTATTGAGTGCTTACTGTGAGCAGAGCACTGCACTAAGCTAAACAAAGCCTTGTTTTGCAAAAAGTGGAAAATGGCACCAGGCCATTTTAAAAAATAGTTAACTCTGACCTCAACTAGTAACCTTGCTAGCTGCAGAATATATTTAGCCTGGTCTGTTATTCCCTTTAGCAAAGCCCAGACCTTCTTGCACTCTCCTGTCCCTTTAGCCACTGTTTACACTAGCTAAAATGGGATCTAATAAATTCACGGGTTGAAGAACAGTAGGGGACAAACTAGCAGATTTTCGCATCATAGGAGAGAAACAGTCTTTTAAAAAGCCAGTTGTGTCTGTGCACAACAATGAAGCTTTATGTCTATATAAACTGACAAGTCAAATTGTTCTCCTGAGTCCAATTCCCAGCATCAGCACCATTTTACTGTGATCGCTTGCCTCCTGCCTTTGCAGCCTAATGGCTCTCATTGCCAAGAAGGGCAGTCAGTATGATTAAAATAACCATTAACAAAATGGTTTGGTAATTAGCTTTTTTTATATAGTTCTGGTCTGCAAGAGATTGATAGGTTCTTTTGTTCATTAACAATCTATTTAACAGCCATAAATTTAAAGTCATCATTTTCTTTAGACCAAGGGTTAAAGAGGTGAAGGCAGAGATTACATACTGGCAGACTTAAGAGCAGACAAATTAAAACTGAAAATGGAGAGTGTAAGAAGGTATCATTCATTGGAAAACCCTCTCTCACAATTCTATAAGATGATCCTCTCTGTGTATTAAACACAGCATCACTAAAACTCAGTGATATGTTAAGAATCACTCCTCTAAAATGCTAAGAGCGTGTCTTCTCTGCCCTTACAATAGCAAAATAAAAACGTTGAGACATTGAAAACACTTTCATCTTTCACATTGAAACTTCTGCCATGAGCCAAGAACATGTCAAAAAGCTTTTAAAAAAAGGAGCTAAACAATCTACATAGGCAAAATCACCTGTAGCTTAAGATACATTTTGAATATTCCACATTTATCACCCCATTTTAAAATTAGAGTCCCATTTAGAACAGATATGGCCCAAAATCTATTCCATAGTTTGGCATGCAAATCTTTAGATTTCCTGAAATAACTTTTTCCAAGAAGGAACTTTCTAAGGAACCTCTGAAGCTTAACAAAATACAAATTGGTTTCTTGAAAGATGTTTCTAAGGAAAAAAGTTGCTAACATCCCCTTTCTACTTAATATTCTTTACTTAGCAAATAGTTCTTTGATCAACTGCCATTAGGATTACACTCTGTAAGAAGCAGCATGGCTTAGCGGAAAGAGCACAGGCCTGGGAATCAGAGGACATGGGTCCTAATCCTGACTCTTCCATTTGCTGCTGTGTGACCTTGGGCAAGTCACTTCATGTTTCTGTGCTTCAGTTTCCTCATCTGTATAACTGGAATTTAAATAGCTGTTTTCCCTCTATTTAAGACTGTGAGCCCTGTGTGGGCTGCTTGCTGTTGTTAATGGGTGTTTCATCTACATAGTGAATATGTGAAATTAAAAAAAAAACACTCAAGAATCAGAACAATATTGCTACTATTGATTAAAGTTCAGAGAAAATTAGGGGTTACTTTTGCCCCATAAATGAATTGTTCTCTCCCTTCATGTTTTCTGTGGCAGTTAAACTGTGGTAACTGTCCAGTGCTCAGCAATAGAAACTTGAACCGGTAATTAGAGACAGCAAATTTATAGGACATTGCTGAACTTAAGAAATAGTTCCATCTGCTCAGATATGCTGGGAGAAGAGACTTTGCTCTTACTCACTGAAGTTTGGTGTGGATCCATAAAACACCAGCTCAGAGTAGAACACAATGGTTCTCTTATGGCCCCTGTGGTTGCAATCTCCCTTAGAGTCTTGGGCTCCTCAATATTTCCTCATCTAAAATAAAAATCCAAAGGTTTGTTCAGAAGAAGAGAGGTGTTAGTAAGGAAGGGCAAGAAGGGAATTAGGGGTCTGAGGAGATAGGAAAGAGGAGCACAGCTAGGAAATAAGGAGAGGAAAACTTCAATATGCACCTGTCTCCATTATCCCCTTAGAACTATTCCATGTTCCCCAACAGGATTATAGGTCTCAGTTTAAGAAACTCTGGTGCAGATCAAGCCCTTTTATCAGTCAGTTGGACAACCCAAGACTTGGATTTGCTACTGACTTGTTCATTTACATTTTCATGTCTGCTTCCCCATTAGAGTGAGCAGAGAAGATGTCACTTCCCAAGAATTTAGCCCAGTGCATTACATCCAGTGGGGACTCAATAAACACTATTACTACTCATCAGTGAATCAATAGTATTTATTAAGCACTTATCCTGTGCAGAGCAGGGCGCTAAGAACTTGGGAAAGTACACAATAAAGATAGAGGATAAGATCCCTACTCTCAAGGAACTTACATTAAACAAACACTAAAATATACAGGAAGTAGGGGGAATCAATAGAGCATAAAAATTCTATTGCTCTCTGAGATGAGGAGGTAATGAATTAAGGAAAGACTTTAGTTTTACCTCAAAGGGAGGAAAGGCTTTAAATAAACAAAGCCTAGCATTAGGTAGGAGGAGAGAGGATTGGGAGGGTATTGTTAAAGAGAAAGGAGGCCATATTATTGGTGTCCTCACTATGATCTAAAGTTGAGAATATATTCTCAGCATGCATGTCAGTGTACTACTTTTACTACCAAACTTAATGGGGGAAGTGATCTTTCCTTCTGCCTAACCTTGTGAAAGGCACGTTTGGTGGGGTTACATGCCCTATTCCTTCGCCCACTTGGATAGGAGAATAGGGATCAGTGATAATAAACTCAAATAAGGGAAAGTAGAATGCCAGTAATTTTCTGTCTGAACTTTAAAATTTCCATTTCTGAGAAAATAAGTTCTTCAGTACAGCTTTTGAAGATAAAAATGAAAGACAAATTATGGCCTATTTCACTTTTGCAATTAAAATCTAACTCATTTATTCACTGTCTTGAAATTTTTCTCCACAGTAAAGTACAGAATCCCAGATCTCATCCAAAGAAGACAGAGTTGGAACCCAGCAGGAACAACGGGATGTGGGGGAAATATCTTTATCATCATCAACGGCATTTGTCGAGTATCTGTGTGCAGAGCATTGTGCTAGGTACTGGCAACCACACAAGAGAAGTAAAAGCCACAGTACATACCCTCAAGGAGCCCCATTCTAATGAGGGCACAAGTGTAAAATAAATTGCCAAACAATGGGTGAAAAGGAACATAGATAAAAATGATAAAAACAAAAATGGGCAATTAAAGAAATCAATAAGCAAGTAGCTTTGTAAATGATATGCATGAGGGCTAAGTTGGCATAGAGAAGGGAAGAGGGATGATGGGGAAATTGGATAAATGACAGAGGAAAATGGGGAAAGGAGGGGGGAAGAGAGGGATAGGGAGTGAGTGAAAAGGAGAAAAGGAGAGGAAAAAGGAAAGAGGAACAAATGGAAAGAAGAGGAGGAGGACAGAAAGTGAGAAAGGAAGGAAAGAACTACTGCACTATCACTGCCATTATTTGTCACTGCCAACAGCCACTAAATGGAAGTGACTATTGTACCCAGATAGGGATAGACCAACTGACCTATGGCGGCTGATGTTTGAGTGGCAACAGTAGAGCTGAGTGGCCCCAGTCTGGGGAGTGGCATGGCATCTGTGCAAGCTGACTGTATAGGGTTTACCTAGACTCTGCTATGACTTCCCAGTCCAGACAACACACTTTTTCCTAGAGCACCACCATCATGATCATTACTTAGACTTTGACCTCCATGTGGCTTAGGGGTTGTTTCTGAGCTAATTATCATGTAACTAATCAGTCAGTCAATCATGTTTGAGTGTTTACTGTGTGCAGAAGACTATGTTAAGCTCTTGGAAGAGTAAATTTTAACAAAGACACATTTCCTGCTCACAACAAGCTTAAAGTGCTTAATATGTGCCACAATTATTTTTTTCTAATTATCACCATCACCAGTGGTATTTACTGAACACCTACTAAGTGTGAAGCACTGCATTAAGCACTTAGGAGAGTATAGTAGAAGATGCAAGCTAGGGAAGTAGCAAGGCCTAATGGATAGAGCACAAGCCTGGGAGTCAGAGTATCTGCATTCTAATCCAGGCTATGCCACTGTTGGCTGTGACACCTTGGACAAGTCACTTCACTTCTCTGTGTCTCAGTTACCTCACCTGTAAAATGGAGATTAAGACTATGAGCCCTGTGTGCGATAGATACTGTGTCATTCATTCATTTAATCTTATTTATTGAGCACTTACTGTGTGCAGAGCACTGTACTAAGCTCTTGGGAGAGTACAGTACAACAATAACAATAACAACAACAGAGACACATTCTCTGCCCATGGTGAGCTTCCAGTCTAGAGCATGGGGAGACAGACATCAATACAAATAAATTATGGATATGTACATAAGTGCTGTGGGGTTGGGAGCAGGGAAGAACAAAGGGAGCAAGTCAGGGGTGAAGCCAAAGGGAGTGGGAGAAGAGGAAAGGGGGCCTTAGCGTGGGAAGGCCTCTTGGAGGAGATGTGCCTTCAATAAGACTTTGAAGCAGGGGAGAGTAACTGTCTGTCGGATTTGAGGAGGGAGGGCGTTCCAGGCCAGAGGCAGGATGTGGGCTAGGGATCGGCAGTGAGATAGGTGAGATTGAGGCACAGTGAGAAGGTTAGCATTAGAGGAGCGAAGTGTGTGGGCTGAGTTGTAGAAGGACAGTAGGGAGGTGAGGTAGGAGGGGTCAAGGGGGAGTGCTTTAAAGCCAATGGTGAGGAGTTTTTGTTTGATGCGGAGGTGGATGGGCAACCACAGGAGTTTCGTGAGGAGAAGGATGACATGTCCTGAACGTTTTGTAGAAAAATTATCCGGGCAGCAGAGTGAAATATGGACTAAAGTGGGGAGAGACACGAGGCTAGGAGGTCAGCAAGGAGGCTGATGTAGTAATCCAGGAAGGATAGGATGAGTGATTATATTAATCCAACCTTGTATCTATCCCAGTACTTAGTACAGTGCCTGGCATATAGTAAGAGTTTAACAAATCCAAAAAAAAAAGCTACATGATCACTGCCCTCCAGGACTTTCAATCTAATGCCTGGAGGCAGCCAAAAATAATTTATAAATGGTCAGAGCAGGAGGAAGAACAATAACAGAAATTAGTGCAAATATATCAGGATGAAATAGCAGAATAAATTATTGAATGTACAGATATATACAGAGATATATAATGCTGGGGACAGGAATTAAACATATGGCTGGCACTGGGCTCATGTAACGAGAGCATTGAGACTATGTCAGGCTAGGGTTCTTGGGGACTTGGGATTTTAGAAGGACTTTGAAGATGGGAGGAGCTCTGGTTTGATGAATTGAGGAGGAGGAAAGGGAGTTCCTGGCTGTAAGGACAGGATGAGTGAGAGCTCGAAGGTGGTAGAGCCGAGGGTGGGGTACATTTAGAGGGTGAGTTTAGAAGAAGCCAAGAATGAGAGCTGGGGAGAAGCCCATGAAGAGAGTTAATAACAGGTGAAGTAGAGATAAACAGTGGAGAGACTGGAAACCAATAGTGGTGAGGTGTTTTTTGTTTTTTTTATTTGGAAGGAGATGGGTTGTTTGAGGAGTGAAGAGATGTGTTCTGAGCAACAGTTAGAGGTGATTCATGCAGCAGCATGGATTATGGATTAAAGAGGGTAGAGGCTGGAGACAGGGATATCAACTGTTGTAGACATCCAGCTCATCCGTACCATGCTCCAAGACACGGGGCAAGAGAAGATTGCTGGGGTCCAGGTTCTTAGGTTATGCCATAGTGCCATGGCCTTCTGCGAAAGGGTAAAAAGGTGAAGTTAACTTCTTGGCTCCATTTCTAGCCTCTCTACAGCTCCAAGAGGCAGGGTGGGCTCACTATGATGCAGAAAGCTGAGGGGATTCCTCTCCCCATCATGGAGTTGGTGCCCCAGCTTAGAACAATTGGTTCTAGAAAGCTTGTTTCCGTGTTATCACAGGCTACATCCACAGTTTTTGAGAGTTGGGCTTGCATGTGTTTGGTTTTCCCTTATTTTAGACTGTCAACTTATTGAGGGCAGGGACCTTGAGGATAGGGTCTATTCACATCACAGTTCACTTACTAAATACTTCTGATGATGATGAGGATGACATAAAGAAGCTATTTTGTCTTTTAAAATTTCTTCCCCCAAATCTCTTCCTTCACATAAGAAATAGAATAACACTAACATTTGATAATGAACTAAGTACCAAATAACAGTGGCTAATTAATATTATTCAATTATCAAATGAAACTCATAAATTAAATTAGATATTTATTAGTGAAAATGTATTAGTGGAAATTATCTAAATTTCTTTTCCAGGTAATTAAATTAACATTCAGCCTATATTTAAAATGTCTTTTCTGCAATGATTAGAGTATAATTAAGAAAATTTCATAAATATTAATAAATAACTACAGTCCTGATTTTAAAATTTAACAAACCTGGCTCCGACATATGCTCCGGCAGAAGGTAGAAATGGTTTGAAGTGCACTTTCGTAATAAAAATGTAGTTGGTGTAAGGATTACTAAAGTATGGGGTACTTTACACACTGTCTTCTACATCAAAAGAGTTTATTCTTTATTTGACACCAACAATGCTGACAGAATGTGTTGTTTTCACTACATGTTTTGAGTTGACATGATATCTGAATTAGGGCACATTCTTCGGACAACATGCGTCTGTCTGGATACAGTTCATCATGGTGTCAGGAGAAATAGTTGCTTGCACACGCACAGTGTAGAAGACAGTCAGTACTACAACATGGACGTTCCGCTGTAAGTCAAGAAACCCATGTTCTAGTCCCAGCTTTGCCACTTGCCTGCTGTTGGATTTGAGGCATTACTTAACTACACCTCAGTTTCCTATACTGTAAAATGGACATAAAACATTTGTTTTCCCTCTCTCTTATTCTGCGAGGCCCATGTGGGACAGGGATTATGTCCAACCTGCTTACCTCAGCATTTAGTACAATGCATGGCACATAGTAAGCACTTAATAAACACCATCATCAATAACAGATAATAGTTTTGCATGTCAATAAAGATAAATTCCTTCATTTATATTTTTGGTCTGGAAATATCTCACTTGAAGGTTTCTAAACATCTCAGACATGGTTTGCTCTCATCGCTGGGTACCCAGAGGAAATCTGACTCTTGATAATGCTTCCCCTACTGTTCCTCCATCTCTCTTTTCCCTTCCATCTCGAATTGATGCCCCAATTTTTTCCACACACTATCTCATTCTTTGCCCAATTTCCACATTCCATCACTTTCTGTCCTGAAGGTATGCACTGGACTGAAAACAGCATTCCAGAATGAGCAAGTTCCAGACCTGAAACAGTTCATCAGAGCAAATACAAATTGCACCTAGTTCCCAATATGATGGCTACTGCATTTCCATCAGTAATACAACATCTGCCTTCCTTGGTAAAACTCGTGTGTTGTGACTAAGGTGATTCAGGTTTTGGGAGCTCAGAGTGGATTAAGGAACAGGGTCTCAAGGAGGTGGGAGTTGAAAAGACAGAAAAGGTGGAGCTAGAGCCAGAGAGGTACAGAAAGTGACCAAAATGGGGAAAGAAAAAGAGAGACAGATGGAGGGGAGGAAGAGTGGGCAGGGAGAACTGAAGTAGGAGAATGGGAGGAGGGAATCAGGTGCCTCTCCTCTTCCATCCAGCTACATGCATAAACATACCCACACACACAAAATGCTTACCTTTGCCTGGGCCCTGCCAGAGGGGGTCCCTGAACCAAACAGCAGGAGTACAAAGACCTACTGTCCAGGGCCCTGCACTGGGGCAGTGACTCCAGCTGTATCTACCTCAGCCTGGCCTGAGGACCCATTGGTGCAATCCAGGTACATATTGAGTGCTTGGGGGAGTACAATATAATGGAGTTGGTAGACACTTTCCCTGCCCACAAAGAGCTTATAGTCTTGAGGAGGAAGTTACAGTTTAGAGGCCACGTGGTCCCTGCTGTGCACTGTTAGAGGATTTGGACAGTGGTTGCAAAAATTAAAGACTCTCCAGAACCTGCCTGGAGCACAGCCTGGGGATTCTGCCTGTATGGCCCAGTGGGTGGTGGCGGGTGATGGCAGGAGGCCAGTGGCACCCAGATAGCTACATCAGAGAGGCTGGGGATGATGCTAAATTTTCTGACTATACTAGAAATTACTATCCACAACCCTATGGGTAGACGGTAGCTGTTACTGCTGCTGCTGCTGAAGAAGATGAAAAGAAACACTTCTCTTCCTCTTCTTCAAAGGCAGTAACAGGAATCACCAGTTTTCTCAGCTCCACCTCTGCCAAAAGAAGGATTTTCCTTAGGCCTATCAGGTGGCAAAGTAGAACCTGGAATAGTATGGCTGTCCCACCTAAACCCGGACATCCTCTCACTGTAGCTCAGGCTTTAACAGAACATTCTATGTAATCTGGGTAGTGGGAGTTCAAACCTGTTTCTCAGTGGAGGGCCACATTACCCTCAAACATATCTCCTGGTCTGTGTCTGATGAAAAGTGAGTTTTAGTAAAATGTGGACATGGCCTTACCACTCAGATCATTAATTTCAGGTACCCTTTTCATTTTCACAGCAAAAATGATTGAAAATGAGGACTAGATTAGAACCTAAATCTACTAAATAGATGATCATTCTATGTGCACATGTTGAAATTTGATGAAATCAAATCTGAGGATACTAGAATAAACATTAAATAATTAATTCCTTAGGGAAAACTAAAGTAATGACTGCCACACAGGCCCTTAATAGTGATAATAATAATTCTGGTGTTGGTTAAGTGCTTACTGTGTTTCAGGCACTGTACTAAGAAATGGGGTGGATACAAACAAATGAGGTTGGACACAGTCCCTGATTGACCTTCACTATGAGGCAAGCTGCCTAATGATTGTAACTCAAAGTAGAAAACCAGCATGGGCTAGTGGAAAGATCACGGGTCTAAGAGTCAGTCAGAAGAACTTGTCTGCTGTGTGGCCTAGGGCAAGTCATTTAGCTTCTCTGTACCTCAGTTACCTCATCTGTAAAATGGGAATTAAGACTGTGAAATCTATTTGGGACAGAGACTGTGTGCAACCTGATTGTCTTGTATCTACCCCAGCACTTAGTAGAGTGCCTGACCCATAGTAAGCACCTAACAAATACTGCTTATTAAAAAAAATTGACAATGATTTTAAAATGACTTGGCATATAACAGCAGAACCCTGGAAAACTTGCAGTTAGGGAAAAATTGGAACCTCTCTGTAGTGGTGCCTCAGTAGCAGTGTAGTCTAGTAATAATACTAATAATGGTAGTAATTGTCATCCTTATCATTAGGCTATTTGTTAAGCATTTACTATGTGTCATGCATTGTTTTAAGCCCTGGGTAGAAAGAAATTAATCAGGTCAGACACAGTCCATGATCCACATGGGGCTCAGAGTCAAATTAGGAGGGAAAACATGTATACAATCCCCATGTTACAGTTGAAGGAACGGAGAAGTGAAGCAACTTGCCCAGGGTCACATAGCAGGCAAGTGGCAGAGCCAGAATTAGAACCCGGGTCCTTGTACTCTCAAGCCCGAACTCTTTCCACTAGGCCCCACTGCTTCCCAGTCTAATAGACTTTCAGGGTCTATTCTGCTACTATCTCAACGTGTGAATAGAAGGAAATGAGTTTTACTCTTTTCCACTCTATCAACCAGTTCTAGTCTAGATTCTTCCAGTAATTTACTGGGTATACTGTTTTTACATTATGACTAATAATACTTTCCTCTTTCTAGTAGGGAGACTATAAGTACAAGAATGAGATAGGTGAAATACTTTGAAATCTCAAAGGAAGAGGTTATATAAATTCAAGGTGTTATTATGAATGTAAAATTACCTAATTAGTGTAGGATGTATAATGGTTATGGCTGGTAATTATTTAAGTTGAATTGTTCTAACAAGAAAAAAAAAGAGGTTTGGGATCAGAGTCCCTTAGAAAATGGAAAAACCTGATAAATAACATGGTTATACTGTTGGAAAGTATTTGACCCATTTTTTCTACTTATTTAAAACCACTATCCAATCTCGAAGAGGTTTACGATTGCAGGTTGAGCAAAAACATTTTTCTCTAACTTGATAACATTATGCACTCCTCAAAATAGAAGAGAACTTGCTTCTCAAAGAAATTTAGAATGAAGTTCCTTTTCATTCAAATATGTGCCACATTTTCTGAAGTGGCTGTATGTTGGAAACTCGTGAGTGACTTTGGGGATGAACTATTAATTAAACAGAAGTTTAGGGATTGAGTAATCAGGCAAATTCAATTAGGGTTTCCCCAGTGAACTAGGCTGTGCCAAGCCTAGTGGATATTTACATGCTGATGGTTTATTTTGAGATTCTCTTTTGCTTGTTGCATGAAAAAAAGACTAAACATACTATAGTCATTTGTCGATGCAATAAGAAGGCCAGATTTACCAATGGGGAAATTCTTTCAAGACCCTAAATTATTGATCTTAATAATAATTGTGATAGTTATTGAGCAATTAATAGGTGCAGAAAGCCCCAGTAGAAAAAGCACAACTCTGGAATTAGGGGAGCTGGTTTGGGGTTGAGGCTCACCTGTCACTCCCAGAAGGAAGCTCCATCATTTCTAAGTGACAAAAATGGTTCTAAGCAGTAGAGTAGGTAAAAGACAGTACAATTTTGCCTAGAACTTGTTCTTATGGTGGGACTTACAATCTCAAATTATATGGAGAGCAAATATCTTAATTTCATTTTACAGGTGATAAATCTGAGGCACAGAGAGGGAAATGATTTGTCCAAAGTCACACAGCAGACCAGTGGCAAAAATGGGTTTAGAAACCCGGTCCTCTTACTTCCAGCCATATGGTTTTTCCATTAGGTCATATTCTTTCCTGATACTGACCCAGTAGTCCAATGTTCATGGAATTTTCTGGAAGACTAGACACAGATACTGTTTGGGGGGAAGGAGCCACCACTTTGTAGCTCCTCCTTTCTCACATCTATATAAGGTTCTGTCATGTGGCCAGTCTGTGGCCAGACCGATTGAGTGCAGGCTAATTGGCAGCCAGATTCACAAAGACTCCAAATCTAGGCTCTCATTTTATGCATCTACACATATGTGTGCGTGTGCATGCACACAGTCATGGTAAATTTTGCCCTCCTGGATCTGGAAGATTTGTGCAGCTCAACAAGAGCTGAGCCTCAACAATAAAGAAAGGAAAATAGCCTTTAGTATCTAAGCATTCAAATGTTGGGTGGTTTTTTTTTGATATTTGTTGAGTGTTTATAACTAAGATCTGGGTAGATAAAAGCTAATCTGGTTGGACAAAGTCCATGTTCCATATTGAGCTCATGGTATTAATCCCATTTTACAGATTAGGGAACTGAGGCACAGAGAAGTTAAATGACATGTCCAAGGTCACACAGCAGAGCAGTGGCAGAATCAGGATTAGATCTCAGATCCTTCTGACTCCCAAGCTCATGCTCTGTCCACTAGGTCACACTGCTTTTGAGAGCAGTGATGATACTAAAGTCTTTTGGATGAATGAAAGCTTCATGTAATTACACAGGAAGCTTAATGACACAGGTCCCCACCGTATCTTCTCTCTAAGGAGTAGCAAGTTAAAGTTGTGTTAGTCGTGCATGCATGAGGGGACATGGAAGCATCAGTTGGTAATCACAACTATACCATAGAGGTTTTATTTCACCCTGATTTATGAAGAGCTGACTTTCTGCAGGATCAACTAGATAAATATCAAAATTTAATTACTTGTGCCATCAGTGACACGAATGTGTACCAAGTGTGGATTTCAATTTAGCATCCAGAAAGCTGTCCATAAAGAATGAGGAGACCAGGTTGAATCCCTCGAGCCAATTTTACGAACCTCTCCAGAATTAACAAGTACAACTGTAAGGAAGGTTATGGTGCTCTCCCTGGAAATTCCAATGAATTATTTCTATCACTCACAGCTGTTTCTACATTGCTCAGATTGATTTTTTCCCCTTGTTATTTTTCTATCAAACTAATTATTTTCATTCACAAACATAAAAAGGGATTTCTAACTTCATCTACTGCATGCTTCTTTCAGTTTCACCCCCACTGTAAATGCCAAACTATTATTGTTGCTTTGAAAACCACAAATAAAATGCAAGATGATATGTAATTTTAAGCCTATGCCAATTCATAGGAATGTCTAGGTTTTGAAATAGGCCAAAGCTCCAATACCATTTGTTGCATTTTTGTTTTATCTTGTTTCCTTAGTGAATTTTAAAAGAATACTGTGAAGTAGAGATCCTTCCCACTATGCTAATGGAAGTTCTGCATGGAAATCAAAGTGAAGAAAGGCCCCTGGGCAAGGTTTCTGAGGCTAATTACTGGAAATGAAGTAGGAAATAGTTTGGCAGCTGCTAAGAAATTCCAAGAAAAGACAAAATGAACTCAGAATACCAGACCCCTGTTAAGCACTGTATCAACACCCTGTCCCTGGTCAGAGGTAATTTGTGACTAAGTTATTTGCCAATGAACTGCCAACAAGTACATGAAAAAGAGACTATCCTAGCAGCTAAACAAAGCAAATATTGGGGCTATTGGTCTATATGCTTCAGTCAAAGCATCTGATCTCATTTACCACCAGGAGCGTTAAATGCCTGGAATGATGTACAGTTGACAATGAGCATCCAGAAAGGGAGGGCCTGCTGTATCGTTAGGCTGTGGGGTTGAAACAAAAAGAAATAAAGCTGAGACAAGGGATACAGAACAATACTGCTAGAATGGGTAAAGACAGAGAACCCACAGGGTGACATAATTTCTTGACAATTCGCAAAACTCCAAAGTATCCTCTAATACAGTTACATTCTAGGTATTTAAGAGCATGTTGAGCATGAAAAATTTCTGTTTATGCCAAGCTTTACTGTATCATTCTCTCTATTCTTGGAACAGGGATTTCAGTGGAGAAAGTAGTCTTAACTGAGAAGATGAGTAATTGATCTGATCCACCAACCATTTTTAACCTAATCAATTTTAACCTAATGAAGAAGACCATAGCCCTTCCAAGAAGCAACATTTCTATGTGTCTGGTGAAAGCTGGGGCGATTACATAAGCATGTGACAAGACCTTCACCAGAACAGAAAATTGTAATTTCACAATGCGAAGCAAAATCACCCACATGGACTTTTGAGCTCTGTCAAAGACTGAACAGCAGCTTTATGACTTCTATTCTTGATATTAAGTGGTCATTTATTCAAGCAATGAAGCCAAAGACCATATAGTAAATTAACTCTGAAACCTTGGAGCAAACAAAACCCTTGATCCTGCAAAATGATGGGCTGAAAATTTCAGTCGCTGAATTGGAGGAAATCTTGCAATCACTCCAAGAAATGTGAAAAATTATCACTCTATATCAGATTTCTATAAATATAGTACCAGCCCTATAGTTACTGCTGATGTAGGATTTCCAGATTACTCATTGGAACAACAGGACCTGGAAATGGTTTGTTGAGAATTCTAAGCAAATGTTGTTTTGCTAAAAATATAATTAGTTCAAGCTAAATCATTTAAGCATGGATCGTTTTTCTAAAACATGGTTCTGGACATTTCTCCCCACTTCGCAAAACCTTCCAATGGTTGCCCAATCCTTGCCTCATCAAGCCGAAGCTCCTGTCCATAGGCTTTAAGCCATTTCATCAGCTCTCTCTGCTACTTATCCTCACTCCTCTCCCACTATCACCCAGCCCACACACTTTATTCCTCTAATACAAACATAGTCTTGTGTCTCTTATCTCTCTTACTGCTCACCCCTTTCTCACACCCTCCCTCCTACCTGGAGCTTCCTCCCCCTTCACTTCCTACAGATTGCTGCTCTCATCTTCCAAGTTCTTCTGAAATCATAGTTCCAGGAGGCTCTTCTCTTCCCACCCACCACTGTATGGCATATGAACTTAAGTCCTCATTCCTTAAGCACTTGGGTATTCTTTCCAAGCACATAGCACGTACAGTCATATCTTTAAAGTCCCTTGCTTCCTCTTGTCTGAAATATAGTGTCTGTCTTCCCCACTAGACTGTAAGCCTCACTGAGGGCAGGTAACGAGTTTACCAAATCTATTGTATGCTCCCAAGCTCTTGGTATATTGCTCTGCACAGAGCAAATGCTCAATAACTACTATTAATTGGGTGTTTAAATATGCCAGTGTGCTACTGTATGGACAGGAAAGACCTGACAGTTAAAAGGGCTCGGAACACTGAGGGTGTATTGGTGACTGTAGCAGCTTAGTTGTCAGCTGCAGATACAAGAGAGGGGAAGAAGAATAGGATACAGGTAAAGCTGGGATGAGAGAGTTGGCACAGGGGAGGATCCGAGCTCCGGCCCATCTTCACACCTCTGAGCTACTTCTCAACTCTCTTGCTGTTCCTCTACTCCCAAGGAGCAATAAACGGATATTGATCGATCATAAACTTCGGATATTTGAGCAGGCGTTTCTGATAACCAACCAGTGACTTTGCAGTATTAACATAGGAACTGAGCATTTTACAAAAAATTGATAATAATAATGATCATATTATTTGTTAAACCCTTACTATGTGTCAACTAAAATTCTAAGCACTGGAGTAATCAGGTCACGTTAATCAGGTCAAATGCAGTCCCTGTCCCACATGAGGCTGGCTCACAGTACAGTAGGAAGGAAAACAGGTACTGAATCCCTATTTTACCACTGAGAAAACTGAGGCACCGAAAAATCAAGTGACAGGCGGCGGAGCTGAGAAGAGAATCAATCAGTGGTATTTATTGCGCACTTACAGTGTGCAGAGCACTGTACTAAGCCATTGAGAGAATCTATCAAGCCTCAGCTCTTCCCGTTAGGCCATGCTGCTTCACTAAGAAATAAAGTAATACTGAACCCTAAGTCTTAATCCTAACATGAATTCCCTAGTCCAATCCTGATCCTAAGGAAATTTGAAAATGATTCAAATTTTTGACTGGCTGATTTAATAACTGTGATATTTGTTAAGTATTTACTATGTGCCAAGTACTGTACTAAGCACTGGGGTGGGTACAAGATAATCAGGTCCCACATGGGGCTCACAGAAAAAGTAGGAGGGAGGACAAGTATTGAATTCCCATTTTGCAGATGAAGAACTAAAGCACAAAAAATCAAGTGACTCGACCAAGGTCACAGAGCAGTAAGTCATGGAGTCAAGCATTAGAACACAGGTCCTCTGACTCTATCAATCATCTTTATTGAGAACTTACTGTGTGCAGAACACTGTATTAAGAATTTGGGAGGGTAAAATACAGCAGAGTTGGTAGACACATTCCCTGCCCACAGTGAGTTTACAGACTAGAGGAGGAGATATAGATATATAGAGATATAAAAAAATTACAGATATATATATAAGTGCCAAGTGGCTGGGGGAGGGGTGAGTAAAGGGTGCAAATCCAAGTGCAAGGGTGATGTGGAGGGAGTGGGAGAAGAAGGAATGAGGAGTTGGTTGGGGAAGGCCTCTTGGAGATAATAATAATAATAACAAATAATAATAATGATGGTATTTGTTAAGCACTTACTAAGTGTCAAGCACTGTTCTAAGCGCTGATGTGCTTTCAATAAGACTTTGAAGGTGGGGAGAGTGACTGTCTATCAGATATGAGGAGGGAGGGCATTTCAGGCCAGATGCAGGGCATGGGAGAGCGGTCAGCAGGGAGATAGACAAGATTGAAGAACAGTAAGTAGGTTGGCATTAGAGAAGTGAAGTGTGCAGTCTGGGTTGTAGTAGGAGAGCTGTGAGGTGAGGTAAGAGGAGGCAGGGTGATTGAGTGCTTTAAAGCCGATGGTAAGGAGGTGGCCCATTTCCATGATATTTTGATTACACTTTCAATTGTCTAGAAAGAATCTATGATGCAGTTTTGTGAAAGGATGCCCAAGGAGCTGTAGTATGGTAATTGAAAATGGTCAACTGTAAGCATGGAGGACAAGATAAAAGTGTCAAAAAATAAATTACATCATCAAGTATTAATTACATCCTCATTGTCCATCCTTTAGACTGTAAGCTCACTGTGTCCGGGGAATGTGTCTGTTATATTTCTATATTATACTCTCCCAAGCACTTAGTGCATACAGTGCTCTGCATGTGGTAAGCTCTCAATAAATACGACTGACCATGACTAACTCTAAGAGCCCTTCCATAAGCCCTCATTTCCTCTTTTTCCACTCCCTTCTATTTCACCCTGATTTGCTCCCTTTATTCACCCCTTCTTCAACCCCATAACATTTATGTACATATCCATAATTTATTTATTTATATTAATGTCTGTCTCCCCCTCTAGACTAAGAGCACATTTTGGGTAGGGAATATGTCTACCAACTCTGTTGTATTGTACTCTCCAAACGTTTAATACAGTGTTATGCACACAGTAAGCACTCAATAAATACAATTGATTGATTGATCACTGCAGAATATCCTTATTGCCTATATAGAGGCAATCATCTGCTTTCTTCCATGGAGCTGAGGTAGAGTGTGTGGATTTGGCTAAACTCTTCTAGGATTCATGTAAGTCCTTGGTTGGTGGTGATTGTTGTAGTTAATCTCTTTAGTCACCACTTTTTATACATGTTTTTAAACGTGATCTGCATATCACAAAGCAGGCTTCAACAGGTCTTTTGTCAGGATTGTGAGGAAATGAGCAGTGTAGTGCAGTGCAGCTTGGCCTAGTTAATAGAAAGAGCCAGGTTTGGGAGTCAGAGGACCTGGTTTCTAATTCTAGCCCTGCCACTTGCCTGCTGTGTGACCTCAGAAAAGTCACTTTAACTACCCTGTGACTCAATTTCCTCAATTTTAAAATGGAAATTCAATAACTGTTCTCCCTCCTACTTGGACTGTGAGTCCCATGAGGGACAGGGACTAGATTCCTATCCCACCTGATTATCTTGCATATACTCCAGCACTTAGAACAGTGCTTGGCACATAGTAAGCACTTAACAAATATAATGATAATAATGACAATAATAATAATAAGAATGAAAATAGTAATAATTACTTGCTTTGGTACAAGTAGCTCCTTGACCTCCAGGTTCTTTCATCAAACTTGGATTATAAATTCACTGAAAACAGGAACCAGACCATGTCTTTTACTTCTATTGTACTTAGGTACATATCCATAATGTATTTATATTAATGTCTGTCTCCCCCTCTAGACTGTAAGCTCGTTGTGGACAGGGAATGTGTCTGTTATGTCGAACTCTCCCAAGTGCTTAATACAGTGCTCTGCTCATAGAAAGCACTCAATAAATGCCACTGATTGATGGTCAATGAGTTTCTTGCAGTTGCCTTAATCTTTAGGAACTTAGCACTTTGGCCTGTATTTAACTTTTTGATTTATTGGATGTACTGCTAAATGAGTTTGGAGCCCAGGACTCAGTGCTATGCACACATGCAGTGATCTGGACATACTTAGCATTCTGCTGTTCAGTAATAAAATCATTGATGAGATGTCACTGTTGGCACCTTGGGGGTATTCACGGTTAATTTTTCTGATTTGGTATTGGTGATTACAAGCCAAGGTGTTGCATACTCACTGAAAGATTAGCAGATGTCTGACCACTTAGATGGTCAGCACATTTGGGACTGGGACTGTGTCCAATTAGCTTATCCTGTATCTACCCCACCATTTAGCACAGTGCCTGGCACACAGTAAATATGTAGCACATGCCACAAAAAAAGCAGGAAATGCTAACAACAACAGTCCGTTGGGGAAGAAAACAATGTAAAGTATGAAGGAGGAACTTATTAACTGTGATAATTTGGGGTAAGTGATTTTCTATTAAATAGAACTTGGAAGAGTATCACTCAGTTAACAAGTCCTTTTGTGGAAGATGGCTTTAATCAGTGGACAAAAGGGGGAGTGGTCCTAAGTCTATCACACTCCTTGTGCCTACCCAGGAATACTGCCTCCCTTCGTTTTTCATGGTACTCTTCTTAAAAAGCGGGCTTGGCATTCCTGGGATAGGAACCTGGGCCCAGAGACAGGAACGATTACATTCTCCAGGTAAAACAGGATGGATAAATAGTAGCTCTCTCTTCCCCAAGCCCAGCAAAATCTTGATACTGGTCCTGACCTTAATACTGGTCCTGCCTTGCATTGTGCATATTAAGATGCAAAGGAACAAAATGTTCCTGAAATCCTAAATTTTCTTCCCATTGATTCACAATGCTTATGCCTAGTTATTACTGCATTTTTCTGTCTAGTTCACCAAGCAGTGTTCACAGGTCAATTAATATACATCCAATGTAC
This sequence comes from Ornithorhynchus anatinus, assembly GCF_004115215.2. Classification (NCBI taxonomy): domain Eukaryota; kingdom Metazoa; phylum Chordata; class Mammalia; order Monotremata; family Ornithorhynchidae; genus Ornithorhynchus; species Ornithorhynchus anatinus. Next base: position 68,430,054 of record NC_041749.1, on the reverse strand, counting down.
AGTGAAATTTAGAGGATTTTCTAAGATCACCTTGTCACTCAATGGAAAGCCCCAAAATAGAACTCTGGGTTTCTGATGCGCCATCTTTTCTTCCCTCCTTCAGACCTAGCTGTCTGATCATTTAGCAGTCAGGAATGCCTTTTCTTTTTCTTTCTTTTTTTTTTTTTTTAAGTTTTAACTACTTCACTAATCAGGTGCGTTGAATTTGGAGCCACAAAAAGCTATTTTCCCAAGGACCTGAGCTCTAACCTCGCATTAAGAGGCTTTCAGATTTGGTGGTTCTCCTGTTTGTCTTGATTGAAAAAGCAGCCTGAAATCTGTTGAGTCTTTTACTGACTTGCTCCCAGGGTCTCCTGGAGTTCAGAATGATTACTAATAGGTATTCTTGTGGCTGTAGCAATTTAACAATGTTCAGAATTAGATCACTAACTGAAAATATCTTTCTGAAAGTGATTTCCTTGTTGTGTTTGAATGTCAGAGGGAAAAGAAGGATAGCGTGGGCTGCATACCTGAACGAACTTATAAGTTTTATCGCATTCCCATTTTTTTGAGTTCTATTGACTTCGAAAACTGAGTTCACTCACTCGCAATGTGAAAATCTCAGGCCTTGAAGGTTTTCCTGATATCACATGATACCTTGGGGAGACCCTGACCCAAAGGATTCATTAGCCTTCTAAGTTCATTTTTCCCCCTCCTTGTCTATAACAATAATAGTAATGATGATAATAATAATAATTTGGGAACATGTTAAGAGCTTACTATATGTCAAGCACTGTTCTAAACACTGAGGTGAATACAAAATAATCCAACTGGACATGATCCCTGTCCCACATGGGCCTCATGGTCTAAGTAGGAAGAAGTAAGATTTAATGCCCATTTTATGGATGAAGAAACTGAGGCACAGAAAAGTTAAGCGATTTTCTCAAGGTCACAAGGTCAAGTGGATGAGTGGTGGAGCCAGGATTATAACCCAGATGCTATGCAGATGCTATGCAGATTCTGTAACAGAGATACAGCAGATCATGTGATTCTGGAAGCATATTGATTATGTTCTTAGTAGAACAGCATGACCTAGTGGATAGTGTTAGGGCCTGTGAGTTAGAAGAACCTGGGTTCTAATCCCAGATCCACTACTTGTCTACTGTGTGACCTTGGGGAAGTCACTTCACTTCTCTGTACCTCAGTTCCCTCATCTGTAAAATGGGGATTGACTTCGTTTCCCATGTGGGACAGGGACAGTGTCCAACCTGATTAGCTTGTATCTACCCCAGTGCATAGAACACTGCTTGACACATAGCGCTTGATAAATACTATTATCATTATTATTAGATTTTCCAGGAAAACTGGTTAGGATCTTATCCACAAGGGAGAGCAGTGAAATCCCATAACAATTTTCACCATTAACACTTTGCCTTGCTTCTCTGAAAATGGTGATGATGATGGCATCTTTGAAATCCTGTGGCATTTAGTCAGTGCTGAGAAAGAGCCTGTGCAGGCAACTAAGCAACACATCCTCACTCTGCTTATAGGATCTTGACTGATGTACAATCAGATTTAGAAGTTTTGCTTTTTTTTCACAGCTTTACCTGCAGTGGTAACCTCATTATACATCATAGAAAAAGCCATGCCTTTACACTTTGGAAATAAACTGTTCTTCAAAAAGAATCTTCCTCAATGGTGAGAGATGTGTCATGTATTTCAATTAAACAGCAACAACAGTAATAATCTGTTCCTCAGAGGCAGGCCCTGTGTCTTATTATTTTCCCACATTCCCATACACTGGGAACACAATGATTCTGTTGAATTACAGCTATATCTCACACCGTTCTCCTGCCTCTGACCACTTGATCATGCTAGTCCCCAGACCTGGAACTTCTTACCTGTGCAAATCTGCTAGACCACAATTCTTTTGCTACTCAAAACCCTCCTAAAACCCCACATCATGAAACAACCCTTTCTCGATTAATTCAGAACATCCCCGTCACATTAATCCAACACCTACACTTAGCACTTATGTATGGGTATATTTTATTTATATATTCATACAATCAATATTTTATTCAGAAATTTTATTCTGATCTATTTGCACTTATTGCTAAATCCTTGTACCTCCTCTTGCTCCCATTTTTTGTAAATTATTTGGTCTGTCCACCTCACTACATTGTAAGCTACTTTAGGACAAGGAGCATGCATCTTGTTCTATTTTACTCTCCCAAATGCTTCACACTCAGTAGATGTTCAAATAACATCCTTCCCGTCCCGCAGGCCCGCAATCTCGGTGTCATCCTTGACTCGTCCCTCTCGTTCACCCCACACATCCTATCCGTTACCAAGACCTGCCGGTTTCACCTCTACAATATCGCCAAGATCCGCCCTTTCCTCTCCACCCAAACGGCTACCTTACTATTACGGGCTCTCGTTATATCCCGGCTAGACTACTGTGTCAGCCTTCTCTCTGACCTCCCTTCCTCCTCTCTCGCCCCGCTCCGGTCTATTCTTCACTCCGCTGCCCGGCTCATCTTCCTGCAGAAACGATCTGGGCATGTCACTCCCCTTCTTAAACAACTCCAGTGGTTGCCTATCGACCTCCACTCCAAACAAAAACTCCTCACTCTAGGCTTCAAGGCTCTCCATCACCTTGCCCCTTCCTACCTCTCCTCCCTTCTCTCTTTCTACCGCCCACCCCGCAGGCTCCGCTCCTCTGCCGCCCACCTCCTCACCGTCCCTCGGTCTCGCCTATCCCGCCGTCGACCCCTGGGTCACGTCCTCCCGCGGTCCTGGAACGCCCTCCCTCCTCACCTCCGCCAAACTGATTCTCTTTCCCTCTTCAAAACCTTACTTAAAAATCACCTCCTCCAAGAGGCGTTCCCAGACTGAGCTCCTCTTCCCCCTCTACTCCCTCTGCCATCCCCCCTTTACCTCTCCGCAGCTAAAGCCTCATTTTCCCCTTTTCCCTCTGCTCCTCCACCTCTCCCTTCCCATCCCCACAGCACTGTACTTGTCCGCTCAACTGTATATATTTTCGTTACCCTATTTATTTTGTTAATGAATTGTACATCGCCTTGATTCTATTTAGTTGCCATTGTTTTTACGAGATGTTCTTCCCCTTGACGCTGTTTAGTGCCATTGTTCTTGTCTGTCCGTCTCCCCCGATTAGACTGTAAGCCCGTCAAACAGCAGGGACTGTCTCTATCTGTTGCTGACTTGTTCATCCCAAGCGCTTAGTACAGTGCTCTGCACATAGTAAGCGCTCAATAAATACTACTGAATGAATGAATGAATGAATGAATAACACTACTGAAGTATCGAGTGATTGACTGACAAGTTACTATAAGGAAATGTTCAGCCTGGATATGTTATTGATTGAGCCCCCAAACTTTTCCATCCATATAAATCATGATTAGGAAGCTCAAACATTTTTCCCTTTTGAGTTTTTGCACATTTTGCAGAGGGGGCAAATTATTAGGGAAAATGAAAACCAGATCCTTTACCGAAAATTTTCATAAAAACAATGCAAACGTGCATGCTTTGCACTGGCAACTGTTAACTTCCTTGGGTGGAAATTTGCTGTTTTGACTGGCTTTCCTCCACTGGAGATTATAGGCAATGGAATTTCAAAAGCAACGGAAGGCTTCACTAAAACTCTAATAGCCTAAACTTGAGAAGTTGAGTCCACCAAACAGAGCTGGAGAATGTGTGCAGTTTCCCAAAGAGTTACTATTTACCTGCCCTGAAACAGTAAGATTTAAAGAGATTATATTTCCTCTCTAGGAGCTGAGTGTTGCTTCTGAAGAGAAGCCATTCTCCTAGCTGTGCTGCAATGGGATTTAATTATCAAGGTTATTTTAATAAGTATAACCTGCTTTTAAGAATGAAAAATGATCATTTGGAAATCTACAACTGCAAAAACATTCACAAATTATGTTTGGGCTTCAAATACCCATTTCCTTTTGTCCTCTTTTTCCCTTCTCCTATTAACTTTGATTTTATTTAAAGGGGGACCATATCAGGCATGTTTTCATGGTGTCAATCAGCATTGCTCTTCTTTTCCCTTTCATTCTTTATGATATGTTTTGACAAAGTGCTGTTTTAAAATGTTAATGCTTAATTCACATTTGCTTCTCTCCTCCCTTAACTTCCTGTCTCATTTTCACTGAGAAATAAACTTATTCAGGAGTAGAACTTTTCCCCTCCTTCCTATCACTCCAAATTGATCAATCAATTATATTTATTGAGCACCTTCTGTATGCAGAGCACTGTACTGAGCACTTGGAAGAGTTCAATATAACAGAATTTTAGACATGCTCCCTGCCCACAGCAAGCTTACAATCTGGGGGGAGACAGGCATTAAAATAATGAGGAGGGTTAGGATGAAGGTTAGCTTCACCACTGCAGGCTAAACAGCTCCAATTCTCTTTACCTTTGTAAAATTGATTTCATTCTCATTGAATTCTGAGCAATGTGTTATGATGAATGTATATTTTACACTTTTGCAACAACTCTTTGTTATCTACATTAGGATTATCCTTAAATGGGTGTTCAAGGACTTACTCTGTGCAGAACACAGTACTAAAGACTTGAGAGTACAATATAACAGAGTTGATAGACACGTCCCCTAACCACAACAGATGCAGTTTATAGGGGAGGACAAACATTAGTATAAAGAAATTATAGATATGTACATAAGTGCTATTGGGGAGGAGGGTGGGTTGAATGAAGTGTGCAAATATAAGTGAAAGGGTGATCCAGGAGGGAGGGGGAGAAGAGGAAATGAGGGCTTAATGGTGAAAGCCTCCTGGAGGAGATGTGCTTTTAATAAGGCTTTGAAGGTGGGGAGAGTTATCATCTGTCAGATATGAAGAGGGAGGGCATTCCAGGCCAGAGGCAGTACATGAGTGAGAAGTCAGTGGAGAGATAGATGAGATAGAGGTACAGTGAGTAGGTTGATTAGACAAGTGAAGTATGCTGGCTTGGTTGTAGTAGGAGAGAAGCGAGGTGAGGTCGGAGGAGGCAAGGTGACTGAGTGCTTTAAGGGCAATGGTAAGAGGTTTCTGTGTGATTTTGAGATGGATGGGCAGCCACTGGAGCTTCTTGAGGAGTGGGGAAATATGGACAGAGCACCTAGGTAGAAAAATGATCCAGGCAGCAGAATGAAGTAGGGGACTGGAACGGGGAAGACAGGAGGTAGGGAGGTCAGCAAGGAGGCTAACACCATAAGGTAGGTGCTTGGGAGAGTACCACAGACTTGATAAACATGTTCCCTAACCAGAGAAAGCTTACAGTTTAGAGGGGGAGGCATACATTTAAATAAATTACAGATATGAACATAAGTACTATGGGGCTGAGTGTGGGATGATTATCAAATGCTTAAAGGAAACAGATCCAAGGGCATAGGTGATGCAGAAGGGTTAGGAAGTAAGGGAAAAGAGAGCTTAGTTGGTGAAGGCTATTACCACTACTACTACAACTACTGAGAGATTACTATTAATAATAATTATGGTATTTGTTAAGCACTTACTATGTGCCAGGCACTGTACTAAGCACTGGGGTGGATACAAGCAAATCAAATTGGACACACTCCCTGTCCCACAAGGAGCTCACAGTCCCAATTTCCATTTTACAGATGAGGTAACTGAGGCCCAGAAAAGTGAAGTGACTTTGCCCATGGTCAAACAGCAGACAAGAGGCAGAGACTGGATTAGAACCCATGACCTTCTGACTCCTAGGCCTGTGCTCTAGTCACTATGCCATGCTGCTTCTCTTCAAAGCACCTAGTACAGTGCTCTGCAGTTACACTCCACTTACAGTGGTAAGCATTCAATGAATGCCATTGATGGATTGATTTGCAAGTGGGAAATTAGACACTATCCTTTTTACTTGCTGGGGGTGGCTCACATTCTAAGAATATAAACGGGAAGAAGGGACTGGAGACGGACACATCAGGATTGACAAAACGATTCATGCAAGCATGAAAAAGACAAGGATGAATACGCAAAATAAAATACAATAAAAAAAAACAGGGTGCTCTGGCTAGAGAAGCAGAATTTCAGGTTCCTTGTGCCTCAGAATCCTGAATACTTTGAGCCTGCCTTCCTTTGTTTTGCAGCACCCACAAGGCAAAATAGTGGTTCTGTCCAGGGTCCTGGCTCCACTGACCCAAAATTACCACCCCAGTACTGCCAAAACTGATGTGAGGCCACTTCTACCAGCTGCTCATCATTCAGATCCAAGATCCCCGAGCTATTTGGACAATCTCTTGTTCTGTACTTTCTGCACTTTTTCTCCTCTCCATTAGCTTGCATTATCGAGAGATGACCACATAAGATTTTTATAATAAAGCTCCTCAGAGTGCTTAAGGTACATTAATTCAGGAAAGTGAAGTTTGGAGAGCTTTTCTCTATGCTCAGACTCTTGTTTCTCCAAATCCTTAACCAGTTATACTAGCTCTTGAAATGCATAATAAAATTCTGTTATAGAAAGGACTTTTCTTTACAAGCACAATCCAATATTTTGGATATCCTGGAGATGCAGCTTTGCATTTTTACTAACATTTTTAAATGATAAATTTTAAAACCAAGTTTGTGTTGCAAGTACATTTGATTAAAAATTCATTCAACTATTTAGTTACAAGATACGAGAAAGGATGGAAAAGACATGGTGAAAACCCAATTTTGAAGAGTAGGGATGGTATGTGTGAGCTATTATACTTCAGATTGGTCTTCAGGGCCTTCTTGGATTGGGTGGCATGGCACACTCAATGACTTCCTGAGCTATTAGTGGCAAACCTTCTGGGACAGTTAGTTAAAAATAGTCATTGATCACCTATTGAGAACTATACTAGGAATTTGGGAAAACACAGTAGAAGTAGCAGACACAGCCTCAGCCAGACAAGAGGATAGAATCTAAGGGATCAGGAGACACAACCAAGCAGGATGTGATGGAGGTGGAGAATAATGAGTAATAAAATAGAAAATCATCTTTCCCTCTCTTGTGGTATTTTTTTTTTCACCAAAGGTCCTACTTCCCACACACATCACAAACTAGGTGGCAGGGATTCAGAGGAGGTATCCAATCTAAGGATCAGAGGTAGGGGCAACAATGGAACTGACAGCAAGGTGATCTGGAGGAACATGGACTATGTATTCAAATATATGCAGCTCAAGCAAAAAGGTGGGGCCACTTGACGAACCAAGAAATAGCTAACCAACGACTGCAGATGCATCTGACACCAACAGCTGAAAGGCCAGATCATCAAAGACTGGTATTACACTGCATATTGTTTTCCCAGATTCCATAAATTCACCATGACCCTTTTTAAAAGGCCAATCTATTGCTTATATAACTCATGCTAGACTAGAGGAACACATACTGCTACTTATGATGCCAACTCTGAAACATCCAGCAACTCATAACTCAGCCAGAAGATACCAAGAAGCCTGGAGGAAATTAGCCATTTAACTTTCCCTCATTGAAATATTCACTCCTTGCTAAAGAGTCAACCAGGGACCAATGGACTTTGAAGTCATAGTAAAATGGTCTGTGAAAGATTTAAACCCAGTGATATATGATAAGATATGATAGTTTTCTTCAGCCTGCAGGGACATGAGGACAATATTCCAGTAAATCACCCTTGCCCATGCATTGTTTGATGTCAGGCAATTGTTTTTCAGAAAATGACTGAACCCACTGTTACCTTGCATAGGAAATTCATGGCATGTCTTGTCCAATTACTGATTCCTCTTCTCATTAGCTTCAATATCATAAGCACTTCCTTTAACACTAATGTGTAGAGTTTACAAGCTAAGCTGCTGAATGTCACCTATAACCTCTTAATGAATTCTTAAATACACTTAAGTGACTAGTCACATATGACTTACTGATTGCTCAGCAGGTGCACGAGGTTTGTGTATTTTTAAGGAGCCTTTAATAAACGACATCCCTCTTCTTATGAAATAAAAGAAACAAGACATGACATTTAGGAACACTGTCCTCTGGATGGGAAGTGATTACACTGGTGCTAGGGGAGAGTCTTCACCTGGATGCCTGCCACCTGGGTCAATATGTAGACATGCTAGAATTGTGGAAAGTAATAAGCTGGTGCAAGAGGCAAGATGGATCTCTCTGATGAGACACTTCATCAAAATTTTTGTTCCAAATGTGTGGGTTCTATTCTATTGGCAACAATAGTACAGTGCAAGTGCTTATTATAGTGCTCTGCACACAGTAAGCAACTCAAATATGATTGATTGATCCCAGGACAAAATGTTTATTGGTTCTCAAGGCAGACATTAAAATAGTCTGTGAGGAGGGTTCATCATGCCATCATCACCAGAAACTCCTTCAGTCTGTGGCAAACCAAAAAGGGAGGTGAAGGGTAGCGATGTCAGTTTCGGATCCATAGCCACCTCTTCCGTCCTCATTTCTGTTGCAGTGCTGTGGAGTGGATGAGGTGGGAACTGCTTTAAGCCACTTTCATCTACCATTTCCCTACACCATTAGAGAAGCTAGCCTTGAGCACAAACTGGGGGTGTTCCTCTCTTGCCTTCAATGCAACCACACTAGCCATGAACCCCTCTGGGATGTTTTTCCATGGTAGTCCTCAGGCTGCCCACAATCCTCAGATAGAATAGTGCCAGCTGAATAAGAGTGGCTAGAATAGCTAGCACTAATATCCTTAGAATACTTGAAACTCTGTTATAAGACTTCCCCATGAGCTTGCCTTCCTCTCCCCTCTCTAATCCATACTTCACTCCACTGCTCTGATTATTTTCCTGAAAAACCATTCAGTCCATATTTCCCCACTTCTCAAAAACCTCTAATGGCTGCCCATCCACTTCTATATCAAACAGAAACTCCTCACCATCAGTTTTAGAACACTTAATCAGCTCTCTTCCTCCTACCTTACCTTGCTGATTTCCTACTACAACCCAATCTGCACATTTCACTCCTCTAACATCAACCTACTGTCTGTACCTCGATCTTGTCTATCCTGCCACCAACTCTTTGCCGACACCCTCCCTCAGGCCTGAAACTCCCTCTCTCTTCATATCCAACAGCCCACCAGTCTCCCCACCTTCAAACCCTCTTGAAATCACATCTAAGCAGCGTGGCTTAGTGGAAAGAGCACGGGCTTTGGAGTCAGAGGTCATGGGTTCAAATCCCGGCTCGGCCATTTGTCAGCTGTGTGACTTTGGGCAAGTCACTTAACTTCTCGGTGCCTCAGGTACCTCGTCTGTAAAATGGGGATTAAGACTGTGAGCCCCACGTGGGACAACCTGATTCCCCTGTGTCTACCCCAGCGCTTAGAACAGTGCTCGGCACATAGGAAGCGCTTAACAAATACCAACATTATTATTATTATTATGTCTTCCCTGACTAAGCACTTAATTTCCCTATCCACCCTCCTTTCTTCACTGACTGTAAACTTGGCTGTGTAACCCTTAAATACTTTGATACTAACCCCTTACCTTCAGCACTTATATAAATATCCTTAAACTATATTTCCATAATTCATTTTAATGTCTGTTTCCCACAGTAGACTGTAAGTTCCTTGTGGGCAGGAATAGAATTTTCCAACTCTGTTGTATTGTACTTTCCCAAGCACTTAGTACAGTGCTCTGCACACTGTAGGCACTCAACAAATACCTTTGATGATCAATTGATGAGCCTATTTTTGGATATGACATAGAATGATTGATGAATCAATCTATGGTATTTATTATTGTGTGCAGAGCATTGTCCTAAGGGCTTGGGAGAGTATAATCATGGAATTATATGATACAATAATACAAGAGAGTTGATAAATGTAATCCCTGCCCATAAGGAGATTATAGTCTAGAGAATCATCCATAGCTTTTGTTTCATCATGGGCCATGTAGAGCTGTGAAATGAATAGGGAATGTAGTACATCATCGGAAGAAGGGAAAACTACCTCAAGCCTGAGGAATATGTCTAGAAAACCTCTGAGATAGGATAGGGAGTAGGTGAAGTTGGACATTAATCTGTCATACACTGAAGTTAAGGAAGAAAGGAGTTAGGACAGACTACTAGGCCAGCACTTGTGTCAGCACCAGACACATAAATCCCTACTCAAGCTCTTGAGCAAGCTATTAATCGACTTTGACCACATGCCTTCCAACATTATTTGGCAGGCAGAAGAGGAATCATAATTAGTTCTACAAGTTCAGCTACTGTTCAGTGATTTGCAAACTTCTGTAAACATCTTCTGTAAACAGAAGACTGAACAGAAAGATTGTCTCCGTGATAATATTCCATTTTATTATTGCAAAGAAGGATTACAACACCAACTCAGAAATCCAAAGAAATTTCGAGCTTGCATAAATACATTAGCCAGCTGCAGAATGTAGAGTTTTCTTAATGTAAAAGGGGAAAGCAAATATTTTCAGTGTAACTTATTTTATCTGAAACTAGAGGCAATGATACACTGGATCAAATTGTATCACGTGGTCTCCAATATTACATATGAAGTCTAACCTATGCCAAATGAAGATATATTACAGCAATCACATCCACAAACTTAGACTTTCAGTAGTTGGGAAACATTAGCTTTGATTTTTCCTGTATGTGAGCAGTCATGCCAGCCATGACAAATAACGTTCTCAGGAAGCAACCACAGGAAAAAGGAAAGGGAGCTCCAAACCAGGAGCAAGCTAGAACTAAGGACATTTCCATTTGGTGTAGGAAAGTATATCCTGTGCTTATCCTAGATCATGGACTTCTATCTAAAAGTCATCCAGGCCATTCCAAGCCTTATCTTCAGGAAGACTTACTCTTAAACCATTCTGGATTGTCGAAATTTATGAATGTTGGTAACGTCCATGCAGGGGGTGGATAAATGCAATGCTCTTATGCTTCCTTCACTCCCATAATGGAGTACTGTTGGCTGAAATCCAGGCAGCAGACTGACTTTGGCCTTTTTAAATTCATTTTAATTAATTAATTAGTGATGGTATTTGTTAAGTGCTTACTATGTGCCAGGCACTGTACTAAGCACTGGGGTGGATAGAAGCAAATCAAGTTGGAAACAGTCCCTGTCCCATGAGGGGCTCACCATCTCAATCCCCATTTTAAAGATGAGGTAACTGAGGCTCAGAGAAGTAAAGTGACTTGCCCAAGGTTACACAGCAGACAAGTGACGGAGCTGGGATTAGAACACATGACCTTCTGACTCTCAGGCCCATGCCCTATCTGCTTGGCACATAGTAAGTGCTTAACAAATACCATTATTATTATTACTACACCATGCTGTTTCTGTTATAACCCTTCTCAGGATCGCACTTAGAGAGTTTCCAGTACTCCACCAGTCTTGGCTATGGTTGGGAGAGTCAAGCAGAGGCCTACCCATTCCATTCCTAGCTTGGGCAGCAGCTAGTGAGTGGAAGGCAATCTGCTACAAGTCAAAACTTACCTGTGCTGGGCAGCAGTGGTATGGGAGAGAGTTCATTCATTCATTCAATAGTATTTATTGAGCGCTTACTATGTGCAGAGCACTGTACTAAGCGCTTGGGATGAACAAGTCGGCAACAGATAGAGACAGTCCCTGCCGTTTGACGGGCTTACAGTCTAATCGGGGGAGACGGACAGACAAGAACAATGGCACTAAACAGCGTCAAGGGGAAGAACATCTCGTAAAAACAATGGCAACTAAATAGAATCAAGGCGATGTACAATTCATTAACAAAATAAATAGGGTAACGAAAATATATACAGTTGAGCGGACGGGTACAGTGCTGTGGGGATGGGAAGGGAGAGGTGGAGGAGCAGAGGGAAAAGGGGAAAATGAGGCTTTAGCTGCGGAGAGGTAAAGGGGGGATGGCAGAGGGAGTAGAGGGGGAAGAGGAGCTCAGTCTGGGAAGGCCTCTTGTAGGAGGTGATTTTTAAGTAAGGTTTTGAAGAGGGAAAGAGAATCAGTTTGGCGGAGGTGAGGAGGGAGGGCGTTCCAGGACCGCGGGAGGACGTGACCCAGGGGTCGACGGCGGGATAGGCGAGACCGAGGGACGGCGAGAAGGTGGGCGGCAGAGGAGCGGAGCGTGCGGGGTGGGCGGTAGAAAGAGAGAAGGGAGGAGAGGTAGGAAGGGGCAAGGTGATGGAGAGCCTTGAAGCCTAGAGTGAGGAGTTTTTGTTTGGAGCGGAGGTCGATAGGCAACCACTGGAGTTGTTTAAGAAGGGGAGTGACATGCCCAGATCGTTTCTGCAGGAAGATGAGCCAGGCAGCGGAGTGAAGAATAGACCGGAGCGGGGCGAGAGAGGAGGAAGGGAGGTCAGAGAGAAGGCTGACACAGTAGTCTAGCCGGGATATAACGAGAGCCCGTAATAGTAAGGTAGCCGTTTGGGTGGAGAGGAAAGGGCGGATCTTGGCGATATTGTAGAGGTGAAACCGGCAGGTCTTGGTAACGGATAGGATGTGTGGGGTGAACGAGAGGGACGAGTCAAGGATGACACCGAGATTGCGGGCCTGCGGGACGGGAAGGATGGTCGTGCCATCCACGGTGATGGAGAAGTCTGGGAGCGGACCGGGCTTGGGAGGGAAGATGAGGAGCTCAGTCTTGCTCATGTTGAGTTTTAGGTGGCGGGCCGACATCCAGGTGGAGACGTCCCGGAGGCAGGAGGAGATGCGAGCCTGAAGGGAGGGGGAGAGGACAGGGGCGGAGATGTAGATCTGCGTGTCATCTGCGTAGAGATGGTAGTCAAAGCCGTGAGAGCGGATGAGTTCACCGAAGGAGTGAGTGTAAATGGAGAACAGAAGAGGGCCAAGAACTGACCCTTGAGGAACTCCAACAGTTAAAGGATGGGAGGGGGAGGAGGCTCCAGCGTAGGAGACCGAGAATGATCGGCCAGAGAGGTAAGAGGAGAACCAGGAGAGGACAGAGTCCGTGAAGCCAAGGTGAGATAAGGTATGGAGGAGGAGGGGATGGTCGACAGTGTCAAAGGCAGCAGAGAGGTCAAGGAGGATCAGAATGGAGTAGGAGCCATTGGATTTGGCAAGAAGGAGGTCATGGGTGACCTTAGAGAGAGCAGTCTCGGTAGAGTGGAGGGGACGGAAGCCAGATTGGAGGGGGTCTAGGAGAGAATGGGAGTTAAGGAATTCTAGGCATCGATTGTAGACGACTCGTTCTAAGATTTTGGAAAGGAAGGGTAGTAGGGAGATAGGACGATAACTGGAGGGGGAAGTGGGGTCAAGAGCGGGTTTTTTTAGGATGGGGAGACGTGGGCGTGTTTGAAGGCAGAGGGGAAGGAGCCCTTGGAGATTGAGTGGTTAAAAATAGAAGTTAAGGAAGGGAGGAGGGCAGGGGCGATGGTTTTAAGAAGGTGAGAGGGAATGGGGTCCGAGGCGCAGGTGGAGGGGGTGGCACTTGCGAGGAGGGAGGAGATCTCCTCTGAGGATACTGCAGGGAAGGATGGGAAAGTAGGGGAGGGGGTTGTTGGGGGGGAGGGGAGAGGCGGAGGGGTGACTTTGGGGAGCTCAGACCTGATCGTGTTGATTTTCGTGAGGAAATAGGTGGCCAGATCATTAGGGGTGAGAGATGGGGGAGGGGGAGGAACAGGGGGCCTAAGGAGAGAGTTAAAGGTCCGGAACAATCGGCGGGGGTGACGGGCATGGGTGTCGATGAGGGAGGAGAAGAAGCTTTGCCTGGCGGAGGAGAGGGCAGAGTTAAGGCAGGAAAGGATAAATTTGAAGTGTAAGGCAGGAAAGGATAAATTTGAGAGTTGAAGGCGGAGACTCAAGTTTACTGTGTGGAAGAAGGCAATAGTAAACCACTACTTTTACCAAGAAAACTCTAGGGGTACACTACCAGAACAATTACAGATGGAAAGTGGGGTGCTCTGGGAGAGTTGTGTCCAAGGAGTCGCTATGGGTCGGAAACAATCGGGCAGCATAAAAAAAGACCTGTTATAACTTTGCCTGTTCTTCCTCTCAGCAACTCTACTTCTCCCTTATCTTTCATGCTCATTGCCCTCTCAACTACTCCCGACCTTTAACTCACACTTGAAATCCCCAGTGTTCCCCAGCTTCATCCCTGTCCCACTCCAGATAACCATGCTGATTATTCCTTATTAATTCCCGTGCCCCTTACCTCATCATCTGTTCCAGATGTTTAACTTCCTCCTCAAAACACCTGTGCTTCTGCCTCCCCCATCTCTTTCCCCTAATGATCAGGCCACATACTTGATTGAGAAAAGTGAGACCAACAGATATGATCTCCCTAAAATCTTCCCTGCTCTTCTCCAGTCCCCCCATCCTCCTGCCCCTTCTTCAACTCTTCCATCTTTCCTAGCAGTATCTCAAGAGGCAATCTCCTGCCTTCTCTCAAAATCCATCCCCTCCAATTGCACGTCAGACCATCTCTTTGCACCTTATCAGTGCACTTGCCCCCTCCCTTCTTTCCTCCCTGAACACCATCTTCAATGGTTCACTCTCCAATGGCCATTTCCCCACTGCTTTCAAATATGCCCATGTCCTCCCTATCCTAAAAAAACCTCCCTTAATCCCTCAGGGCCCTCCAGTTATCACTCCATCTCTCTCCTACCATTCCTCTCCAAATTCCTTGAGCTAGTTGCCTACACCCGCTGTCTACAGTTCCTCTTTTCCAATACTCTACTTAAACCCTTCCAATCTGGCTCCCTTCACTCTACAGAAACCCCTCTCTGAATGGTCACTAATGATCTTGCCAAATTCAATGGACTCTACTCAGTTCTAATCCTCCTCGACCTCTCAACTGTCTTCCACACAGTCGACCATCCCCTTCTCCTGGAAACATTATTCAACTTTGACTCCACTGACCCTGTGCTCACCTGGTTCTCCTCCTAGTTCTCTGGTAGATCGCTCAGTTTCTTTTGTGGGTTCATTCTTTGCCTCCCACCCTCTAACTGTGGGAGTCCCTCAAGGTTCAGTTCTGGGTCCCCTTCTTTCGTTCACCTACACCCACTCCCTTGGAGAACTCATTTGCTTCCCTGGCTTCAATTACCATCTTCATGTGGATGATTCTTAAATCTACATCTCCAGTCCTGATCTCTCTTCTTCTCTGAAGTTCCACATTTCCTCCTATCAGGACATCTCTACTTCAATGTTCTGCTGATATCTCAAACTGAACATGTCCAAAACAGAACTCCTTATCTTCCCAACCAAATCCTCTCCTCCTCCTGACTTTCCTGTCACTGCAGACAGAACCACCATCCTCCCTGTCTCACAAACCTATAACCTTAATGTTATACTCAGCTCATCTCTCTCATTTAGCCCACGTATTCAATCAGTTACTAAATCCTGATGTTTCAACCTTCATGGTATCGCTAAAATCCAGCCTTTCCTCTCCATCTAAACTGATACCAAGTTAATCCAAGCATTTATCCTATCCCACCTTGATTACTGCATCAACCTCCTTGCTGACCTCCTTGCCTCCTGTCTCTCCCCACATCAGTCCATACTTCACTCTGCTGCCTGGATCATTTTCTACAAAAAAGTTCTGTTCATGTTTCCCCCTCTCCTCAAAAATTTCCAATGGTTGTCCAATCACCACCACATCAAACAGAAACTTATTATCAGCTTTAAAGCACTCATCACTTTGCCCATCCTACCTCACCTTGCTACTTTCCCACTACAACCCAAGCCACACACTTGGCTCCTCTAATGCCAACCTATTCATTGTACCTCAATCTCATCTATCTTGCTGCCAACCTCTTCTTGCCCACATCTTGCCTCTGACCTGGAATGCCCATCCTGTTCATATCTGACATACAATCACTCTCCCTGCCTTCAAGGTCTTACTGAGGGAGCAGCATGGCTCAGTGGAAAGAGCACGGGCTTGGGAGTCAGAGGTCATGGGTTCGAATCCCTGTTCTGCCACTTGTCAGCTGTATGAATATGGGCAAGTCACTTAACTTCTCTGTGCCTCAGTTACCTCATCTGTAAAATGGGAATTTAGATTGTGAGCCTCACGTGGGACAACCTGATTACACTGTATACCCCAGTGCTTAGAACAGTGCTCTGCACATAGTAAGCGCTTAACAAATACCAACATTATTATATCTCCAAGAGGCCCTTATTTCTTCTTTTCCCACTCCCTTCTGAGTTGTCCTTGTACTTGGATTTGAACCCTTAGATAATAATAATAATAATAATAATAATTGTGGTATTTGTTAAGTGTGTATATGTGGCAGGTACTGTACGAAGCGCTGGGCTTGATAGAAGCAAATTAGGTTGGACACAGTTCCTGTCCCACATGGGGCTCCCAGGCTCAATCCCCATTTTACAAATGAGGTAACTGAGGCCCAGAGAAGTGAAGTGACTTGCCCAAGGTCACACAGAAGACATGTGATGGAGCTGGGATTCGAATCCATGACCTTCTGATGCCCAGACTGATGCTCTATCCACTCTTCCCTGCTGCTTATTCACCTCTCCATCAGCCCCACAGCACCTATGTACATATCCACAATTTATTCATTTATATTACAGTCTGTCTTCTCCTCTAGACTGTGTTTATTGTTGGTATGTAAGGCATCTACCAACTTTGTTTTACTGTACAGTCCCGAGTGATTTTAATAAAATCACAATCAACCAAATCAAATAGTAAATGATATTTACTGAGCACTTACTGTGTGAAGAGTACTGTATTCTGTGTGATCTTCCCAGTAACTCCCACTCCTGTCTCCAGCTCCCTTCTATTACCTTATCTAATCTGTCATCCCTCTTGGTCATTTCTGAAGAGAAGATTCCCTACCTGTATTCCAATTTTACCCTACATATCCAACCCCATCTCTTCACACCATATCATAATTCTTTTTTTATGGTATTTGTTAATCACTTACTATGTGCCATGCACTGTACTAAGCACTGGGGTAGATACATGACTATCAGGTTGAACACAATCCCTGTCCCACATAGAGGTCACAGTCTTAATCCCCATTTGACAGATGAGGTAAATTAATTAATTCATTCAATAGTATTTATTGAGTGCTTACTATGTGCAGAGCACTGTACTAAGCGCTTGGAATGTACAAATTGGTAACAGATAGAGACAGTCCCTGCCCTTTGACGGGCTTACAGTCTAATCAGGGGAGACAGACAAACAAGAACAATAGCAATAAGTAGAATCAAGGGGATGAACATCTCATTAAAACAATCACAAATCAATAGAATCAAGGTGATGTACATCTCATTAACAAAATAAATAGGGTAATGAAAACATATACAGTTGAGCGGATGAGTACAGTGCTGAGGGGAGGGGAAGGGAGAGGGGGTGGAGCAGAGGGAAAGGGGGAAAAAGAAGGCTTAGCTAAGGAGAGGTGAAGGAGGGGTAGAGGGGGAGCAGAGGGAGCAGAGGGAAAAGGGGAGCTCAGTCTGGGAAGGCCTCTTGGAGGAGGTGAGCTTTAATTGGGGTTTTGAAGAGGGGAAGAGAATTAGTTTGGTGGAGGTGAGGAGGGAGGGCATTCCAGGACCGCGGGAGGATGTGGCCCAGGGGTCGACGGCAGGATAGGCGAGAATGGGGGACGGTGAGGAGGTGGACAGCAGAGGAGCGGAGCATGCGGGGTGGGCAGTAGAAAGAGAGAAGGGAGGAGAGGTAGGAAGGGGCAAGGTAAAGGAGAGCCTTGAAGCCTAGAGTGAGAAGTTTTTGTTTCGTGCGGAGGTTGATAGGCAACTACTGGAGGTTTTTAAGAAGGGGGGTGACATGCCCAGAGCATTTCTGCAGGAAGATGAGCCGGGCAGTGGAATGAAGAATAGACTGGAATGGGGAGAGAGAGGAGGAAGGGAGATCAGAGAGAAAGCTGACACAATAATCCAGCTGGGATATTATGAGAGTCTGTAACAGTAAAATAGCCGTTTGGGTGGAGAGGAAAGGGCGGATCTTGGCGATATTATAAAGGTGAGACCGGCAGGTTTTGGTGACGGATTGAATGTGTGGGGTGAACGAGAGAGCCGAGTCAAAGATGACACCGAGGTTGCAGGCCTGAGAGACAGGAGGGATGGTCGTAACATCCACAGTGATAGGGAAGTCAGGAAGAGGACAGGGCTTGGGAGGGAAGATGAGGAGCTCAGTTTTGGCCATGTTGAGTTTTAGGTGGTGGGCAGACATCCAGGTAGAGACGTCTTGGAGGCAGGAGGAGATACGAGCCTGAAGGGAGGGGGAGAGGACAGGGGCAGAGATGTAGATCTGTGTGTCATCTGCATAGAGATGATAGTTGAAGCCATGAGAGCGAATGAGTTCGCCAAGGGAGTGAGTGTATATGGAGAACAGAAGAGGGCCAAGAACTGACCCTTGAGGAACCTCAACAGTTAGAGGATGGGAGGGAGAGGAGGAGCCTGCGAAGGAGACCAAGAATGAATGGGCAGAGAGATAAGAGGAGAACCAGGAGAGGACGGAGTCCGTGAGGCCAAGGTGAGAAAAGGAATGGAGGAGAAGGGGATGGTCAACAGTGTCAAAGGCAGCTGAGAGGTCAAGGAGGATTAGGATAGAGTAGGAGCCATTGGATTTGGCAAGAAGGAGGTTGTGGGTGACCTTAGAGAGAGCAGTCTCGGTAGAGTGGAGGGGACAGAAGCCAGATTGGAGGGGGTCCAGGAGAGAATGGGAGTTAAGGAATTCTAGGCAGCGAGTGTAGATGACTCGTTCTAGGAGCTTGGAAAGGAAGGGTAGTAGGGAGATAGGGCGATAACTGGAAGGGGAAGTGGGGTCGAGAGAGGGTATTTTTAGGATGGGGGAGACATGGGCATGTTTGAAGGCAGAGGGGAAGAAGCCATTGGAGAGTGAGCGGTTAAAGATAGAAGTTAAGGAGGGGAGAAGGGCGGGGTGATAGTTTTTATGAGGTGAGAGGGAATGGGGTCTGAGGCACAGGTGGAAGGGGTGGCACTTGCGAGGAGGGAGGAGATCTCCTCTGAGGATACAGCAGGGAAGGATGGGAAAGTAGGGGAGAGGGTTGCGGGGGGGGAGGCAAGAGGGGGAGGGGTGACTTTGGGGAGGTAAATGAGGCACAGAGAAATTAAGTGATTTGCCCAAGGCCACACAGTAGAAAAGTGGTAGGTATTGGAAAAGTACAGAATAACAGAGGTGGTAGACATGTTCACTTGCCACAATGAGCTTACAGTCTAGTTGATGCCATAATCCTCTGGGATTCACTAAAATAAACAGGACTTTTGACTCCCTGACTCCCAGGCCCATGCTTTTTCCATATGTCATGCTACTTCTCAATGGACTGTGTACACTGGGCCACGGGGATATAAGCTGCAGCCAAGTGCCATAGGCATTCCCTTCATTGGACAACCACACTGCCTCCCTGAGCACCATCGAGGAGACTCTAGCCCATCCTGCCTTCCAAAGCCCTGCAGGAAAGAGAAAAGCACCTGCAGCACGAGGCCTCCACAAAACCCCAGGAAGATTGGTGGCTGCTGTAGCAGTGGCTATGGGTGTACCTTGGACTCTGAGCCAGAAGGAGCCTTAAATTCTGCTCCTCTAGCCACAGTCCCCTGATGCTATTTATTATTTTGTGTACTTGTCCTTGTCGTCTATATTTATTGATTTATTGCTCCCTATATGTCTGTCTCTTGTCCCTCTTCACCCCCACTTATACTGTGAGCCTCTTAAGGACTAGGGACCGTATCTCATTCCCACCTCCATTTTCTTCCCCAGTATTTAGTTCAGTGTTCTGCCCTCAATAAATACTTAATACTGTTACTATTACTACTTCTTAAAAACTCTCTCCCCCCACTACTCATCCTCACTACTCTTCCTTGCTCTTGTCCTGCAACACCTTTCCTGACATGCTTCATTCCTCTCAAAACAAATTACTCACTGTAAATCATTCTCATCTCTCCCACCACCAACTTCTTCCTCATGCATTCCCACTTCACATCCAGCAGACCATTTCTCTCCCCACCCTCAAAGCCCTTAATCAATCAATCATTCATATTTATTGAGCACTTACAATGTGCAGAGCACTGTACTTTGCACCTGGGAGAGTACAATATAACAGAGTTGGTAGACATGTTCCTTGACCACAGCAAGCTTACAGTTTAGGTGGGGAGACAGGCATTAATATAAAGAAATTACAGATATGTACATAAGTGCTGGGGGAAGGGTGAATAAATGGTGACAATCCAGAGTGACACAGAAGGGAGTGGGAGAAGGGAAAATGATGGCTTAGTCAGAGAAGGCCTCTTGGAGGAGATGTGCTTTTAATAAGGCCTTGAATGTGGGAAGAGTGACTGTATAGCAGATATGAAGAGGGAGGGAGTTCCAGGCCAGAGGCAGGATAATAATAATAATAATGGCATTTGTTAAGTGCTTACTATGTGTCAAGCATTATTCTAAGCACTGGGGTAGATACAAGGTTATCAGGCTGGATTGCAGTACCTGACCCATGTGGGTACCTGACCCATGTGGGGCTCACGATCTTAATCCTCATTGCATAAATGAGGGAATTGAGGCACAGAGGAAGTAAAATGACTTGCCCAAGGTCACAGAGGAGACAAGTGGAAGAACTGGGATTGGAACCCAAGTCCTTCTGACTCCCAGGCCTGTGCTGTATCCATTAGGCCACGTTGCTTCTCTGGGATATGGCAGGATTTGGTCAAGGGGTTGGCAGCGAGATAGGTGAGATGAGGGAAAGTAAGTAGGTGTTATTAGAGGAGTAAAGTGTGTGGGCTGGGTTGCAGTAGGAAATCAGAGAGGAAAGGTAGGAGGGGGGCAAAGTGATTGAGTGCTTTAAAGCCAATTATAAGGAGTTTCTGAAATCGCACCCACTCCAGGATGTCTTCCCTGATTAACCTCTTATATCTCCAACCTATACTTCCTCGCATTTGCCACTTCGGCACTTCCAAATCACCTAAGCACTTGGTTTCTCATCTTCCTCCAAATCCTTCCATGTAACATTTATTGCTTCTTTCTACCTGCAATGCATTTAGTGTCTGTCTTCTCTGCTAGATTCATTCATTCATTCAATTGTATTTATTGAGCGTTTACTATGCGCAGCGCACTGTACTAAGCTCTTGGAATGTACACTTCGGTAACAGATAGAGACAATCCCTGCCCAACAATGGGTTCACATTTTAAATGGGGGAGAGATTGCTAGCTTCTTGAGGGCAGTACAGTTATGGTGCCAAAGTAAGCATTCAATACACGCTATTGATTTTTATCTTAAAAAAGAATATCAACAACCAAACTAACACAAGGAGAATCAAGTGGGAGTATTATCAGTGATCACAGCACTCACTCTTCCTGACAAGGGAGGCTCTGAGACACTGCTGAGAAACCCAGTTAGAACACATGCACATTTTTAATATAAGCAGATATCATAAAGACTCCAGAAAAGATTGTCCCACCATTTTCTACTAAATCATGTTCAGAAGTGACTACTGTTCACATCCATGGGTAATGAAACTAAAACAAACAAAATGCAACATACATGCAATATATAATACAGGTGATGTTTGCTCATTAGTATTGTTTCCGGTAAAGGGAAGCTTTAGAATCACTACTGGAGCAAATACCCATTTTTGCTAAATGACTCCCTGATTCAAATCTGTGACAGTTTCACAAGCTCCTCACTGTAGCTGAAAAAATACTGGACCACAGACTAAAGGAAATGCATGATATTTTGCTTAACATCTAGTTATGGGAATTGAATATTTTCCTCAGGTAATCCCTATTGAATCACTGCCAATTTGACAGCATACTCTTAAACAATCTGCATACTCTGGCTGCATTCCTGTGCAGCCTTCTTCTCCCTTCCCATTTCAACCATTCTTAAAAAATACCCTTTGGTGATCAGGCTCTAGATCCTTTGCCACTTCAATAACTTGGTGGAATCCTGCTTGAATAATTCCATTTTATTATCTAGGGCAGTACCTGGCTCATTAAGTTGATTTTGTTACACTGACAACCACTTTGATCAAGCGATTAGATCACAGAGTGCAGACCTACCTCATCATAGATACTGTCATTTCTGCTAAAGTCTCCAACCTTCCTGGGGAGTACATGGACGTGAACGTGCTGAAAATATAAAGGAAAAAAAGGAAGAAGTGATTATCTTGCTATATATTTTTAGGTTTGACAGTGATGTTTTCATGAACTGCAATTACTCCGTATTGGTTCTCACAGTATTATTTTCAGAGTAAAAAAACCAAAACCAAAAAAAGATTCACTTGCTATAACTGAATCTGAAATCTGCTGAGAGAATAGAGATATAGAGGAGAAAAACAAGAGAGAACAACTTGGCTTTGTATATGAGATTTTGAGTGAAATGCCAAAAAGTTTAGGGGCTGTGTGGAATTATTCATCCTTGTCAGTCGTAGTTGTATTTAGTGAGAGGTTTGAAATGACAGCAGATCTAAAAAGCTGACAGTTGTGACTTTGAAACTGACAAAAAATAAGAATTAGCTACCACAGAACTACTGTATAAGTAGAGAGATATCAGTTATAAGTAGAGGTTAGAATGGATAGGGTACATAGCAATGGCTGGGGGAAATCTGAAGAGATTATGGACTAAAAGAAAAAGTCCATCAACTGAGCCTGCAGTGTACCCAGGTAATAGTACATTGTAAATGTTATTATGCAGAATGCATGAATCAAGGCCTACAGCATAGTTCATCAAATATCTTAAAAGGAGTTTTTGAATTTTCACTTGTAGTACTCAGTTCATCCATTGTTCTTACTTTGCAGAAGATAAATCTTATTTCTGGCCTTGAATGAGCTCCAGACTTGGTCATGACCCACAGGGAGAATCACAAAAAAGGAATGGCAAATATTGATTCTAGACTATAAGGTCATGTGGGCAGGGAATGTGTCTACCAACTCTATTGTTTTGTAATCTCCCAAATGCTTAGTACAGTGCCCTGCACACAGTAAGCACTCAATAAGTATCATGGATTAACTGATTGAGATGTGTGCGGTCAGCCCAAAACAAGCTGCCTTACCAGTAACTGCTTGTGATCCCACAAACAGCACCAAGGATGAGACTAGGCAAAGGCACTGATGGGTTCTACCTGGGACAGGTGATATCTGTCCTATGGGGGCAGGGCATGGAGGGAGCTGTGGCTTTCTCTCCCTGTTTTACCTGATAACAGGCCTGGACCAATCAATGATTGCCACATAGAGCCACAGCTGCAACACCTAAGGCAGATAAAGAGGGCACCTGGAGGCAGTATGGAGGGGGACAGAAGGATGTAGAGAAGCAAGTATGTTGAGTGTAGCACTTGATAGCAGCTGAAGGCAGCAGCACTTGGAAGCAGAAAGAAGAAATATTGGCAGAATGGGCATCTTTGACCGCAGACTGATAATGAACCCTTGGTGGAGTGAGTGTGTGTGTATATGTGTCACTCCCTTGCATGCTGGTAAGACTAGGTAAAAACTTTCCATAGTAACCTTGGTGATTTGAAGTGTGGTTTGAATTCTACTATATGTCACAGAGGCTCCCCCAATCCAGGAAGGTTCTGGTTGGTATGGGGGTTGGGGGGGCATGTGGCAATGTGGATGAAGATTCAGGAACACATACTCCCTGAACTCTACTTTCTGCTTCCCCTTCTTCTAATTACCAGGGTGAGAGCCCTCTTAGGTGGAATTGAAGATTAAGTTTCTATGTGGAGGCACTCCATACAAGAAACCAATGATATGCTATTAAAGGGGTGCAAAGGCAATCATGCTAAGGTGAACAATCCATCAATCAATGGTATTTATTGAGCACTTACTATAATAATGTTGATATTTGTTAAGTGCTTACTATGTGCAGAGCACTGTTCTAAGAGCTGGGGGAGATACAGGGTAATCAGTTTGTCCCATGAGGCTCACAGTCTTCATCCCCATTTTACAGATGAGGTAACTGAGGCACAGAGAAGTTAAGTGACTTGCCCACAGTCACACAACTGACAAGTGGCAGATCGAGGATTCAAACCCGTGACCTCTGACTCCCAAGCCCGGGCTCTTTCCACTGAGCCACGCTGCTTCCCAATGCTTCCCAATACTATGTGCAGAGTACTGTACTAAGCACTTGAGAGAGTACAACATAATTAGCAGACACCTTCGCTGCCCACAACAAGTTTACAGTCTAGAGGGGGAGACACATTACTATGAATAAAAAGAATTATAATACATAATTTAAAGATGTACATAGGTGTTGTGGGGTGAATATCAAATGTCCAAAGATCACAGATCTAAGTGCATAGACAATGCAGAAGGGAGAGTGAGCTGGGGAAAAGAGGGCATAATTGGGGAAGACCTCTTGGAGAAGATGTGACTTTAATAATGTTTTGTGAGTGGAGATAGTGGTGGTCTGGTGTATATGGAGGGGAAGGGAGCTCCAGATTAGGGGGATGATGTGGGAAAGGGCTCAGCAGCAAGATGGATGAGATCAAGGCACAGTGAGTAAACTGGAGCTAGAGCAGCAGAGTGTGTGGGCTAGACTGTAGTAGATTAGTGAAGTGAGGTAGGATGGGGCAAGATGATTGAGAAGTAGCATAGCTTAGTGAAAAGAGCATAGGCTTAGGAGTCAGAGGTGGCTTGGGCGTCAGAGGTTGTGGGTTCTAATCCCAGTTCCACCACTTAGCTGTGTGACTTTGGGCAAGTCACTTAACTTCTCTGTGCCTCAGTTACCTCATCTGTAAAATGGCGATTAAGACTGTGAGTCCCACAGGGGACAACCTGATTACCTTGTATCTACTCCAGTTCTTAGAACAGTGCTTGGCACATAGAAAGCACTTAACAAATACCATCATTATTATTATTATTGAGTGCTTTAAAGCCGATGGTAAGGAGTTATTGTTTGATGCAGAGGTGGATGGGCAGTCACTGGAGGTTCTTGAGAAGGGGGGAGACATTGATTAAACTTATTTTGTTGATAAATGATCCGTGCAGCATAGTGAAGTATGGATTGGAGTGGGGGGAGACAGGAGGCCAGAAGGGCAGCGAGGAGGCAGATGCAGTAGTCAAGGTGGGATAGGATGAGTGCTTGGATCAGCATGGTAGCAGTTTGGATGGAGAAGAAAGGGTGGATTTTAGCAATGTTGTGAAGGTAGAACCCACAGGATTTGGTGACAGACTTAATATGTGGGTGGAATGAGAGAGATAAGTCTATCTGCTGAACACAGAAGATCATTGCATTATATCAGCTCAACTGTGAAAAGTTGATCTACTACTCTCCAACAAACCTTAGAGTCAGCAATAAGGCCAAATACATAGCCCACCCATATGGATTTCAAAATGGAGGAGATAAAGTCAAATAGGAGGAAAAAAGTTGCAAATGGCCCCAGTTGTGATGATCTCTTTAGGAAATAGTGCAGTAGAGAAATCACTCTGCAATTAAATTTCCATGTGTGTGCACATTTATTACAGCAAGACTAGAAAAACACCAAATTTTTAATTCCAGGTTATTGCAGTCTCTCGAGATGATTACAAGAAAATATCTCATGCTGGGAGATAGTTATGTCTTCTTTATGCTTTCCAATTAGTTGGCTATTAAAATCTGTTGTTGTCTGTAAAACATGTGAAACATTTTGGAAGTAACCTCAGTGCTCAGGGAAGGCACTGAAGGGACCATTTTTAAAGGACATTGACTTTCCATAAAATAAGTCCCTATTACCCTGGGTTTCAGCCTTGGGAACAACAGCAGGTCTCATTCTTCATGAGCATTTTACCTTGGTCTTCTGATTGGATTATGGACCATAGCACCCATGATAATTTCCCATGAGGTCTTCTCCAAAATCTCAAATTTAATACCAGTTTTTATACCAATTCTGAGCTGTGCTGATGTTACTTCAGTTAATGCCCATAAACACATGGGGGAAAACCAATGATCAACTGGAAACTAAAAATACCCAGCATACCTGATTCTTAAATAGTGCAAACACAAGCAGAAGACAACTGTTTTCATTCTACTTCATACAGCTGAAAGATCCTCAAAAGCCAATTCCTCCCCCCCCCTTCACTCCACCAGCCCCCAAAAGACTGTGTGCTCAGGCATTACTCCTACTTAGCTCAGAATTCTATCCCACAAATGCTTGGGGATTCTTGCCCATTTGATCTTATTTCTTACTAGCTCACATTTCTTAACTCTTAATGTGCTAATTCTTCTTATCTGCTCCTATTCTCCTTATCTGATACCAAGCCTGGAACAAGCCTGTTTTTTGTCTTCTCTAGGGGAGAAGCAGTTTATTTGAGTAGGACAATTTTTCTTCCCCTCAAACCTTCAGATCCTGGTGTTGGTTAGCAGAAGGGATTTTGTTACAAAGGCTGGGGATAAAATGGCTTTCTTGACAACTGTGCTTGTTTCTCCCCCATTTATGGAACATTATGATGATTTCCTTCACTAAGATCATTTGCTGAGATGGAAACCAAAGGGGAGCTAACAGTAACTGAGATTCAGGGCTGTGCATGTCTTCAAAGACTTATTGGAATTTATTAAAGCCATTTAGACAACACAGTTTCCAAAACTGTCTTCCAGAATTTGGAAATTGGGGATTCTTTTGTGGGATAACAATTGTATTTTCAAGTAATACATCAGTGATGGTGTTCTGATAGTATGTTATACTAATAAATCATGAAAGTGATAGTGCTCTTATGATGTATTAGTATAGTACATCATCTGAGCATCACTGCTTTCATGATGTATGATTCAAAGCCACATTGCGAGCTTAAAAAGCTTTCTTGGTACCAGATGGCATTAAATTTCAAATTCCTAAAATTAAGGTCTTTTCAAGTAAAATAAAAGAATGAAGATTGAAGTTGAAGCTATATAAAGTTTCATCTTATTCTAAACGCCTCTAATTTTGATATTTCCTCTTAACTCTAAAGCTTACATTGTAGGAATAGATTTGTGAGCTGTTTTTTCATTTCTTTCAAGAATACAGAAAATTATAGTTATAAATGCAGATGGTAATTTAACCCATTTCCCTCTACCTCATCCATGGTTATTCATTCAGTCGACCTCCCTACCTAGATCAACTGTCTTGATTTTCCATTGAAAGGTTCCCCCACCCCCAGCAAGTTCTCAACCTCATGGAAATAATTTGGTAAAATTCAGAACAGAAAGAAGAGACAGACACTGGTGTACAAAAAGCAGAAAGGGCCTTCATATGTGCCACCTGCCCAGGATAACTGGCTAGCTGAAGTTAGAAAATATACAAGTTCAAATAAATCAATTTTGCCACTTTCCTGTCTACAGACAATTATGTTCTGCAATGATGCACAAATTTCTAAAGGAACAAAATGTGACTAGCTGGTATGGGGGTTCCTTAAGCCACATTGGGAGTGTGGTGATTTTCATGGTTTTTTCACCTTTCCATTTTTATCATTTTTATCAAAGGCTGCCATGTAGCATAACAAAACACATCAACTTTGTTTAAGAACAAGTAGCTTGGGGGGATAGTAGTGGGGGCTGAATGGAAAGAGCCTAGGCTTGGGAGTCAGAAGTTCAAAGTTTTGCCCAAGGTCATGCAGCAGGCAGGTGGTGGAGCCAGGATTAGAACCAAGGTCCTTTTGACTCCCAAGTCCAGGCTCTAGCCACTGTACCATAATGGTTGATCACATTAGACACCCATATGCATGGAGAGTATTTCACTGTGGTTGGTAATCATTCCCTATCCAAGGAGGGGAAAATTATTTTTTTTCGGAACAGTATGTAGAATGCACATAGAAATTGTAGTATGAAGGCAAACGTCCTATAGCTGTGATATCTGCCAGGGAATCTTTGTGATTGGGATACATACAATCAGGAGCAAGTGTTGGGTACAGTCTTTATTTGTGGAATAGAATATCTCCATGAGTCCTTTGCAGCGGCAAACAATGCAACACCCTCATCTGCTTTTTATGCTGGTGTTAAATGTATCACTCACTTAGGACAGAAAAGCCAGCAGGTGCCTTTGTTCCTTAAGAACTGGGTGCTCCTATATAGAAGATTCTGAGAGGGTCATAAAACCTCAGACTTAAATAGGGCTGCAGATGGCAGAGAAGGTAACTGAAAAACTATGGAACTTTCAGGAGACTAAAAGGGGACAGAGAAAGAAGTGAAACAAAACGAACAGAGTCAAATAGACATGGATACAAAAATCACAGAACATATTTCTTGTTTTGTTTCGATTCCTAGTTCAACTCCCCTCATTCTCTCACCTGTCTTGACCCTCAAGGTTTCAGAAATTCAGGGTCCACAGAAACCAGGCTTACCCAGTTCAAACATCACTGGACAGGTGACAACCCCCAAGACCAAATTCTCACCTGTTTTGTTGCAGATTACATGTCAGTGTTAATGACTAACAAAGCAAAATCTGGCCCAATCTGGCAAATTTTCTCAATTTTTTTTTAGAGGATAAATGGTTGGCTTCGGTTATGTTCAAGTCCTTAATATTCAGCCTGAATCTATTGCATTGCTTTACAAAAGCTGTGTTCTTGGGGTGACCAGAAAAGCAGATAGTGCTCTTTTGAAAGGCAAGTCACCCAGTGCAATTTGATGCATTTTTGAAATTTCAAACAGTCCTGACTAGGGCCTGGAGAAGAGAATGGACTCTCTTCCTGAAGCCATGACTCTTTAAATAACTGTGAATATTGCCCTCTTGTAAGGTGTGAAAAAAAGGAAAGCTTTGAGTGCAAGGAAAAAAGGAACATACACAGGAGAAGCCATCCAATGAGGAAAAATGAGATAATTGTTGTTTATACAACCCCAAATGTCTCTCACTGGAGGAAGGTGTTTCACTTATCTGCTTTTCTTTAACATCTTGTAAAGAAGAAGAGAAGGAAGCCACCTGAGATGTAATGGCTTCTTCTTGTTCTTGTTTGGGCCTATTACAGAGCAATAGGGCCATTTCTGCCTTTCATATTTGTTCTTTTGATGCTTTGGG
The DNA here is from genome assembly GCF_004115215.2 of Ornithorhynchus anatinus. NCBI lineage: Eukaryota > Metazoa > Chordata > Mammalia > Monotremata > Ornithorhynchidae > Ornithorhynchus > Ornithorhynchus anatinus. The sequence continues at coordinate 68,401,226 of NC_041749.1, read as the reverse complement.
ATCATAAAAAAGATTACAATCAAATTTTATATTTCATAATAATAATAACGGTATTTGTTAAGTGCTTACTATGTGCCAAGCATTGTTCTAAGCGCTGGGGTAGTTACAAGGTAATCAGGTTGTCCCACATGAGGTTCACAGTCTTAATCCCCATTTTACAGATGCGGTAACTGAGCCACAGAGAAGTTAAGTGGCTTGTCCAAGGCCACACAGCAGACAAGTGGTGGAGCCGGGACTAGAACTCACATCCTCCTCTTGGAGGAGATGTGCCTTCAGTAAGGCTTTGAAGGGAGAAAGAGTAATTGTCTGGAGGATTTGAGGAGGGAGGGCTTTCCCAGCCATAGATAGGATGTGGGCAGGAGTCAAAGGTGAGATAGGCGATATCGAGGCACAGTGAGAAGGTTAGCACCAGAGGAGCAAGGTGTGTGGGCTGGGTTGTAGAAGGAGAGAAGCAAGGTGAGGTAGGAGGTGGCAAGGTGATGGAGTGCTTTAAAGCCAATGATGAGGAGTTTTTGTATGATACGGAGGTGGATAGGCAACCACTAGAGGTTTTTGAGGAGGGGCGGTGACATGTCCTGAACGTTTCTGTAGCACGTGGATGAGAACATTGTCGCTACAGGAAAAAGAACTCAGGAGCATGTCTAACCCTTTAAAAATTCTTATACTAATAGGTGGCCCAGACTTTTGGGTCATTCATTTGATTGCCAAAGATCCATCATTAGCATTCCGTGACACACCTAGATGTTTGAGCAGCTCTTTTTAGGAATATACTGCTCATTTCAAATGGAGAGAAGAGGCTAGAAATGATGCCCTAAAAATTTCCTGCCTCAACAGGCTTAAATCTATTTCATCAGAAGACCACATACGATGAACATCATTCTTGCAGGGTTATGACAAATAGGAAGCTAATTAATAGAAAGAAAATAAGCATATCATGGATCATCAAGGTGCCATGTGTTAAGCTCACTAGTCATCCACATAGAATGGTCAGCACTTGTTGCTTTGAACTGTACAGATATGACATCAGTATCACAGCATTCAGTGAAATTAGACTTACTAAAGAAGGACACACAGTTTCCAGAGATAGATGTAGGGTAAACCCAATTCTGAAAAACCCTCCCCTCTAAAGTCAAGTGACTTGCCCAAGGTCACATAGCAGACAAGTGGGAGAGCCGGGATTAGCACCCACATTCTCTGAGTCCCAAGCCCGTGCTCTTGCCACTAGACCATGCTGAATGCCACCCCCTTATATTACTCATTACAAATGTGGACCTATACACACTACCCCAGTACCAGTGAAGAATCCACATGGAACCACATTCATCAGGGACAAAGAAGAAATCCTAAATAGCAATAATGCTGTAGTTAACAACTAAACATGGCTTCTAACAGTGAGGAGAAGAGCCTTCAAGGCACAAAAAGCTGGCCAAAATATGGAAACATGACCTTAACCCAACTTTTGTGGAAGTAACCTCCATAATCAAAGCCAAGACAAATGGCAAAGAGCCCTGATCTGGTGCCATTTCTGCAGAAATATAAAAGCAAGGAAGGGACCCAATCCTCAGGTGTCTGCATGTTCTTTTCTTCAACATATGAACACGGAGAATTCATAAGACTAAAGTTATCATAATTACCACCTTTAAAAAGAAAGGGGAGAGAGCTGACTATGTAAACTACCAGGAAATCTACCAGATCTCCATTACAGGCAAGATTTTAACCAGAATATTTCTGGACACATTCACAGTGAAAATAACCAACTATGCACCACCAAAAACACAATGTGACCAACCCAGCAGAAAACATTTTCTCTTATGTAGCATATCACATATCCTCAATTACTCTGCCTAGCTGTGATTTCTTTTTAAGTGTCTGTCATGCCAAATTCTAAGATCCTTGAGGATAGGGATCATGTCTTCTAACACTTTTGTACTCTCCCAAGCATTTAATATACTGCCCTGCACACATTAGGCACTCCAATTAATCAATTGTATTTATTAAACACTTACTCTATGCAGAGTTCTGTACTGAACACTTGAGAGAGTACAGTATTACAGAGTTGGTAGACTGTTGGTAGAACAGGTATGTTTCCTGCCCATAACAAGCTTACAGTCTAGAGGTCAAGCATTCTAAGTATTACTGATTGATGGATTGATTGAAGTGACTGTTACTTGAGAAGCAGCGTGGCTCAATGGAAAGTGCACGGGCTTTGGAGTCAGGACTCATGAGTTTGAATCCCGGCTCTGCCACTTGTCAGCTGTGTGACTGTGGGCAAGTCACTTAACTTCTCTGTGCCTCAGTTCCCTCATCTGTAAAATGGGGATTAAGACTGTGAGCCCACGTGGGACAACCTGATCCCCCTGTGTCTACCCCAGCGCTTAGAACAGTGCTCTGCACATAGTAAGCGCTTAATAAATACCAACATTATTAAGTATCCACTTTGGGAAATTTGCTAGGAAGGTAGCAAAAATGCAGATGAAAACACGATAATTAAGCAGGTATTGTAGACAACTGAAGGGGGACACATGCAAGCTAGAACAACAGAGTAAATGATAGAAAGGCAAGTTAGGCCCATGTCAGTGGAATATAGCAGTGGACATTTGGGAGAAAACAGCAACAGTCACACCAGGCTGATGGCCTCCAGGAGGAAGAAGTGGAGATTTTAGTGGAGATTTTGCAATGATCTGGATACCAAGGCTCAGTCTCAAAAAGAGAAATTCCCTCTTTGGGATAAACACATCAGCTAAAAACACACCATTAAAAAAAACTGTCCTACAACTATGATATCTGTCAGAAAATCTTTGTGATCAGCATACATAGAATCAGGAAAGTTTTAAGGATCATTATAAAACCCTATACTGTAAATCACTTAATATATACTTCATCACATAAAGAAATCTGTCATGAGGAAATGTATGATTGTAGCTATATTGACAATAATAATGGCATTTATTGAATAGACACTGAGGACAATGAACAATACAATGCATGGAGAATCAGAATTGCCTAAAGGAAAGAGTATGGGCCTGGGAGCCAGAAGACCTGGGTTCTATTCCCAGCTCTGCCACTTGCCTGCTGTGTGACCTCAAACAAGTCACTTAACTTCTTTATGACTCAGTTTTCTCAAGTATAAAATGGGGATTCAATACCTGTTTCCCCTTCTATTTGGACCGTGAGCTTGATGTGGGATGGGGACTGTGTCCAACTAGATTAATTTGTATCTACCCCAGGGCTTAAAACAGTGCTTGACACATGGAAAGCACTTAAATGTTTTTATTATTACCATTATTACTATGTGCTTGGAAGATAAAAGAGAGGAGACACTTCCTTGCCCACAAGGAACTTACACTCTAACAGAGGAGACTGACATAAAAATATTTTAAAAACACATGAGAAAATGTAAAGCATCCCATGTAAACAGCTTTCTAAGGGAGTTTTTTCCTCACACTTTATTTGGCCAGCAAGGTAGGCAATCACTCAGGGTTGCCAAACTTAAGGGACACCAAATTCATGTTTATATATAAGGACCAAATTTTGAAGCAGGCCACCTCAGAGACAGTCTAATTTGGCCCACCTCTAAAATTGGCTCAGGGTGAGTGAAAGTTATCTGCTAATTGTCTGATGCCAACCAAGCAGCCTAGAGAACGCTGATACTGTGTTGCTTCCAGCTGAGGTGGTAGGTGTGGAAATCCAGGAGGTATAAAGAAGCAACTACCTGCTCGTCCAGTAGTTCTGATTTTTAAACCACCTCCTTCCCAAGCTGAGCCCAGGATGTTGTTGTACCCTGGAACCAATACCTCAATCAATCAGTGGTATTTATTAAGCACTTACTGTGTGCTGAGCCCTGTATTTAGCAGCTGGGAGAGTACAGTAATTAGAAATGATCCCTGCCTCCAGGAGCTTACA